>NC_056061.1:91242366-91569866 GCF_016772045.2 Ovis aries
GCCCACTTGACTTCACATTCCAGGAAGTCTGGCTCTAGGTGAGTGATCACACCATCGTGATTATCTGGGTCGTGAAGATCTTTTTTGTACAGTTCTTCTGTGTATTCTTGGCACCTCTTCTTAATATCTTCTGCTTCTGTTAGGTCCATACCATTTCTGTCCTTTACTGAGCCCATCTTTGCATGAAATGTTCCCTTGGTATTTCTAATTTTCTTGAAGAGATCTCTAGTCTTTTCCATTCTGTTCTTTTCCTCTATTTCTTTGCATTGATCGCTGAAGAAGTCTTTCTTATCTCTTCTTGCTATTCTTTGGAACTCTGCATTCAGACGCTTATATCTTTCCTTTTCTCCTTTGCTTTTCTCCTCTCTTCTTTTCACAGCTATTTGTAAGCCCTCTCCAGACAGCCATTTTGCTTTTTTGCATTTCTTTTCCATGGGGATGGTCTTGATCCCTGTCTCCTATACAATGTCACGAACCTCGTTCCATAGTTCATCAGGCACTCTATCTATCAGATCTAGGCCCTTAAATCTGTTTCTCACTTCCAGTGTATAATCATAAGGGATTTGATTTAGGTCATACCTGAATGGTCTAGCGGTTTTCCCTACTTTCTTCAATTTGAGTCTGAATTTGGTAATAAGGAGTTCATGATCTGAGCCACAGTCAGCTCCTGGTCTTGTTTTTGTTGACTGTATAGAGCTTCTCCATCTTTGGCTGCAAAGAATATAATCAATCTGATTTCGGTGTTGACCATCTGGTGATGTCCATGTGTAGAGTCTTCTCTTGTGTTGTTGGAAGAGGGTGTTTGCTATGACCAGTGCATTTTCTTGGCAAAACTGGTAGTCTTTGCCCTGCTCCCACTTCAGAGAATGCTTATTTTTGAGAAAAAATGCAATAAGTGTCACTGTAAATACCACCTGTAACTTTAGAATATGGGTTCTACAGACCCAGCAAATTTTTGGATTTTAAAGGTAACACAGATTTGCCAGCAGTGTCGGCACTGTGTATCTGGAATGCACTGTGTCCTCACGGAGGCACATTATAAAGGTGATAAATACTTACACTTACTAAATTTTAACTGATTTTATGTTTTTAGTATAAAGCTTCTGTCTCCGATGCTTTACCTGATTTTATTGCTGATTGCACTGGAATTGATCAACATTCACATGGTTCTTGGGAAGAATGCTTCAGAATACCAGCAGTACCTGAGGTCAGTGTGTAACACTTCAGAACACCAGCGGTATCTGGGTCAGTGTGCACACTTCAGAACACCAGCAGTATCTGGGTCAGTGTGTAACAGTTCAGAACACCAGCAGTATCTGAGGTCAGTGTGTAACAGTTCAGAACACCAGTGGTATCTGAGGTCAGTGTGTAACAGTTCAGAACACCAGCGGTACCTGAGGTCAGTGTGCACACTTCAGAACACCAGCGGTACCTGAGGTCAGTGTGTAACAGTTCAGAACACCAGCAGTATCTGGGTCAGTGTGCACACTGCAGGGGATGAAGCTGTGTGTCAGTGATTTTGATCCGTGTTCCCTCCTTCCTGGCCCTGAACCGCTCTTCTCTGTGGGTGTCAGTGCAAGTCGGTGAGCCTTTAGAGCGGACACGGTTCAGAAAGCTGAGTGAACTGCGTGTGGATGATTTTGGAATCCCTCCCTCAGGGCCACGGGAACTCTGTCCAGACAGCGATACTGGGAGGAGGCTGGTGAAGCTGCACCGCCCTCAGCTGCGTGGACGCCCGGAGCCTGGTCAGGCGCCAGTCCGCAGACTGTCTGCTGCAGGGCCTTGTAGGCACTGTAGGGCAGTGCCCCCCGCCCACTGGATGCCAGCAGCCCCCAGCTGTGACAGCCACAAAGGGCTCAGATGCCCCCAGTGTCCTTTGGGGGCACAGTCACCTCAACTGAAAGCCACAGTCTAGACAGGGAGCTGTGGATGCTCACTGTATTCTTCTAACGCCTCCCTAAGTGGGAAAATTGCCGAAGTTCATAGCTGCAGGGAATTCTCGGCTACTTGGGGCCTTCAAGGAGAACCTGGGGAGAGTGGACGTGGTCCTTCTGCCCGCCAGTCAGAGGGCGCTCCCTGCGGGCTCCCTGGTGCGCCGTCTCCCAGCAGAAGCCTTTCGGCAGCGACGGCTGCTCCCAGCAGCGCGCGTCTGCTGTGGAGGGGGTGAGGCTCGTGGGGTGGAAACAGGAGGCGCAGCCCCCGAAGGTCCAGTGTGTTGAGGGTCTGCTGTGTGAGTGTGGTCCAGGCGGCCCCTAAGGTCCCGTGAGCAGGGCGTCCTGCGTGGGCCTGGGAGCGGGCGCGCTGTGTGGCCCGTGGACATCACCCTGCACACTGACGCTGGCGTCCTCGCCTTCATCCAGCTAGTGTTCTCGCATTTCCATGTTGTACGTATTTCCTTTTCTTGAGTCTTCAGGTGAAAATTAGCTAGAGTACTTCAGTTGTGATTCCAAAATGAGGTGGATACGTGTAAATCCTTGTTGGATTTTACAGTGGGATAGATAAATTACTTTCCTTGCTCGAAACAGGTTCTTGAAGTGTGTCTTGCAGTACGCAGAGAACGTGGCAGCCTGCACCAGGCAAGACAGAAACAAGTGGGACGATGCTGTCCGCCTCACACACGCAGCCTTGCTGAAGATTTGGACTTTTATTGAGAAGAAGCAGATGTTAATGCATTTAGCCGAGAAATCCACGAGTAAAGTCGTCCGATAAGTCAGGATGCCTCAGGCTCTATCAGAAACCCGACTGACCGCGTGGACTTCATAGCTTGTGAATTGAAGACCCACGGGCAGGGTGTGTTTCCGAGGGCAGGTGGTTTCGGGACTCTGCTCCAGCGGGCCCCAGGCTTCCTGCCCTGCAGTTCTCCGGTCGCTTTCCAGCTGCTGGTGTGAGCTGCAGGTGGATCCCTGGGAAGCAGTGGCCGCAGCAGTTTGGGGCCTCGTCTCCCAAGCTGCGTCCTGTGCAGAGGGGAGTCTTCTCAGTCAGCCGTCACCGAGGCGTGGGTGGCTGCATCTTACTGGCCATAGTGCTAATCTTGCAGCGACGGCTGTGACCAGGACCCTGCCCTGTGCCCACGGGTCAGGCTGGGTGGACGTCCACCCCTGGACCAGCCACCCTGTCCTTGGAGCAGAGGGTGAAGTGGATGGGACGTGGAGCTCGCTGCAGAGAGGTGGGGCAGAACAGCTCCTGGAGGGCCCTGGACAGCAAGCCTGCCGGTCAGCGTGTCCCCGGGGGTCCAGTCTGGTTTAGTGCAGGCCCTGGGAGGACAGAGTGAGACGGGCCGCAGACCCCCCAGCTCAGGCTCGCGGGAGGCCCTGCACAGCCACTCCGGGAAGCTCCTCGTCCGCAGCAGCAAGGCCGGAGGGTCTCCAGGAGCCCCTGCAGGGCTGCCCTGAACCCCGAGTCTGTATCCACTCAGCTGTGCCCCTCCCCCACTGGCCGCACAGCCTCCTCCTGGCCCTGCTGGCGGGTCGGCCTCCCAGGAAGGGCGTCCTGCCACGCGCTCTGGCTTCTCTGCCATCAGAGGCCGGCAGGGAGGCCACCGTGCGGCGGGTGGGGCCACGTGACCACAGACTTTCCTGGTCCCGCCGTCGCTTCTCCAGCTCAGCGGCGGCCACCCCCTTGTAACTGAACTTGTGGGTAAAGACGGGGACGCCTCCCGCTTCTGTCTACTGTGATGCAATACCCCTCACGTCATTGCCCCCGCTCAGAGGAGGTCCTGTGGTCGGTCACAGCCTCCAGGCTGGACTCAAAATTATGATTTAGAGGATAACCGCTCATAACCCCGCTGGTGTTGGCGCTGGAATGGGGCTGGCGGGGAGGGAAGAAGCGGCCGAGCTGCACGGTGACCACGGGACCCGAGGGCCGGGCCCCTGGGCTGAGGAGCCCTTCCTCTCTCATCGCCGCCTCCTCCCTCAGCTGCTCACCTCTGGTCACAGGCCCTCGCCTGGCATGTCGACCCAAACCTCACTCCTCAAAGAGCTTTCCCGCTAGAAATCTTGAAACGACGGCTGTGACCAGGATCCTGCCCTGTGCTCATGGGTCAGGCTGGGTGGACGTCCACCCCTGGAGATGGGGTTGCCCACCCCTGGAGATGGGGATGCCCATTGCCTTTTACCCCTGGAGATGGGAATGCTGGGAGCTTTCCCAAGGCCCCCGCCTGGGCTGCAGCTGTCCCCAGGGCCGTGGGGAGCAGCCCCCCCCCCAAGTCACAGCCCTTTGTCCTTTGTGTCCCTGGCAAGGCTGCTGGGCCCTCAGCCCATCTGTGGCAGCGTTTTCTTGAGAACAGAAGCAACCAGGCCAGCGGGAGCCCAGTGCGCCGCCCCCAGCCATGGTTCCAGTGGGGCCGGGGACTGCTCCCCACATCTGCCGCCGTGACTGTGGACCTCTCAGCGGGGACACAGCCGTGGGCACCGCCCTCCCCACCGCATCCTCCGGGGGCTGCTCGGGGTTGATGTTGGTGTGGCTGCCGCCCTCCTCGCTGAGCACCGGTGGCTGATATGACGGGGTGGGGGGGTCCCTGCGTCACCTGATGCCAGGGGCGGGCCCTTACCTCTTCCTCACGCCCCTGCACCCCTCTGACCCCCTTGTGTCGACCCCTAGGCTCGTTCCCCTGGGCCCCTGACTGCTGACCTCCCTGACCCAGTGCGCTCTCCCCATGGGTCTCCCCTCACTGCATGGTCCTTCCTGGCGCTCGGCCCTGAGCGGTCCCTGCCCCTGCTGTCCTGGGGCCACCCTGTGGCTGGGCACTGCCGCTTTGCCCTGCAGGTGGTGTCTGCAGACTCTGCAGAAATCACAGAACTCTTCACGCTTTGGACTTCTCTGATGGTCAGACGGTAAAGCGTCTGTCTACAATGCGGGAGACCCAGGTTTGATTCCTGGGTTGGGACGATCCCTGGAGAAGAAAATGGCAATCCACTCCAGGACTATTGCCTGGAAAATCCCATGGACAGAGGAGCCTGGTAGGCTACAGTCCATGGGGTCACAAAGAGTCGGACACAACTAAGTGACTTCACTTTCTTTCACGCTTTGGGCAGCCATCACGGTAGGTACACAGGTAGGTACACGCGAGGAGAAGTGAGCTTGTCACTGTGACCCCCGCCTTGGAGCGGCCGGAGCCAGCTGCTGCGCGATGGGGGCGTCGGCAGGTGGAGGAGAGGGTACTCAAGGGGGCCGCCTGATGCCCGAAGGCTCAGACGTGCCTGCGACTGGCTCCATCAGGAGGAAACTTGGAGCCCGGGCAGAGGCAGGGTCCTGCTCTGTGCAGGGTCCCCAGGTCCCGGGGGGTGCAGGTCCTGGTCTGTGTGGGGTCTCCAGATCCTGGGGGTGGTGTTCCTGGTCTGTGCGGGGTCCCCAGGTCCTGGGGGGATCCTGGTTTGTGCGGGGTCCCCAGGTCCTTGGGGGGGTTCCTGGTCTGTGCAGGGTCCCTGGGTCCTGGGGGTGGGGGGCGGGTCCTGGTCTGTGTGGGGTCCGAGAGCAGCAGGAAGCTGGCTCTCACAAGGAGAGGAACTGCCGGGCTTTGTCCGGGAGCCTTGGTCTGTGCTATGGGCCTGTGTGTGGCTCCCTTGTCAACACGGATGCGTGTCCACCAGGTCTGGTGGCCCAGACCACAGGGTGAGAGCCGCCTTCACATCCGTCTGCAGGTCTTAGTCTGGGTCTCCTGCAAAACCGGCCACTTGGCACGGGAACCGGTTAGCGGCCACTCGGCAGGCGTCAGCCCTGTAGACGTTGCTCCCAGGACGCCGAGGACCCTGGGCGTCTCCACTGCCTTGGTGGCAGGTGAGGTGCCCGCTTGTCCGTCCCCCAGGAGGGCGTCCAGGCCTGCATGGGGCTGGGTTTACGCTGCAGCCCGTGGCCGTCCACACTCCGTCAGGCCATCTCGGCCGCCGTGTTTGCTGCCCGTGTCGTGCCATCGACGGTGCCGCGTGGACGGGGGGCCGCGTGTTCCAAGCTCTGCTGACCCCTGGAGACTTGGCAGAGCCCTCATGAGGCCGCGGAGACGGAACCGGAGCGCTGCTGTGGGCTCGGCCGCAGGCGTGTGGCAGGGTGCCCACCCGGGGGTGCAGACTGGAGGCCAGGGCTGTGGTGATCTGTCCCGGAGCGGCGTCGCGGTCGGGGTTGCGTCTGATTACGTGGCCCCCGTCCGCGCCTCCCTGCAGCGGCCCCTCTGCTCCGCAGGCCACAGGCTGCGGGCCGAGAGACCCCCGTGGCTCTCAGCGCCACCGGCTTCAGGTCGTGGGCAGAGTTCATTCTGCCCGCTTCTACTCCGCCCTTCCCGCCACGGCCGAGAGCCCGGGGACCCACCGTCCCTCACGGCGGGGCCTGGGTCTGAGCTGGGGCCGGGGCCACAGGAGGGTCGGGGCGCTCTGCTGCCTGTCTGCTCGCAGCCAGCCCCCCAGCCCTTCCGTGGATCGAGGGCGGCCTCAGCGGCGCGCCTGCCTGCCTGGCTAAGGGGCGCTGGGGCGAGGTAGCCCAGAGGCCTCTTGGCTGCGTCTCCCTGACTGGCTCTGCCTGCAGCTGTCACAGGACCCGGCGGGCGAGCAGGCCCGGAGAGACGCCCCAGCCTTTGGGCGTCAGCATCGCTCCCCAGAGCAGACCAGCCGCTCCTGTCTCAGGGCTTCCTCGTGGGCTGATGGGGATTCTGATGCCGGTGCGCTTCCTCCATGGGCTGCTTTCTTCCTGATTCAGCTTCTCACACACGGTCCCCTGACTGTTCAAGGAGACTCAACGTTTCTTTTATTAAACCAAGTAATTTCTCCCATTTGAACTGCTCCAGGAGGTCTCATTTCTGTCAACCTAGAAAGTAAAAGTGTCACTCAGTCGTGCCCGGCTGCGACCCCGTGGGCTGTAGCCCGCCAGGCTCCTCTGTCCATGGGATTCTCCCGGCAAGAGTACTGGAGTGGGTGGCCATTTCCTTCTCTGGGGATCTTCCTGACCCAGGAATCAAGCCTGGTCTCCTGCATTGCAGGCAGATTCCCCGGGGGGCCGCCAGGGAAGCCCCGTTACCCTAGGTGTCCGGCCAGATGGCTTCCCTTTAGGGACGTGCTCTGGACCCGGGAGGTGAGCAGCCCGCACGAGAGGCAGAGGGTGCAGTGGGCTCTGCTCTGAATTATAGGCTGTTTTTCTCTTGCTTTTACGCTAATGGTTCCCAGACCCTGGTCCCCTGGACGGCTCAGCACCAGCACCACCCAGGCTGTGTCCACGCACCAAAACCCTCAGATGTCCAGCCCAGCCCCTCAGAGTCCGTCTTCCGACTGTTCCCCCGACATGGTCTCCTGTCCTGCCCACCACCCTCACATGTCCCGCCTGGCCTTCCAGGTGGGCCGAGTTCCCCTCCAGGGGATGCTGTCCGCGTGTCCTGGGATCCCAGCCTGGGCCTCCCGCAGGGAATGGCGTGGGTCCTGGGTGTCGCCGTGCCTGCAGGCCTTTCCCGTGGGTCCTGCGCAGCAGACAGCAGCCACACAACACCCATGACGAGCGCTGTGCTGGATAGGGGGCCGGGCACTGGGCACGTGGCTGCTGCCCACCGGCCCGCCCTTGGGAGGCAGCGTGGCTCCTGCCTGAGGCCGGGCCGGGCACTGTCCATGGAGTCCGCCCCTCGCTGCAGCCTGTGTCCTGCCCACCACCTGCTCCTGCCTCTGCCAGATGCATCCCTGCGTCCCCCGCCCCGCCCCCGGGCGGCAGGCACAGCCAAGGGGGCGAAGAGCGTTGTCCTCAGACGAGGTCCCATGTGGGCTCTGACCCTCGGGCGGGGGGTCGGGGCAGGAGGAGCGGGCCGGCCAGTCTGCAGTCCGCACGCAAGAGTCGCGGTGAAGCTGGGGCTGGCTCTGAGGGGCCGCGCTGTGGCACTGTCACGCTGAGAAGCGGCCAGAGGCTCCTGATGCCTGGGGTCTGCGCCAGGTCCAGGGACTCTACATCCTCTGCCGGCCCAGCACGTCCAGCTGACGGAATTGCTGGGGAAGGGGAAGGAGGTGAAGGTTGGCTAGATCTGGTCCCCCTGCAAGGCAGCAAGCTCTCCGAGCTGTTCAGAGTGAGGCCTGGAGGGAGCAGCTCGTGCTGTGCGGAGGCCCGGCCGCAGCGGTGGAGGCCCCAGGCCCGATGCGGACTCGCCCAGACTAGAGCCTGCTCGCGTCTATCACTCACGGGCTCGGCCCTTCGCCCTTTGTGGAGAGGAGCACCCCTCCCTGTTAGGGTGCCGTGATGAGCACGTGCGGGGCGCGCCAGCCCCTCCTGACCGGGGCGGCCGTCCTTCAGTCCTGCCGGCCCTCGCGAGGCCGGGAGGAAGGACGGTGCAGAGGAGACTGCGAGGCAGTCACGCCCCGCGCGAGCGGAGAGGGCCCCCACCCCACCCCCAGAGTCTCTGCAGGCATTTCTGTGCACACGGAGCACGGGACACAGCTGCCGCCTCCTAAGTCCTCGTCCTCCCGCTGAGCTAAGAATAGCGCTGCCCGGGCCTGGGCGGTGCCCTCGGACGATGTGCCAACAGAGCCGGAGCCGACTGCGAGCAGGCCCTGCCTGTGCCGGCCCTCAGCGTGCGGACGCGGGGTGCAGGGGGTCGGTGGGACACTTTCCCAGGGATTCCGTGGGGAACCTGCTCCTGTGAATAAACACTGGGTTTCTCAGATCAGAGATGCTCTGAGCTCTGCCAACGCGGCTGGTGACTTGCTGGGCCTATTTCGTGGGGTTGTGCTTCCTCTGTCGGGACGCGGGGTGGCGCTCTTTAGCAAAGCCAGGCCGAGGCGACTGCGGGAGGCCGCGAGAGCCTCCCGGAGGGAGGGGCCCGGCCTCTGCTCCCGCGGGACCTGGCCCGTCCTCTCCTCCTGCCTTGCCTGCAGTGGGCAGAGCTCGGCTTCCCGGGAGGGTGAAGAGCGAGACGCCAGCTTGTCGGCAAGTATGGCGGGGCCTGTCCCCGGCCGTGAGTTTCCATCAGCCAGGCACGTTCCAGTGGAGACAGGAGCTCCATCCCTGGGAGGACAGCCCGGCAGGCTGATCCGCGAAGCTGAGAACAGACTGCCCCGGAGAAGCTCTTTGTGTGCAGTCGGGTTGACTTCCTACAGATGACAGCGTTCAAGATTTACTGTGGGAGAGGTCTCCTTGTTCAGTTCAGTTCAGTCACTCAGTCGTGTCCAACTCTTTGCAACCCCATGAATTGCAGCACACCAGGCCTCCCTGTCCATCACCATCTCCCGGAGTTGGCTCAAACTCATGTCCATCGAGTCGGTGATGCCATCCAGCCATCTCATCCTCAGTCATCCCCTTCTCCTCCTGCCCCCAATCCCGCCCAGCATCAGAGTGTTTTCCAGTGAGTCAACTCTTCGCATGAGGTGGCCAAAGTACTGGAGTTTCAGCTTTAGCATCATTCCTTCCAAGGAAATCCCAGGACTGATCTCTCCTTTAGGATGGGCTGGTTGGATCTCGTTGCAGTCCAAGAGACTCACAAGAGTCTTCTCCAACACCACAGGTCAAAAGCATCAACTCTTCGGCACTCAGCTTTCTTCACAGTCCAACTCTCACCTCCATACATGACCACTGGAAAAAACATAGCCTTGACTAAACGGACCTTTGTTGGCAAAGTAATATCTCTGCTTTTCAATATGCTATCTAGGTTGGTCATAACTTTCCTTCCAAGGAGTAAGTGTCTTTTAATTTCATGGCTGAAGTCACATTCTGCAGTGATTTTGGAGCCCCGGAAAATAAAGTCTTTCACTGTTTCCACTGTTTCCCCATCCATTTGCCATGAAGTGATGGGACCAGATGCCATGATCTTCATTTTCTGAATGTTGAGTCAATTTTTTCACTCTCTTCTTTCAATTTCACTTTCTTTCTTCGCCTTCTGCTGTTAGGGTGGTGTCATCTGCATATCTGAGGTTATTGATATTTCTCCCGGCAATCTTGATTCCAGCTTGTGCTTCTTCCAGTCCAGCGTTTCTCATGATGTACTCTGCCTATAAGTTAAATAAGCAGGGTGACAATATACAGCCTTGCATACTCCTTTTCCTATTTGGAACCAGTCTGTTTTTCCATGTCCAGTTCTAACTGTTGCTTCATGACCTGCATACAGATTTTTTAGGAGGCAGGTCAGGTGGCCTGGTATTCCCATCTCTTGAAGAATTCTCCACAGCTTGTTGTGATCCACACAGTCAGAGGCTTTGGTGTAGTAAATAAAGCAAAAGTAGATGTCTTTCTGGAGCCCTTTTGCTTTTTCTCTTCCTTGTAGTATTTGATAATTCTGATTTCTCTGGCTTAGATGAAAGTGAAAGTCGCTCAGTCGTGTCCGACTCTTTGCAGCCCTAAGGAATTTTCCAGGCCAGAATCCTGGAGTGGATAGCCTTTCCCTCCTCCAGGGGATCTTTCCAACCCAGGGATTGAACCCAGGTCTCCCGCATTGCAGGCGGATTCTTTACCAGCTGAACTACTAGGGAAGCCCAAGAATACTGGAGTGGGTAGCTTATCCCTTCTCCAGGAGACCTTCCCAACCCAGGAATCAAACCTGAGCTTCCTGCATTGCAGGCGGATTCTTTAAGAACTGAGCTATCGGGGAAGCTGCCTAGATGAAAGTTACATACTGAGATGACGCAGCTAATTAAAAAAATAGTATATTATTCCACTATGGGCCAGACATTCTGCCATGAAGACTGAAGCGTCCCGAAAGGCCACAGAGACAGAGGCAGGAAGCGCCTTCCGAAAGACACTGAGTCTGGGGTGAGCAGGGGGCCCTGGATTTCCTAAGCCCCCGCTGTCTCCCTCCCTGCCAGCTGCAGTCTGGGCTGGAGTCATCCCATCGCCCCAGGGACGGCTGGGTGAGGAGGGGGTGAGGTCAGGCCCCGGGAGGAGTGGCAGGCACAGCGGCGCAGAGCCGGAAAGGCCGAGGAAGGCCAGCGGAGGCAGCGGGGAGGCTGGGGCCCAGAGGACGACACGACCCAGGAGGGTCCCTTGAAGTGGCCTGGGTGCATCCGCGGCTCTGGCAGTCAAGGTCAGGCGGGTGGGAGGGTACAGGAGGCAGGAAGCACAGACTGTGTCCCGGGGGTTCAGTGGAGAAGGGGAGGGATTGGAGGGGCTCTAGGGAGAGCTCCGCGGGGCCAGGGGCACCGCTGCGACTCAGGGATCAGCATGTCTGCGGGGGAGCTGCAGAATAGGAGGGGGTGCCGGAGCAGGTGAGACGGACAGGGGTGCAGAGCCCCAGGCAAGGCTCCTGACCTCACAGGAGAGGGGACACGGTGCAGAGGGTTCCCGGGAGGAAGAAGGCTGGCAACGTGGCTGCAAAGCCGCTGAGCGCAGCGGACGCGGCGCAAAGGGAACGGAGAGAGATCAGAGGGCAGGCCGAGCGTGGGGACGTCTGGGTGGGGCTGGGGGGCCGTGAGGGCCGTGGCTGGCAGAGGACGGCACTGCCGGGAGCCTCGGGATGGGGACGCCTTGGGGGCACGCCCTCAGGGTGAGGCGCAAGCTGGCTCTGCCCTCCCTTCTTCCTCTGGGGAGGGTCGGCCTCGCTTACCTGTAATGAGGGACCCAAGTCTGAGTCTGACCATCGCATCCGGGGCGGGGACTCGGGACAGCTGCTGGGAGCACCTGGGGCAGTGGGAGGCCCGTTTGCTTCGTGCTGTTTGATGCAACGCGGCAGGAACGCAAGGAGGGCTGAGTAGACGCCCGGCAGGACAGACGCGGGGCACTGCTGCCTGTGCAGCTCGTGCAGGCCGCGGTGCCCAGATGCCCGCTGCGCCCAGATGCCCGCTGCGCCCAGATGGCTGCTGTGCCCAGATGCCCACTATGCCCAGATGGCCGCAGTGCCCAGATGCCCGCTGTGCCCAGATGGCTGCTGCGCCCAGATGCCCACTATGCCCAGATGCCCGCGGTGCCCAGATGCCTGCTGCACCCAGATGGCCGTGGTGCCCAGATGCCCACTATGCCCAGATGGCCGCGGTGCCCAGATGCCCGCTGCGCCCAGATGGCCGCGGTGCCCAGATGCCCACTGCGCCCAGATGGCTGTGGTGCCCAGATGCCCACTATGCCCAGATGGCTGCGGTGCCCAGATGCCCACTATGCCCAGATGCCTGCTGTGCCCAGATGGCTGCTGTGCCCAGATGCCCAGTATGCCCAGGTGCCCGCTGCGCGTCCAGCCCTGTTGCTGTGCTTGTCACACACCCTGGGCGGCCCCTCCTCTCTGCACCCCCACCCCTCTGGCCGCCCGAGGACCCCCAAGGTCCCATGTGCCCGGCCCTGTCGGCTGCATCCCCAGGGTTCCTCCACCTTCTGTGGGCACCTGAGGGCCAAGGCCTCAGGGCATCTCCACCCTGAGGAGGACGCCCACCCTCGCAGGAGGCCCACACCAGCACCCCGCTCTGCGGTGTTTGTCACCTCTGAGGCCCCCGCCTTCTCACAGTCCCTTCACGTGAGTCACGACTGACAGCTCTGCTGTGGCCACCAGGTCGTGCCCCACGGGTCTGAGAGGAAGCGGTCAGCTTGTCCCCGCCAGCCCCTCTCTTCCAGGACATTCACGACAGGAGGTCTGCTTCCTGAGGATGTAGTGGGGGGCATGGCTTTCAGACCAACTGGCTGCTGGAGAGGCAGCGTCTCCCTGACTCCCCGCTCACCTGTGACCTCCTTTGGGCCCATCACATCGTTGGGTCCCGGTGGACACTGAGGTGGAGGGAGCAGGGCAAAACCTGCAGCTCCCTCTGCGTTGGGGGCACCAAGTGCACAAGGCTCCAGATAGAGGAGTCGAGCGCGGCCAGGCCGCAGGGTCTGGGGGGTTGGCCCCCATAGAATCAGCACAAATTTCCCGTGTCTACTCGGCTTGATTGACAGCTCTGATCTCGCCTCTGGTTGATTCCAGGAAAGGGCTTTTGCCACTCAGATAAGTTTCCTATTATAACACGGAGGAGCTTCTGTTTACATTTTTCCCCTATCTAGTTAAAGGTTTTTGCCCACTTACCTATTGGGTTATAGACCTTTGCCTTTCTTATTGATTTCTAGATGCTCTTTATATACTAAGGAGGCAGCTTGTGATAGGAGGAGAATACATACATACATATTCACACACACACATTTTCTCAGTGTCTTTCTTACTTCTTAACCTGCTGATGGTAGATTTTATGCAGAGGTTTTTATCTTTCTGTAGCTGAATTTATAAATCCTTCTTTTGTTTCATTTGGATTTTCAGTTTTAAATAGAAGAGTCTTTCTTTGACGACAAGATTGTATAGGAATTTGCCCATGATTTCTGTTAGTACTTCTATGATTTTGCGTTTGAATATCTGACTCGATTGGAATCAGTTTTGATGTGCAGTGTGAGTGTGGGTGTGGCTTTTATCTTTTATTATTCACTTTGTTGGAGAGCCGCCCAGCTGTTCTAAAGCCATTTACCCCGGTCCCTTTTTCACTACTGATCTGAGATGTCACCGAAACTCCGTACTGATTCACCACGTTTTCAGCACAGCAATGGTCTAATAACTGCCACTGCTTTCCTACCTCTACTTGCTACTTTTCTATTTGAACTTTAGAATCGAATTGTCTAGCCATATTCTCCAGTGTGCTGTTGGAGAAGAGCAGAGAAATAGCTCCAGAAAAAGACGGAGAGACGGAGGTACAGGATGTTAACACGTGTGTGTGGGATTTAGAAAGATGGAAACGATGGCACTGTATGCAAGCCAGTGAGAGAGCACGGATTTAAGAACAGGCTTCCAGGCTCTGCGGGAGAAGGCGAGGGTGGGGCAGTCGGGGAGAATGGCGTTGAAACACGCGTATTAGCACGGGTGAGAGAGGCCGCCAGTGCAAGTTCAGTGCGTGAAGCGGGACACTCAAAGCTGGTGCTCTGGGACACCCCAGAGGGGTGGGGTGGGGAGGCAGGTGGGAGGGGGATTCAGGATGGGGGACACACGCGCGCCCATGGGCGACTCATGTCGGTGTACAGTGAAAACCACCAGATATTGTAACGTAATTAGCCACCAGTTAAAATAATTGATCAAAAAAAGAGAATGAGGGCTGAGCCAAAGCAAAAACAGCACCCAACTGCGGATGCGGCTGGCGATGGAAGTAAAGTCTGATGCTGTAAAGAACAATATTGCATAGAAACCTGGAATGTTAGGGTGATGAATCAAAGTGTATTTGAAGTGGCCAAACAGGAGATGGCAAGACTGAACATCGACATTTTAGGAATCACTGAACTAAAATAGACAGGAACGGGTGAATTTAATTCAGATGACCGTTACATCTATACTGTGGGCAAGAATCTCTTAGAAGAAATGAGAAGCCCCCATAGTCAACAAAAGAGTCTGAGATGCAGCACTTGGGTGCAGCTCAAATGACAGAAAGATCTTCGTTTGTTTGCAAGGCAAACCACTCAGTATCAGAGTAATGCAAGTCTATGTCCCAACCACTGATCCCCAAGAAGCTGAAGCAGAACGGTTCTATGAAGACTACAAGACCTTCCAGAACTAACACCAAAAAAAGACGTCCTTTTCATCCTAGGGGACTGGAGTGCAAAAGTAAGGAGTCAAGAGATACTGGAGTAACAGGCAAATTTGGTCTTGGAGTACAGAATGAAGCAGGGCAAAGGCTAACAGAGTTTTGCCCAGAGAACACACTGGTCATAGCAAACACCCCCTTCCAACAACACAAGAGAAGACTCTACACATGGACATCACCAGATGGTCAAAACTGAAATCAGATTGATTATATTCTTTGCAGCCAAAGATGGAGAAGCTCTATACAGACAGCAAAAACGACCAGGAGCTGACTGTGGCTCAGATCATGAACTCCTTATTGCCAAATTCAGATTTAAATTGAAGAAAGTAGGGAAAACCAGTAGACCATTCAGGTATGACCTAAATCAAATCCCTTATGATTATACAGTGGAAGTGACAAACAGATTCAAGGGATTAGATCTCACAGAGTGCCTGAAGAACTATGGATGGAGGTTCGTAACACTGTACAGGAGACAGTGATCAAAACCATCCCTAAGAAAAAGAAAAGCAAAAAGGCAAAATGGTTGCCTGAGGAGGACTTACAATTAGCTGAGAAAAGACGAGAAGCAAAAGGCAAAGGAGAAAAGGAAAGATATATCCATCTGAATGCAGAGTTCCAAAGAATAGCAAGGAGAGATAAAAAAAAAGCCTTCCTCAGTGATCAATGCAAAGAAATAGAGGAAAACAATAGAATGGGAAAGACTAGAGATCTCTTCTGGAGAAGGCCACGGCAATCCACTCCAGTATTCTTGCCTGGAGAATCCAGGGACAGAGGGGCCTGGTGGGCTGCCGTCCATGGGGTCGCAGAGTCAGACACGACTCAGGTGACTTAGCAGCAGCAGCAGCAGCAGCAGCAGCAGCAGCAGCAGCAGCAGCAGCAGCAGCAGCAGAGATCTCTTCAAGAAAATTAGAGATACCAAGGAAAACATTTCATGCAAAGATGGACACAATAAAGGACAGAAACGATATGGACCTAACAGAAGCAGAAGGCATCAGGAAGAGGAGGCAAGAAGACACAGAAGAACTACGTGAAAAAGACTCAATGACCCAGATAACCACGACGGTGTGGTCACTCACCTAGAGTCAGACACCCTGGAGTGCGGAATCAAGTGGGCCTTAGGAAGCGTCCCTACAAACAAAGCTAGTGGAGATGATGGAATTCCAGTTGAACTCTTTCAAATCCTAAAAGAGGATGCTGTGAAAGTGCTGCACGCAATATGCCACCATATTTGGAAAGCTCAGCAGTGGCCACAGGACTCGAAAGGTCAGTTTTCATTCCAATCCTAAAGAAAGGCAATGCCAAAGAATGTTCAAACTGCCACACAATTGCACTCATCTCATATGCTAGCAAAGTAATGCTCAAAATTCTCCAAGCTAGGCTTCCACAGTATGTGAACCAAGAACTTTCAAATGTTCAAGCTGGATTTAGAAAAGAAAGAGGAACCAGAGATCAAATTACCAACATGCACTGGATCATCGAAAAAGCAAGAGAGTTCCAGAAAAACATCTATTTCTGCTTTATTGACTTTGCCAAAGCCTTTGACTGTGTGGATCACAATAAAGTGTGGAAAATTCTGAAAGAGATGGGAATACCAGACCACCTGACCTGCCTCCTGAGAAACCTGTATGCAGGTCAGGAAGCAATAGTTAGAACTGGACATGGAACAACAGACTGGTTCCAAATAGGAAAAGGAGTATGCAAGGCTGTATATTGTCACCCTGCTTCTTTAACTTATATGCAGAGTCCATCATGAGAAACGCTGGACTGGAAGAAACACAAGCTGGAATCAAGATTGCCGGGAGAAATATCAATCACCTCAGATATGCCGATGACACCACCCTTATGGCAGAAAGTGATGAGGAACTAAAGCGCCTCTTGATGAAGGTGAAAGAGGAAAGTGAAAAAGCTGGCTTTAAAACTCAACATTCAAGAAATCAAAATCATGGCATCTGGTCCCATCACTTCATGGCAAATAGATAGGGAAACAATGGAAACAGTGACAGATTTTATTTTCTTGAGCTCCAAAATCACTGCAGATGGTGACTTCAGCCATGAAATTAAAAGATGCTTTCCCTTTGGAACAAAAGCTATGACCAATCTAGACAGCGTATTAAAAAGCAGAGACATTACTTTGCCAACAAAGGTCTGCATAGTCAAAGCTACGGTTTTTCCAGTTGTCATGTATGGATGTAAGAGTTTGACCATAAAGAAGGCTGATCGCTGATCAATTGATGCTTTTGAACTGTGGTGTTGGAGAAGACTCTTGAGAGTCCCTTGGACTGCAAGGAGGTCAAAGCAGTCAATCCTAAAGGAAATCAGTCCTGAATATTCACTGCAAGGACTGATGCTGTAGCTGAATCTCCAGTACTTTGGCCACCTGATGAGAAGAACTGAGTCCTTAGAAAAGACCCTGATGCTGGGAAAGATTGAAGGCAGGAGGAGAAGGGGGCGACAGAGGATGAGATGGTTGGATGGCATCACCAACCCAGTGGACATGAGTTTGAGCAAGCTCTGAGAGTTGGTGATGGACAGGGAGGCCTGGTGTGCTGCAGTCCATGGGGTTGCAAAGATTTGGACGCAACTGAAGCGAACTGAGCTGAGTCGGCTTCTCATGATAAAAAATTCAAAATCAAATATTCAGAAAAACCTGAATCCCTCCTTATTTTTGTGGCTAGGGCATTAACTTATAGAACAGGTGTGGAGACTGCAGCCTGTGTGGCCGAGTCCTCCCGGGAGGAGGATGGGAAGCCTCTCCACTTGTCATGTTTTCTTGTATGAATTCTTTGGGGGCATTTAAAAGGGTTTCTCATTTCTTAACTTGTTGGGTTTATTCTGAGAAACTTTGGATAATTCAATGGGAGGTTAACTTCTTTGATTGTATCTTTTAAAGCTATTAGCTTCTCTCTTTTAATTTTATACTGTGATATCTTATTAAATGCTCTTTTTTTTTTAGTTTAGTTGGTCATTATTTTCTCCTTTTTAAAAAACAAATATGTCCCACAGTGTTCCAAGAAAGCTGAATGCCACGACTATGAAGCTTGCAGTTTGCAATATCTAGACCCAGGGGAGGTGAGTTAGACAGGAGTGATAGTTATTCCAGTCAAACAGATAACATCGTTACAAGTTGGTTTGCAGTATTTAAGTTTCTTTCTTTCTTAATGATTAGAGTTCCCATGTTGTCTCTTTACCATTATTATTATTTTCTCTTCATAATGTCTTTGGGCTGAGATAGATATATTTTGCCATGTTAAGAAAATATTTACACAATCCTATTTCATTAAAGTTTTTAATACCAAATTTTATAAAATACTGTTTCAGCTTCACTGAAGATTACTATTATTTTTTTTAATCTCTGTATCTGTTAACAGGTAAAGCAAACACCTACTTTTGAAACCAGCTTTTTAAAAGATTTTGAATTTTATTTTGATACGTAATTAGTTTGGTTGAGCTCTGTAGCATGTATTATTGAGAACCCAATTTTCCATAAGGACAACATTTTCCCAAGTGTTTGAAGTTCAACAGCATCTTGAATTCATTTAACAAAGCCTCATGGCAAAAAACCCAGAGATGTGCAGACATGCAATTATTTAAGAGTGGACACCTGCTCTCTGAGTTTGAAAAATGATAGATGTATAGTTTAATGAAGGAAGTGACGTGCAGTATGCTCCTCTTAAACAAAGCAAGCATCTTAAACAAAGCGACAGTGCGCAGAGGTTGCTATGTAGGAAGCGAGAAGATTGGATAAACACTGTCAATAAATTTAAGCAGACGGGATGCATACTTTTAAAACCCATTTAAAAAGTAACCTAAGAAATAGCTAGAAAACAAATAAGTAGGAAATCTAAGTTCACAGATGCCTACTGTCAGGCAACCTGCCTGCTGCCGGTCTCCATGGCAACAGCGGAGTGAGGGCCCGGAGACGGAGCAGCCGCCACAGTAAGTCCATTGATCCCTTCATTCCCGAAGCTTGCTTGCTGCCTTTCCGTTCTGCAGAATCACATTACGATTTTGCGGTGACTGGAAACCAAGGGGAGAAGAGTCCTGCCTCTTAGGATGGAGCAGGCACTCGCCACTAAGGGGAGCTATCTTGCTTTTACAGAATACCTTCCCCTGGGACCTGGATTGGGTGCAGGGAGCCCAAGCCCCGGGTCTGGTTGCATGAACTCCCATCACTACACTCAGGACCCCGTTTTTGATATTTTGTGTGTCATGGAGGTGGTGTGAGCGGGCTATAGACATTGACTTCCAGCTTATTTGTCTCCTGTGCAGTGCAGTGAAGCTGGGGATAAACACATCACCTCGAGGTGGGGGCGGTAGGAGAGCATCCGTCAGTTGAGAGCTGCTGATCTGATGGCGTTTCCTCCCCCGAACCTCCTCCGCAAACAGCTGGGCAAGATTGCATCGCCTCTCTGTCAGCCGTAAGGGTGGCTGATGGATTTGACGAGGCTGCAAGCGTGGGTGGGTGGAGCCCAGCACCTGTGTGCAATCCCGTCGGAGACTCCTGAAACATTTTTGTTTAAACTCAACAGTACTTTCTGATGAGGATGTGAGCTTTAAAGCTCCAATGCTGCCATTTTTCCAAAGGGGCAAAGCACTGCTGACGCTGACAGGGCCGGCCCCACGGCGGCAGCCCTGGGGGCTGAACCAGGGCTTCTCCAGGCACGGTCTGCACTGCTGCCTCCAGCCTGTGTGGGGTAGGAGCCGCTCGAGAGAGCGACCGGGACCAGAGGCACCGGGCAGGACCCACTCAGAACAGGCCACCAGCCAGATGGACCTCGGCCCGCTGAGGCATGTGTGCGGAGGGGCCTGGGCGGTGGGTGAGCTGCGGGGAGGGGGCGATCCGGGGCTGGGGGCTGGGCAGAGCAGACCGGTCTCCTCCGTGTTGTAAAGGCTGCTTCATGAAGAGGCCGCTTCATGAAGAGGCCGCCGCAAACGCAGGTGCAGCCTGCGCGAGTCTGCTGACCGCTGGTGTGACCAGCCGCTGTCTGTGTGCTCAGATCTGCCCAGGGCTCCTGTGCTTGGAGAGCCTCTCCTTCCATCAGTTGGACCCGCTGTCCACGTGCAGAATAACACGGCCCAGGCCCTGTGCCCAGGCAGCGCTGGGGGCCGGTGCTCTCTGGACGGAGGGACTGGTGAGGGGCGTGTTTTCACCTGTGACGGGGCCTCAGATGAGCAGGAAGGCTTATTCCGTCAGCTGGGTCCACCCTGAGGGCTCCGCTTCCAGGGTCGTGATATAAAGTCTCTGTCAAAAAGCTAAATCCTTCCTTGGCCTGGATTTCTTTATGATAATCCCAACCAGAGCACTCACATGGAGAGGAGCCCCTCGTTAGCCAGAGGTAGCTCCCCTAGCAAGCTCCCTAGCGAGGGCCAAGACATTATGCAAAGGGAGCGTTGCTTGCTTATCTTTCCCAGAAAACAGAAAACTCTCTGCACACACACGTGCTGTTCAGTTTGGCAGAGGCTGAGGCGAGGTGGCGACGTGTTCCTGCACCAGGAAGGAGTGTGAAAACGCTTGTGCAAATTAGAAGCTCCTGACAGAGATGCCCAACCAGGGGGTCCTGCCGACTCCAGTCGGCCCAGTCCCCCAGGGATGCCACACAGGGGTCGGGGAGGGGGATGGGGGTGGGGGCGGGTCCTCAGACAGCCAGCTCTCCCTTCAGCCGCTGTCCAGCTCAGCAAAGGAATGTTTGAGCAAGATAACATGCCCCCAACAGCCCAAATAAAGTGCTACCAAGAACAGGTGGGCCAGTTTGAAGGTAAACGATCCCCAAAGCAACAATCAGACCAAGGGTCTGACTCCATGATTTGGTTAATGTTTCCTCTCCCAGGCTTGCCCGCGGCGGGGGGTGGTCACAGGATGAGTGCCAAGTGGATGGCCTCCCGTGCCCTGGCCCTCCTTCACCTGCAGCCCCAGCGGGGGCCGCCTCTGGTTTCACACCATCAGTCTGTGCAGTGGGCCTTGCCTCAGCCCTTACTGCCTCAGCCCTTATCCCTCAGCCCTTACTGCCTCAGCCCTTCCCTGCCTCAGCTGCCAGAGCAAGATCTGTGCTCATAGCCCAGAAAAGGGCACCACCAAGCCCCCACCCCCAAGCTCTCGCTCCCTCTGCCCTCTCACCCCCTCTCTCTCCCCCTCACCCCCTCAACCCCTTCATCCTGCCTCCCCACCACTGGTGCCTGAGCCCTGAAGCTGACTTGGGGCTCCTCTGCTCGGCACTCAATCCATTTTCCCTCCAGCTTCTGGGGACACTGGCTCCTGCCAGGACCGCTGGCCGCAGCTCTGGCGGTGGGATGTGCGTCCAGCTGGTGGCCTGGGCCTCTGTGTTCACGTCTGCAGCAGCCTCAAGGCCAGGAGAGTGGGGTCTTGCATCCCGCAGGAGCAGGGGTCTTCTCGTGGCTTCCTCCCCACTTTGGGGACTGAAACTCTGCTTATCCAGCTCCATGTCTCTATCTCTGTGAGACCAACAGAGAAACAAAAGCAAGCCCCTTGGGCTTTGGGGGGCAGGAAATGGTGTGAATAGGAGGCCCTGCTGGATGTCCTGGGGTGGGACGCCGGGGTCCACGAGGAATGGCCCTGCGGCCAGGTCAAGGGGCTGGGTCCTGGGGCTGGCTCCTTCATCCCAGAGAGCCTTTCCACAAAGGACCCCGGGCACAGGTTCCCGGCTCAACTTGTCCGCAGGGGTGCTGCTCACAGGCCGGTGTCCAGAGCATCCACCGGGCACACAGGGGTGAGCAGACCGGCCCCCGCCCACCGATTGTGGCAGGAAGCTCTCAGACAGAAAAGCCGTTGTCACAGGCCCTGTGGGGGGCATCGCCCTGGCTTGGGGAGACTCTGGGCCGATTTCACCTCTACAAACACAAATGACCTCAAGCCAGCGGCCAGAGCCCTCAGAAGAGATTGTCTCCCTGCTCTCAAAGGGGCCCCCTCGGGGCCGTAAGCCCTTCACTTCCTGAGCAGCTTCTCAGAGACAGCCTGCCGCCCCTGGAGGACACTTCTGTGGCTTCCTGGTCGGCTGCCCAAGGAGGGCCATGGGCCGCTGACCACACCTTGAGGGGGGCCATGGCCTGGGGACCCTGGGCTGGAACCCCGAGATGCGCAGGGACCCCGAGACACACAGGAGCCCCGAGACGCGCAGAGACCCCGAGATGCACAGGGACCCCGAGACGCGCAGGAGCCCCGAGACGCGCAGGAGCCCCGAGACGCGCAGGGACCCCGAGACGCGCAGGGACCCCGAGACGCGCAGGAGCCCCGAGACGCGCAGGGATCCCAAGACGTGCAGGGACCCCGAGACGCTCAGGAGCCCTGAGACGCGCAGGGACCCCGAGACGCGCAGGGACCCCGAGACGCGCAGGAGCCCCGAGACGCGCAGGGACCCCGAGACACGCAGGGACCCCGAGATGCCCCGAGATGCGCTGGGAGGCTGGTGCTTCTGCCGGTGGAATTCTAAACGCCGGGTGAGCCAGAGTCCCTGGAGGTCACAGCCTTCAGTTAAGTGCCATCCACTCTCCTGAGGAACCAGCAGACCCTCCCTGGGTCCTGCCCCGGCCAGCTTGCTGTCGTCAGTGATGACCTGTCACCACCAGCAGCTGGAGCTGCCTGGCCCCATCCGGCCATCGTCCACAGCCCGTCACAGCCCTTCTCCCTCCTGTGGCTGCCCTGCGGGGCATGTGGGACGTTCCCATGCGGCCCCTGCAGCTCTGGGCCCACCGTCCCTCAGATGCGGCACAGCGGCCCCAGGAGGGGACCATCCTCAGCGGAGGAGCTAAGCCCACGCCAGCCCTAGTGGTCCCGGGTGGACTCCGTGGGGGGCACAGCCCGGTGGGCATCAGTGCTGCCCAGGGCAGGCGTGGCCGCGGGTGGGACCGCCACGCTCAGGGCTTGTCCCTCCCTCAGGCCCTGTGGGTCCCATGGCCACGGGCAACCAGGGACCCAGGCTGCGGTCTCACGCTCCACCCCACTCTGGGGCAGGGGCCAGCTCAGTGTGTGGGGCAGCCTCGACCTAGCTACCCTCTGCTGGCAGCAGGGAGGCGGACAGCCGCTCCAGAACCTTCCAGGGCATGGGCAGGGTTGCTAGCCTGCCCGGGGCAGGGACGGGGCTGGGGGTGGAGGGCAGGCCTGCTCTCCCTGCCCGGAGGTGGCACGTCCTCTCTTTCACGTCCCTGCCCCTTCCAGGTGCAGGAGGCAGGGGCCAGAGCCACAGAGCAGGTGTGTGAGAGGGTGACTGCCAGCCAGCTCTGCTCCCAGATCCTGGCCTCAGTTTTTGGTGAGGAATCAAATTTTCCTTCCTTTTAAGAATGTGAGAGTTGGATCATAAAGAAGTCTGAGCACTGAACAGTTGATTCCAACTGTGGTGTTGGAGAAGACTTGAGAGTCTCTTGGACTTTGAGGAGATCAACCGAGTCAATCCTAAAGGAAATCAACCCTGAATATTCACTGGAAGGACTGATGCTGAAGCTGAAGCTCCAATCCTTCGGCCACCTGATGAGAAGAACTGACTCATTGGAAAAGACCCTGATGCTGGGAAAGATTGAGGGCAGGAGAAAGGGATGACAAAGGATGAGATGGTTGGATGGCATCACTGACTCAGTGGACATGAGTTTGAGCAAACTCTGGGAATAGTGAAGGGCAGGGAAGCCTGGCGTGCCACAGTCCATGAGGCTGCCAAAAGTCAGACGCTACTTAGCAACAGAACAGCAAAGGCTGAATAGTATTCCCTCGAGTGTGTGTGACTTCATCTCTACCCTTCATCTGCTGGTGGACGCCAGAGTTGTTTTCATCTTCTGGTTGTTGTGAACATAACTGTGCAAACATTTTTTCGAGTTCTTGCTTCAGATTCTTTTTAGTATACACCCAGGAGGGACACTGCCGGGCGCCTCATAATTCTATGTTTAAATTTTGGAGGGGCACTGAAGTGTTCTCCACCAGACACGCCCACCCGCCCGTGTGCGTGAGGCTCCAGGCTCCCCATGTCTGCACCGACAGGCGCCTTTTCAGCCGTCACTATGCCGTCCTGCTGGGTGTGAGGTGGCGTCTCAGGAGTGCCTTTGCCCGGTGCCACCTACTGACTGATGATGTGCAGAGCCTTCTCACGTGCTCACTGGCCATTTCCTCATCATCTGTCTCTGGAGAAATGACGGTTCAACGGCCCATGGTATTAGTTTGTTTTGTTTTCTTTAGCTGTAGGGATTATGTATGTACTCCAGATACTAATACCCTATCAGAGAGAGGATTTGCAAATATTTTCTCCCTCTCTGAAGGCTTCTTTTTGCTTTCTAGGCCGTGTCCTCTACGCACAGAATTGCTAGTTTCGGTGCAGTCTGATTCGCCTGTCTTTCCGTTTGTTGCCTTGCTTTCGGTGCCACGTCACCCTTATGTGTTAACAGTTCATTCTTTCCTTGCACACTCACACCTCGGTCAAACGTCTGAATTCCCGACACTTGCGTAACTGTTTCTGGGTTCTCCGTCCGGCTCGGCAGCGGCTCCCAGCAACACGGCCTCATCACAGACTTCGAGTCAGTCTCAGCACCCGGCAGGGCAGCCGCCACCACCTCCTCCCTGCTCCTCCTCCTCCTTTGAAGTGGTCCTCGCTGTTCCGAGCTCCTTGCTCCAATGCACTTTACCATCCGCTTATTCATTCCGTGATGCATATGGCAGGCATTCTGACTGGAACGGCGTTTAACTCACAGCTTTTAAGGGGCGGGATCTACATGGTCACAATATTAGCCTGGAACATCCCTGAACACTGTGTACTCCCATTTGTTCACATCTTCTAATGTTCCTCAATATTTTAATATTTCCCCACCAAAGACTGAGGAAAACGTTTTTAGACATATTATTATAATGATATTTTAAAAATAGCTTTTGTGCCATTGTTTACCAAACAATACCAACAACTGGTTTTGGTAGATAGACCTGAATGTCTTCCTCTTCTTTTCCTTTTTACATTTTTAATTTCTCTTTTTAACTTTACCCTAAGTTTCTAATGCATAGATCTTGCTGCTGTTGTTCTGTTGCTCAGTAATGTTCGACTCTTTGCGACCCCACGGACTGCAGCACGCCAGGCTTCCCTGTCCTTCACCATCTCCTGGAGTTTGCTCAAACTCATGTCCATCAAATACGTGATGCTATCCAACCGTCTCATCCTCTGTCGTCCCCTTCTCCTCCTGCCTTCAAACTTCCCCAGCATCAGGGTCTTTGCTAATGAGTTAGCTCTTCGCATCAGGTAGTCAGGGAATTGGAGCTTCAGCTTCAGCATCAGTCCTTCCAATGAATATTCAGGACTGATTTCCTTTAGGGTGGACAGGTTTGATCTCCTTTCAGTCCAAGGGACTCTCAAGAGTCTTCTCCAACACCACAGTTCAAAAGCATCAATTCTTTGGCACTCAACTTTCTTTATAGTCCAACTCTTTCATCCATACATGACTACTGGAAAAACAATAGCTTTGACTAGATGGAGCTTTGTTGGCAAAGTAACGTCTCTGCTTTTTAATATGCTGTCTGGGTTTGTCATAGCTTTTGTTCCAAGGAGCACGCATTCTCCTAATTTCATGGCTGCAGTCACCGTCTGCAGTGATTCTGGGGCCCAAGAAAAGAAAGCGTGTCACCGTTACCATTGTTTCCCCACCTATTTGCCATGAAGTGATGGGACTGGATGCCATGATCTTGGTTTTTTGAATGTTGAGTTTTAAGTCAGCTTTTCACTTCCCTCCTACAGTAATATATATATATGTATATTTACTGTATTTAAAAACATCCAAAATTGTCAGTTTTTCTATTCCTCCAAACAGGAAAAAGATTTTAGCAGTTTTAAGTACCAAGATTTAAACATGAAGTTAGTTATTGAATTTTTGAAAATGTAAGTTTCAAGTGCTCAGCATTGTAATTTGGTATCTGTGTACCCTGCAGGGTGGCCCCCCCAGGCCTGGTCACTGCCCAGCAGCAGAGCGGGGCTCCCTCCGCCCACCCCACTCCTCCCGAACCCCTTCCCCTCTGGTGACCACCAATGTGGTCTTCACAGCCAAGGACTTGGAGTTTTTGTTTGTTTTTTAGATTCCACATACAAGTGAGATTACAGGGTATCTGCTTTCCTCTGTCTGTCTTCTTTAACTTAGGACAATACCCTCAAGATTCATTCACGTTGTTATACATGGCAGCATTTCATATTTTTATGACAATATCTCATTGTATGTGCATAATATAGTCTTTCCTTATGCACAGGCCGCAGTTTCTTTGTCCATTCACCCGTGGCTGGACACTTAGGTGGCTCCCACATCTTGGCTTTCGTGAGCAGTGCTGCTGCGGGCCCTGGGGTGCGTGTGTCCCTTTCTGGATGTTGGTTTAATGAAATGCGTTGTGAAGGCTGACCTCTCTGCTCCGTGAGACGTTTCGGTGAGGCTCTGGTGGCATCTGTTGGTCATGCTGCTCCAGCGTGGACTCCCCTAGGGCAGCTGGCCTGCAGGGGGTCGAGAGGACAGCCCTGGACAGGAGGCCCACGAAGGCCAGGGGTGCGGAAGGGCCAAAGGGCTCAGCCCGAGGGAGCGCGCATTCCGCCCGCACCTCTGACGTATCCAGTCCTCCCCGCTGGCAGAGCGCCCGCAGTCTCCCTGGTTGGCATCTGAGCCCCGTGGGGCCCTCCTTGCACGCTGGTTCCCCAGCTCCCACTTCTGTTCAGATCAGGTGCTGGACCTTCGCAGAGGGTGGAACTCTAGTCCTCACCGCCCTCTTCGCTGGTTCCCGTTTCCCAGGTGTGGGAGGGGGTGGGCAGTACCGGCTGCAGAAGGCGTTTCCTGCCGGCATTAATCCCGGTCTGGGTCCTGCTATGATTTACTCCGCTCAGAGTTGAAAGGCCGGATTCAAAGGCCCAGGGCAAACCTTTGCCCCCGGGAACAAAGGCAGGAGATTAGCTCCCTGTTATCAATCAGTGTTGTCAGGACAGGGCAGAAATGCTTCACCTGTTGACGCCTTAGCGACGCCTCCAATGGGAGTCAAAGGTCATTCCTGCCCAAGGTTTTGTGTCTGTCTCAGCTGTCCTGGCCCCGAATTACCTTGAAAAATGGCTTCAAATGACCGGAGATGAACGTGGATTAGTGCCTTAATCTTGAGCAAAGCCTGAGGTTAGGGTCTGGGACACCGGGCGGGTGGAGCTGTCTCGGGCTGACCCTGGCATGTGGCCCATGGGTGAGGCCAGCTCCGTGCCTCTGGACAGGGGCTGGCTCACGGGCTTTACGCACTGATTTAGTGGGACAATGGGGCTGGTCAACAGCCAAGCAAATGAACTCTCGGGCTCACCTGTTGGGACATGGAGGTGGGGGTCGTGCTCCAGGGGCTGGCCGAGACCCCTGCCCTCCCACCTCCGCCTGAGATCAGGGTCCCCAGGAGGGTGACCGCGCTGGACGGAAATTGCCTTTTCCAGCGGCACCTGCTGCAGGCCCAGCCCGGCGAGATGCGCTTCCGCTTCGGGTGGCCTGTGGACACCCGGGAGGCAGAAGGGGGTCCCTGCGAGGGCTCCCCGGCCGGTGGGGCCCGTGGTTGGTGGAGACGGGGGTTCCCTCTGGCCGTGCCTGCAGATGCACGCTGATCCGTCCCTCTGGGCAGCTGCCCAGGAAGCCCGCGTCCTGCACAGGATGGTGGTTCATCGCTGAGCAGCTTACAGCCGTGGCCTGGAGGGGGCGCTCCCAAGCCTTTGTGAAGAGAGAGACAAGCACCCCATTTTCAATGGGCTCCGGTGACGGCTACACCAGGTCAGGACAGTCTCATCCTTTCTGTCTAGTCATCGCTTACCAGAGAACGCGCATCCTGTGAAATCCATGCCCAGCCGCCCGGCGTCCTGGGCTGAGCCTTGCGCCTGCCCCGGCTGTGACCCATTAGCTGGGCCATATGCTGGAGCCTAAGGCGCTCAGTCCTGTCCAGCACCCCCGAATCCGGGCTGGAGAGCAGAACTCGCCTGGGTGGCCTCTCTTTATGGCCAAACTCCTGTCTCCACTCTGTGTCTGCACAGACAGTGTGCCCCCCGCCGCCCGTGGCTGTGGCCCCAGGGTAGGGCGGTCAGCACCTGAGAGGCGGAGGGGCCCGGAGCGGGAGTGGCCTTGCTGTCCCCCCTCCACCCCGCCTGCACTGAGGGGAGGACCAGCTTCGTGGTGGTCCCTGCCGGACGTCTGCGTCACCGAGCCAGCCTTGCGGATGCGGCGGGGCAACACTCAGCCAGCCCACTTGCCTCTGCCGCCCAGCATGCACGGAATGCGGGGAGGGGGTCCCAAAGGCACCCCGTGGGCCAGGGGAAGGAACAGGTCCCTGGGCGGCCCCGTGGAGCAGACCCTGGCCTAACTACACCAAGTCATGGTGAGAGCCTTCAGCACGAGGCGCTGAGATGCCGGGTCGTCTCGACTCCAACACTGGAGGACACCTGGGCTTATGTGTCTGTCCCAATGGAAGTGTTAGGCGGTCAGTCGTGTCTGACTCTCTGCAATGCCATGGAAGGTAGCTCTCCAGGCTCCCCTGTCCATGGGATTCTCCAGACAAGAATACTAGAGTGCGTCGCCATGCCCTTCTATAGGAGATCTTCCCAACCCAGGGATCGAACCCAGCTCTCTCGCATTGCAGGCAGATTCTTTACCGTCTGAGCCACCAGGGAGGCTATAAGGAATGTCCCTGGTTCCACCCTGCAAATGGGAGGAAGACCAGACGCTTTAGCTCCAAGCTGGAGGAGGAGTCCTGGGTTCACAGCTGCTCCTCCCAGAGCGGGCACCCCCCAGGCCTGGGTGCAGGAGTCCTGCTGGCCGGACTGTCCTCAGGTCCTTAGCACCAACCCTCACAGGGGCGGCGCTTCTCCAAAGTCGGCACAGTGACATCGGTTCGGGTAAAGGGCCAGCCTGTAGCCCCCAGATTCATGGTCCCCAAGAAGGAAGACCCTGTACTGTGTCTCCAGGAAGGAGAGTTTGTTTTTCTCGATCTGGGTTGAATTCAAGCCTAAGTCTGCTCACCCCAGGCAGCTCAGCAAGGGTCCCCAAGTGCAGGCCCGGCTCTCATGTGGCTCAAAATGAGAAGCAAGAGAGATGCTCTAAATTAGAGAATTTTCTGCGAGCAGAGTGGTGTCTGTTGTGCAGCGGGAGTCAGGATGGAAGGGAGGAGGGGCAGACAAAGACGGGGTGAAGACGGAGCTCGGTGGGTCCGGGAGGGGTGGGGTGAGGGAGCAGGCCAGCATGTCCTGTGAACCCAGGTTCTGCGGTGAGCTTGCAAGGCCACTCAGGGGCCGGCAGCCGTGAGAGAGGAGGAGCGTCTTTCCTGCAAGACGCACGCCCAGGGGCCCCGGAGGATGACCAGAGCCTGGCTGAGGAGCCCCCTGGGACCCACAGGGACCCTGGAGGCTGAGCCTCAGCTGACTACAGCTGTGATTAGACGGAATCAGTCGTGGAGATGGCAGGGGAAGGTGGAGATTGGGTGGGAGCTGAACTTCGTGAGACTTTCAGGGTCCAGCCTCGAGGCCCTTGGCTCAGCCCCAGTATGAACCGCTAAACGTGTCGTTGAACGTGCAGGACTGCCCGGCGCCCTGGGGACAACAGCGAGCGCACCAGATAGACAGACGGAGGGTCCCGCGCCGGAGGGGGCGGGGCCAGCCCCACATCGCGGGGCTCTTCCTGGGACTGAACCCTGGGGCGCTGGGGCTGAACCCTGGGGCGCTGGGGCTGTGGGTGGGCCTGGACTAGAGTGGGGGCGGGGCCTGGACGGCATGGGGCGGGGCCTGGGCAGGCATGGGGGCGGGACCTGGACAGCCCGGGGGCGGAGCCTGGACAGAAGCGGGTGGGGCCTGGACCGCCTAGGGGCGGGGCCTGGGTAGGCATGGGCGCAGGGGTGTGTGGGCGGAGCCTGGATGAGAAGGGGCGGAGCCTGGGCGGGTGTGTGGGCGGGGCCTGGAAGGCCTGGGGCTCTGCCGCCCTCCCCTCCTCGGCCTCCTTGTGGTCCCCTCCTTGCGCTTTGCTTGGGGACCGTCTTCTAATGCACCTGGCCTGGCATCGCGGCCCAGGTTTTCAGTCATGGACTTGAGCCAGAGTCCCGGGCAGTCCTGTGAACCGACATCCCGACCGCGCCTCCGGGAACTGTGACCTGACCCGCCTTCACCGGGACCCGACGCTGGGGTCTGGTGCCGCTTGTTGCTTTGGGGCAGCTGTGATTTTTGAAAGCTCGCAGCTGACTGAGGGCAGCCTGTTGGTGACTCTGGTGTGGGGTCCCCGGCCTGGCTCTCAGGGCTGCAGGGAAGCCTGGCTCCTCCCAGCTGAACCCCAAGCCTTGCGGGAGGGGCTGCGGGAGCTGCCTGACTCCCGCCCCGGGGTCTTGGCAGGGAGGGGGGTCCATCCAGTCCTGCCCTGGCCCCAAGGTCACCCCCTGCCGGCGGCCCTGGCAGCAGCCGGACACGCCTTGCTGATGAGATTCCCTCCAGAGGGAAGGCGCCTCTGAAACCCGGTGTCCTCGTGCACCAACCAGCCCGCGTCTGGAAGAGGGAAGGCGGTGGGGAGGGCGGTGGGGAGGGCGGAAGGGCTGGAAGACCAGGCACCCATTCGGAGGGCAGGGCGCCGGGAAGGAGTACCCAGAAATCTGGGTTTCACCTCGAAACCTCCTGATCTTTAACAGGAATGTTTCTTAAACACTCCGAGGCCAAGCAGAGCCTGTCTGCAGGTCAGGTAGGGATCAATGGCCGAGTGTGCACGTGCTCCCCGCAAGACCCCTTGTTTTGTGAAATCAGCACTGTTACACGTATCACTCTGTGCTCCTGGAGTGAAGCTGGAAACAGGGTGGATCTCATGGTTACAGGGGGCCTGCAGGGTGTGAAAGCCACGCGCTCCCGGCTCCTGGGGAGGCTGGCAGGGCAGCACTGAGCGCTGGGTGCTGGGCTCTGGGTGCTGGATGCTGGGTGCTGGATGCTGGGTTCTGGGCCCTGGGTGCTGGATGCTGGGTGCTGGGCTCTGGGCACTGGGTGCTGGGTTCTGTGCTCTGGGCTTGGGGCTATAGGTGCTGGATGCTGGGCACTGGGCTCTGGGCACTGGGCTCTGGGCACTGGGCGCTGGATGCTGGGTGCTGGGCTCTGGGCACTGGGTGCTGGATGCTGGGTGCTGGATGCTGGGTTCTGGGCCCTGGGTGCTGGGTGCTGGGCTCTAAGTGCTGGGCGCTGGGCACTGGGCACTGGGCACTGGGTGCTGGATGCTGGGTTCTGGGCTCTGGGTGCTGGATGCTGGGTGCTGGGCTCTGGGCTCTGGGTGCTGGATGCTGGGTGCTGGGCTCTGGGTGCTGGGCTCTGGGTGCTGGGCTCTGGGCGCTGGGCACTGGGTGCTGGACACTGGGTCTGGGTGCTGGGTGCTGGATGCTGGGCGCTGGGCACTGGGTGCTGGGCTCTGGGCTCTGGGTGCTGGATGCTGGGTGTTGGGCTCTGGGCGCTGGGTGCTGGACGCTGGGTGCTGGGCACTGGGCGCTGAGTGCTGGGCTCTGGGCTCTGGGTGCTGGATGCTGGGTGCTGGGCTCTGGGTGCTGGGCGCTGGGCTCTGGGTGCTGGGCTCTGGGCTATAGGTGCTGGGCTCTGGGCCCTGGGCGCTGGGCCCTGGGCCCTGGGTGCTGGGCCCTGGGCGCTGGGCTCTGGGTGCTGGGCGCTGGGTGCTGGGCGCTGGGCTCTGGTCTCTGGGCTCTGGATGCTGGAGGCTGGGCTCTGGGCTCTAGGTGCTGGGTGCTGGGTTCTGGGCTCTGGGCTCTGGGTGCTGGATGCTGGGCTCTGGGCTCTGGGCTCTAGGCTCTGGGTGCTGGATGCTGGGTGCTGGGCTCTGGGTGCTGGGCTCTGGGCTCTGGGTGCTGGATTCTGGGTTCTGGGCTCTGGGCATTGGGCACTGGGTGCTGGGCACTGGGCGCTGGGTGCTGGATGCTGGGTGCTGGATGCTGGGCTCTGGGTGCTGGGCTCTGGGCTCTGGGCTCTAGGCTCTGGGTGCTGGATTCTGGGTTCTGGGCTCTGGGCATTGGGCACTGGGCGCTGGGCACTGGGCGCTGGGTGCTGGATGCTGGGTGCTGGATGCTGGGCGCTGGGTGCTGGGCTCTGGGCTCTGGGTGCTGGATGCTGGGTGTTGCACTCTGGGCCCTGGGCACTGGGCGCTGGGTGCTAGGCGCTGGGTGCTGGGTGCTGGATGCTGGGCGCTGGGCTCTGGGCTCTGGACTCTGGGCTCTGGGCGCTGGGCGCTGGGTGCTGGATGCTGGGTGTTGGGCTCTGGGCTCTGGGCTCTAGGCTCTGGGTGCTGGATGCTGGGTTCTGGGCTCTGGGCATTGGGCACTGGGTGCTGGGCACGGGGTGCTGGGTGCTGGGCACTGGGCACTGGGCACTGAGTGCTGGGCTCTGGGCGCTGGGCGCTGGGCTCTGGGCGCTGGGCGCTGGGCGCTGGGCCCTGGGCCCTGGGCGCTGGGCACTGGGCGCTGGGCGCTGGGCACTGGGCTCTGGGCTCTAGGTGCTGGGCTCTGGGCTCTGGGCTCCAGGCTCTGGGTGCTGGATGCTGGGTGCTGGGCTCTGGGTGCTGGGCTCTGGGCTCTGGGCTCTAGGCTCTGGGTGCTGGATGCTGGGTTCTGGGCTCTGGGCATTGGGCACTGGGTGCTGGGCGCTGAGTGCTGGGCTCTGGCCTCTGGGTGCTGGATGCTGGTTGCTGGGCTCTGGGTGCTGGGCGCTGGGTGCTGGGCTCTGGGTGCTGGGCTCTGGGCTCTGGGCTCTAGGCTCTGGGTGCTGGATGCTGGTTGCTGGGCTCTGGGTGCTGGATGCTGGGTGCTGGGCTCTGGGTGCTGGGCTCTGGGGTCTGGGCTCTAGGCTCTGGGTGCTGGATGCTGGGTTCTGGGCTCTGGGCATTGGGCACTGGGCACTGGGCGCTGAGTGCTGGGCTCTGGCCTCTGGGTGCTGGATGCTGGTTGCTGGGCTCTGGGTGCTGGGCGCTGGGTGCTGGGCTCTGGGCGCTGGGCGCTGGGCTCTGGGCTCTGGGCGCTGGGTGCTGGATGCTGGGTGTTGGGCTCTGGGCTCTGGGCTCTGGGCGCTGGGTGCTGGATGCTGGGCTCTGGGTGCTGGATGCTGGGCTCTGGGCTCTGGGTGCTGGGTGCTGGGCCCTGGGCCCTGGGCTCTGGGCACTGGGCTCTGGGCTCTAGGTGCTGGGCGCTGGGCTCTGGCCCATGTGTACCATGTGGGAGGGCGTCTCTGTGGAGAGGATCCTCAGGTTAGTCCAAAGAGAGGGGCAGCAAGTGCAGAGGACCCGGAGGTGAGCGGCCTTTCTGGGGATGAGAGGGAGGCTTCGTGGCCATCCAGGGGGTGCCCAGGGGGGTGTGGGAGCACGGCCACTCCGATGGTGTTTGAAGAGCTTGGTCCACTGAGAACAGAGGCCAGATCTGCAGCAGCTCGGCATCCAGTCGCAGGGAACACAAGTGAGATGTGTGCTTGGGCGTTAAGGTGGTGGAATCTGGGGTGGGGATAAGGAAGACGGAGGAGGCGTCTGTCCACAGAAAGCACAGCCAGCTGCCTGGGCTGGGGTTGGGGCTGTGGAAGTGACCTGGTGGGGGAGGAACCAGCGAGGAGTGAGCAGCCACACCCAAGAGGTATAGGGCCCTGGGATCTAGGGACCAGGTGGGAGGCATCCTGCAGAGGCTGGAGCTGGGCACTGCTGGGTGCTGACCTCCAGCTCCTCAGGGTGAGGCTGGAACTGGGTGCTGCTGGGCACTGACCGCTGGCTTCACAGGCAAGGCCTGTTTCCTGGCTGGTTCCTCGTGGGCAGGGCCCTGTGGAGATCTTAGGGCCCCAACCCTGAGAAGAGTGCGAGGCTCCCACCCACATATAATGCAAATACAAAAAGCATTTTGGAACAAAACAAACTTTGAACTGTGATGAAATTTTTAAAAATTCCCCTAGATTTTCCAATTGAGCAATTCTTGCTAAGTTTGTCCAGATCGCCGGCTGCCTTGGTGTGTCTGAGCAGGAGCACGTGTCCTCACAGGGCAGCTGGCCCCGGTGCCGGAGCTCTGCCCAGGGGCGACTGTGTCAAAGCAGAAATAACCGCCCTGTCCTCCATGCCCCGGGGGAGCTCCCTGGGGCCAGAGCGGCATGTCCGGCAGCGTGGAGGCTGACGGGGTTCCCGAGGGAACGGCACTCCACCACTAGCCCCGCGCTCAACTCCCTCCAGTGCCTCCCCAGAGAATATCCGTCCTCAGGCTGTGGGAACTCTGCCTTCCTTCCCAGCGGGAGCTGTGATCGGGTCTGCTTATCCGGGTGCCTGTGGGTGTCTGTGCCGGATATCCTTCTGTCTATGTTGGAAACGCACTTACTTATTTAGCGTGCGGCTATGAGGCTTGCCAGGGATACGCCCTGAGACTTTGACCAGTCCCCCAATTCATTGCCCCCCAGGACTAACTGGAGGAATCGTTCGGTCTCCCGACCTTTCTGATGGTTTACCCCAACACTAAACGTATAAAAGTCATTTCACTGAAGTAGAATTGACTTGGTAGCATGATATTTTCAGGTGTGTAGCATAGTGCTTTGATGTTTTTACGCATTTCAAGGTGATCACCGTGGAGGTCTGGTGGCCGTGTGTCACGGTGTGACCTCATAGCCCTGTTGTGGGCTGTGTTCCTGACGCTGCGCGCCTCGTCCCCGGGCCGATTCGTTCTGCAGCCGGAAGGCTGCTCTCCGTCGCCCCCCTCGCGGCTCTCTCCCCGCCGCTTCGCTCCCTCCGCCGTCACCGCGCGCCTGCACCTGCGACTCTGTCCCTCTGTCCCCCTGCTTTACTTTTTGTCTCTTCTCAGCCTGACTTATTTCACGGAGCATGGTGCCCTCCAGACTCATCCACGTTGTCAGAAATGGCAAGACCTCACTCTCTTCAAGGTTGAATGATCTTCCAGCGTGCATATGTGCCCCGCCTGCTTTCTCCATTCAGCTGTTAATGGTCAGGAGGCTGCTTCCCTGTCTTGGTTATTGTAAATAACACTGCAATGACCACAGGGGATACCGATGTCTTTTCAAATCAGTTTTTGTTTCCTTTGGAAAAATGCCCAGAAGTGGGATCGCTGGATCACGCGGTTTTTCCGTGTTTAGTTTTCCCTTGAGGAGCCTCCACACTGCTCTCCACAGCAGCTGCACCAGCGTAGGATCCCACCAACGGTGCGCGAGGACCCCTTTCCCCGCATCCTCAGCGGCGCTTGCTGTTTGTTGCCTGTTAGATGATAACCTTTCTGATAGGTGTGCTGTGGTATCTCATTTCGGTTTTAATTGGCATTTCCCTGGTGATTAGGGATGTCGAGCATCTTTTCACGTGTCTATTGGCCATCTGCTTGTCTTTGGAGAAATGTCTATTTAGGTCCTCTGCCCAATTTTTAATTGGGTTGTTTGTTTTTTGATGAGTTGTGTGAGCTTCTTGTATATTGTGGATATTAACCCCTTATTTGGAGAAGGAAATGGCAACCCACTCCAGTATTCGTGCCTGGAGAATCCCATGGACAGAGGAACCTGGCAGCCTACAGTCCATGGGGTCGCAAGAGTCGGACGCGACTTAGCGACTAAACCACGAAACCGACCTGTTCTTGGCCACATCGCCTGCAAACGTCTTCTCCCATTTAGTTGCCTGCCTTTTCGTTTTGTTGATAGCTTCCTTGGCTGTGCTGAAGCTTCTTAGTTTGCTGTAGTCCCATTTAAAAAGTTTTGCTTTTTCCCCTTGCCCGAGGAGACGTAGCCAAAACACTCCCGCGCTCCCTGCTGAAGAGCATGCAGCCTGTGCGCCCTTCTAGTCCGACGGTTTCAGCTCTACACTCAAGGCCCCAGTCTATTTTGAGTTTATCTTTGTGCATGTGTGAGAAGGTGGTCCAGTCGGATTCTTTTGCGTGTAGCTGCTCAGTTTCCCCAGCTGCATTTGTGGAAGGAACTGTCTTCACCACACTTTCTGGTCTCTCTTGTTGCTGGTTAACTGACCCCATGCGTGCGGCTTGATCTCCAGACTTCTCTTCTGCCCCACTGATCTGACGACTGCAGTTCTGTGGTTCAGTTTGAAACTAGAGAGCACGATGCCTCCACTTTGGCCCTTCTTTCTTACATGGTTTTGGTGATTTGGGGTCTTTTGTGGCACCATTCAAACTTTAGAATTGTTCCAGTTCTGTGAAAAATGTCATTGGTATTTTGATTGGATTACACTGAATCTATAGATTACCTTGGAAATTATGCTCATTTTAATGATGCTAATTCTTCCATAGCATGGACCCCTTGGACTGCAAAGAGATCAAATCATCAATGAACACAGGATATCTTTCCGTTGATTTATGCTGTCTTCTGTTTTTTCATCAATGTCTTACAGTTATCCAAGGACAGGGTTTTACCACCTAGGTTAGGTTTATTCCTAGGTATTTAATTCTTTCTGATACAATTGTAAATGGGGTTGTTTTCTTAATTTCTGTTTCTGACAGTTTGTTAGTGTGCAGAAATGCAACAGATGACTGTTTATTCACTTTGTATACTGCAGCTTCACTGAATCTATTAGTTCTAATTTTTTTGGTGGAGCCCGGAATTTTCCATACGTAGTATCCAGTTATCTGCATATAGCGGCAGGCTCACTTCTTCTTCGCCCATTTGGATGCTTTTATTTATTTTTTTCCTGTGACTGCTGTGGCTAGGACTTACAAAACTATATTGAATAAAAGTGGCAAGAGTGGGCATCCTCATCCTGTTTCCGATCTTAGAGGAAAAGCCTTCAGCTTTTTACTGGTACGATGGCAGCTGCGGGCTTATCCTAAATGACCTTTATTATGTTATGTTCCCTCTATACCCACGTTGTTGGGAGGTGTTTTTTAAAATCATAGATGGATATTGAATTTTGTCAAAGGTCTTATCTGCATCTATTGAGACAGTCGTATCATTTTTATTCTTCAGTTTGTTAATGTGGTGTATCACACTGACTGATTTGTAGACACTGAACCACCCTTGTGTGCCGGGATAAGTCCTACTTGATCATGCTGATGCTCCTTGTAATGTATTACTGACTTTATTTTGCTAATATGCTGTTAAGGATTTCTGCCTCTATGTTCATTAGGGATATTGGCTTATAATTTTCTTTTTTTTTTTTGGGTGGTGTCTGGCTGGCTTTGGCATTGGGTGATGCTGGCCTTGTAGAATCATTTTGGAAGTATTTCTTTCTTTGCAATTTTTTGAAATAGTTTGAGAAGAATAGGCATTAAATATTTGGTACAGTTCCCCTGTAAAACTGTCAGGACCTGAACTTTTGTTTGTTGGGATTTTTTTTTAATAACAGTAAATATTTCAACCTTGTGCTGATAATATATGCTTATTTATTTATAAATTATATCCATAAGCAACTGTTCTAGCATATCTCCATTATAAGGAAAATGTAGACTTTTACATGGGAGTTTAGACACGTGTGATGGACACTGAAGCTGCTGAGATGGGGATACTGGAGGCCAGAGGGTGGGAGACAGGTGCAAGGGGCAGGCTATAGACCGGACAGACTATGCACCATCTACACCTCGAGTCCTGTTGGTGAAAACCAGAATTCTCTGTGTGAAATCTAGACATTGCCAGGGTCTGCTGCAGCCCTGGGACAAGATCCCATATATACTACTTTTGTGCAGGTCAGTTTTCTCATTGGACTATAAGCTCCTCAAAGGCAAGGCCAAAAAAAAAAAAAAAAGAGGCAAGGCTTTTCTACAGAACATTTACTTATTTCACAGAATGCTGGGCACAGGTCCTGGGGCACACCTGACTGACCTGCTTCTGACAGAGAATTGGGAAAGAATTCCAGCCAAGTGTCAGGAGAAATGCTAAGGAATAGTGAGTTTTCATAATAAACTAGTCCCAGATGTGATATTTTTTCTTGCTGAAGTAACATAAGAGATAAAATGTGCTAGATTAAAATAAAAAAAGATGTCCTTTTCATCATAGGGGACTGGAATTCAAAAGTAGGAAGTCAAGAACACCTGGAGTAACAGGCAATTGGCCTTGGAGTACAGAATGAAGCAGGGCAAAGGCTAACAGAGTTTTGCCAAGAGAATGCACTGGTCATAGAAAACACCCCCTTCCAACAACACAAGAGAAGACTCCACACATGGACATCACCAGATGGTCAACACTGAAACCAGATTGATTATATTCTTTGCAGACAAAGATGGAGAAGCTCTATACAGTCAGCAAAAACAAGACTGGGAGCTGACTGTGGCTCAGATCATGAACTCCTTATTACCAAATTCAGACTTAAACTGAAGAAAGTAGGGAAAACCGCTAGACCATTCAGGTATGACTTAAGTCAAATCCCTTATGATTATACAGTGGAAGGGAGAAACAGATTTAAGGGACTAGATCTGATAGACAGAGTGCCTGATGAACTATGGATGGAGGTTCATGACACTGTACAGAAGGCAGTGATCAAGACAATTCCCAAGAAAAAGAAGTGCAAAAAAGCAAAATGCTTGTCTGAGGAGGCCTTACAAATATCTGAGAAAACAAGTGAAAGGCAAAGGAGAAAAGAAAAGATGCCCATATGAATGCAGAGTTCCAAAGAATAGCAAGGAGAGATGAGAAAGCCTTCCTCAGCGGTCAGTGCAAAAAAATAGAGGGAAACAACAGAATGGGAAAGACTAGAGATCTCTTCAAGAAAACTAGAGATACCAAGGGAACATTTCATGCAAAGATGGGCTCAGTAAAGGACAGAAATGGTATGGACCTAACAGAAGCAGAAGATATTAAGAAGAGGTGGCAAGAATACACAGAAGAACTGTACAAAAAAGATCTTCATGACCCAGATAATCACGATGGTGTGATCACTCACCTAGAGCCAGACATCCTGGAATGTGAAGGCAAGTGGGCCTTAGAAAGCATCACTATGAACAAAGCTAGTGGAGGTGATGGAATTCCAGCTGAGCTATTTCAAATCCTGAAAGATGATGCTGTGAAAGTGCTGCACTCAATATGCCAGCAAATTTGGAAAACTCAGCAGTGGCCGCAGGACTGGAAAAGGTCAGTTTTCACTCCAATCCTAAAGAAAGGCACTGCCAAAGAATGCTCAAACTATGGCACAATCACACTCATCTCACTAGCTAGCAAAGTAATGCTCAAATTTCTCCAAGCCAGGCTTCAACAGTATGTGAACCAAGAATTTCCAGATGTTCAAGCTGGTTTTAGAAAAGGCAGAGGAACCAGAAATCAAATTGCCAACATCTGCTGGATCATCGAAAACACAAGAGAGTTCCAGAAAAGCATCTTTTGCTTTATTGCTTCTGCTTTATTGACTATGCCAAAGCCTTTAACTGTGTGGATCACAACAAACTGTGGAAAATTCTTAGAGAGATGGGAATACCAGAACACCTTACCTGCCTCCTGAGAAATCTGTATGCAGGTCAAGAGGTAACAGTTAAAACCAGACATGGAACAACGTACTGGTTCCAGATAGGGAAAGGAGTAAGTTAAGGCTGTATATTGTCACCCTGCTTATTTAACTTCTATGCAGAGTACAACATGCAAAATGCCAGGCTGGATGAAGCACAAGCTGGACTCAAGATTGCCGGAAGAAATATCAATAACCCCAGATATGCAGATGACACCACCCTTATGGCAGAAAGTGAAGAGGAACTAAAGAGCCTCTTGATGAAAGTGAAAGAGGAGAGCGAAAAGTTGGCTTAAAACTCAACATTCAAAAAATGTGGATCATGGCATCCGGTCCCATCACTTCATGGCAAATAGATGGGAAAACAATGGAAACAGTGAGAGAGTTTATTTTCTCGAGCTCCAAAATCACTGCAGATGGTGCCTGCAGCCATAACATTAGAAGACGCTTGCTCCTTGAAACAAAAGCTATGACAGCATATTAAAAAGCAGAGACATTACTTTGCCAACAAAGATCCGCCTAGTCAAGGCTATGGGTTTTCCAGTGGTCGGGTATGGATGTGAGAGTTGGACCATAAATAAAGCTGAGCCCTGAAGAATTGGTGCTTTTGAACTGTGCTGTTAGAGAAGACTCGTGAGAGTCCCTTGGACTGCAAGGAGATCCAACCAGTCCATCTTAAAGGAAATCAGTCCTGGGTGTTCATTGGAAGGACTGATGCTGAAGCTGAAACTCCAGTACTCTGGCCACCTGATATGAAGAACTGACTCATTTGAAAAGACCCTGATGCTGGGAAAGATTGAAGGTGGGACGAGAAGGGGACGACAGAGGATGAGTGGGGGATGGCATCACGGACTCGATGGACCTGAGTCTGAGCAGGCTCTGGGAGTGGGCGACGCGCTGCCTGGTGTGCCGCAGTCCATGGGGTCGCAGAGAGTTGGACACCACTGAGCGACTGAACTGAATTGATATTAAGTGACTATGTGTTACATGTCTACATGTTTACATATATGTTTATATGTAAAAATGTTAAGAAATAATTGTCTGGAGATTTCACCGCATTCAGGACTGGTGACATAGTTTGTAGGACCTGTTGAAAGAGAAAAAGATTCTGTCCAGAAGCCATGGCTGTATCGGGGGCACTGATCCAAGACAGGGGGCCCCCGAGCACGGCCCGACCTGAGAGTGGATGCCTGAGCACGGACCCGGCGTGGGGGTCCCCTTGGTCTGGGGCCCCGCGGGTCTGGCCTGAGTCCCCTGCCCTATTTCAGCTCTCCTCACACAGGCAGAACCAAGCCCAGTCGGCTGTAATCGCCACAGCTCCAAGCTCTTGCCTGTGTAGCTTGGGGCTGATCAAAAGCTCAGATCCAGCCCCAAATAGGACAGAGAGTACCAGCCATCGGGGTTGTGACCTGTAGACCACATGTCTGTCTCAGCCGCTCTGCTGGACCCTGGCAGGAGGGCTGCCGGAGAGCAGCCTGGAGGCTGGAGGGGGTGGGGCCGGTGGCTGCCCTGCCTGCACGCCTCACCCGGTGGTGCCCATCCAGCATGCGACGGCCAGGCTGCATCGCCCACCAGGCATCGCCCTGGTAACTCGTCGCCCTGGTAACACGTCGCCCTGGTAACGCCCCGCCAGCCTGCAGCCCTGCTGCCGCTCCTTGGACTCTGCGGCCGTGGCAGCTCCTTCACCCCGTTTGCAGTTCGCTCCTGCAGCACCAGCCCCTCGCGTGCCCCCTCCCTTCTGCAACGCTGACCGCAGCTGGCGTCCCCCACCCGGCCAGGCCCCGGCCCTTGCTCGCTGCCTAAACTGGAACAATTCCAACTCTTCCGTCTGTTCCAGGAATCTCCTCTCTGAGGAGCTAAGGGCCTTCTACCGAACAACCCTTCACACCAGCAGCTCTTCCTTCCTGATTCTTCCGCTCCAACAGCTGGTGCTTCTTCCACCTCCCCCTGCACCATGACCTCATCCCAGGCTTTGAAGGGGCGACCCGAGAGTCTGCAACGAGCTGGAAGCACCTCACGAGCGGGGGAGACAGCAGCCCAGTGAGAGAGCAAGCGGACACCCCTGCCTCCTGTGGGCACCCCTGCCCCCTCCCTGCCTCCTCTCTGCACCCCTGCCTCTCCCCGCTGCACACACCCCTGCCTCCTCGGGGCACCCCCACCCCCTCCCCTGCACACACGCCTCCTCTGCTCTCTCTTGCTTCTCCCTCGCTCACCCCCCCTCTTGGTTGGAGTATTTCAAAGCCGCCCAAACACTGTCTCGTTTCAGGTAAATACCTTGGTTTGTGTCTCACAAATGGGGACTCCCTCAAGAGGAGCAGTGAGGCTGTATTGGACGCACACTGACGGCTTATGGTGGTCCTGGACCTCAAGTGAGGTTAGCTCAGGACAGAAAACCAGATGGGAGCTGTTTCCTGGAGCAGCACAGAATCAGGGAACCAACTCTGATTCTGTGTTGGTTTTATAAGCATGCTTGGATGTATGAAAAAATAGGCAAGGTTTGCTCTTCTGGAGGGTCTTTTAAGAGATATTGGCTTGAACATGCCTCGTTTTTCCAAAAAGAAAAATACACACTGAAATAGGACGTGCAGCGCCCAGGGCCAGTGTGTGGGTGGGAGACGCTCTGTTGGCTCGCTGGGCGCGGAGCTCCTTCAGGCTCTGGCAGGACTCGCATCAGGGTCCGGAAGGCGGCCCTTCCCGAGCTTACTGCCTGTGTGCCCTGTGGGAGGTCTCTGTGCCTCAGTTTCGCCCCCTGCAAGCTGGGGCTAACGCTGCTCGCCTCACAGCCTCCTCTGTCTAGCTCAGCGCCTGGCGCGTGAGCCCTCGCAGGGACCCTGAGCTGTTACTGTGGCCAGTGAGACGCCACGGGTCCCACTGCCTGCGTCCTTGGGCCCTCTGGGGGCGCCTCACACCCGGTGGTCACACGGGCCTTGTGCTCTGACACAAACCCTGTTTAATAACATGGAAGCAGTGTACAAGACCCGAGACCAGCCTAGGATCACCGTTCTAAGCATAAAGAGCAACATTCTTCTTCCTGTTTATTTCTCTTTTTATTCAAGTATAGTTGAATACAATGTGCTGCTGCTGCTGCTGCTGAGCCGCTTCAGTCGTGTCCGACTCTGTGCGACCCCACAGACGGCAGCCCACCAGGCTCCCCCGTCCCTGGGATTCTCCAGGCAAGAGCACTGGAGGGGGTTGCCATTGCCTTCTCCAGTGAATGAAAGTGAAAAGTGAAAGTGAAGTCACTGAGTCATGTCTGACTGTTAGCGACCCCATGGACTAGTTTCCTGTAAACAGCAAAGTGATTGTTACAAATACATATATGGTGTATACAGAGTCTGAAAAGAATATATAACAGAAATACGTATGTGCTTTTCAGATGCTTTTCCATTCGATGTTATTAACAAGTTACTGAAGATTGTTCCCTGTGCACTACAGTAGGTCCTGGTTGATTGTCTGTTTCACACGTAGTAATGTGTATATGTTAATCCCAAGCTCCTAATTTATCTTCCCTCAACCGCACTTCTGTTTGGTAACTATAAATTTGTTTTCTGTGTCTATGGGTCTACTTCTGTTCTGTAAATAAGCTCATTTGTATCAGTTGTGAGAGTCCGCCTACAAGTGTTATCACGCTACTCGCTTTTCCCTGTATGCATTTTCCGATGTGCCTGACTCTGCAACCCCAAGGACTGTAGACCGCCAGGCTCCTCTGTCCACGGGATTTTCCAGGGGAGGATACTGGAGTGCGTTGCTATTTCCTTCTCCGGGGGATCTTCCCAAATCTAGTCTCCTGCATTGGCAGGCGGGTTCTTCACCACGAGCACCATCTGGGAAGCCAATGGGAAGTCTTTCTCTGACTTTCTTGATTTAGGTCCATCCACATTGCCGTAAAAGGCATTATTTCAATTTTTAATGGCTGAGTAATATTTCTTTGTATGTATGTACCACATATGTCCATTACCCATTATCCATATATACTTCATCCATCGCCTGTGGATGGACACAGGCTGCTTCCACGTCTGGTTTATTCCTAAAACACCTGTGTGTGTATAAGAATGGTACATTACTTTCAGTTTCTTGTCAGTTGCTTTTTGAGGAAAATAGTAGCTCCTTGTGAGACTCTAGAGTTTCCTTCAGCCAATTAAAAATCACTGTGAGCCATTTAAAAAATTATACTAGATAAGTTGCTTGTGAAATTTATAAAGCCATCCTCAACATGATAAAGTCAAAGAAATTCCTACACAGACACAGATGAATGAAACAGCTAAAACCCAAAGGTAAAGGAAAAGTCTTGAAAGCAGCCAGAGAAAACAATGTATTATCTGCAGGAAAAACAATCCAGGTGACTGTGGGTTCAGAGACCAGGGAGACGGCAAAGGAGAAGAGCTGTCCGCCCAGAATTTACGTCCAGTCAGAGACAGCGAAGGTGAAGCGCGGACATTCTCAGAAAAGGACGGCAAGGATGGCTGATGACCCGTGGCCATCAGAAGGAACGCCGGAGGAGGGTCTTCTGGAGGAGATGATGCCGGAGAGAACCTGGAACTTCAGGAATGAACGGAGAGCACAGAGCTGGTAAATATCCGGCAAATGGGATCAGGTGCTTCCTTCACTGAGTTTCTTAGAAATGCGTCTGACGGACGGAAGCAGTCTGCAGCGTTGTCTGTGGTGTCTGCGATCTGTGCGGAAATGATTTCACACAAGGGGCAGGGAAAGTTGCTTTATTCTATATTCAGTGATGAGATGCTAACCCCAAGACCATGAGAAGTTAAACTTGCGATGGCTTCAGCAGCAACACACCCACACGGCAGTAGGAAGAATATAGACCAGACCCCCGCTGAGAAATTAACACACAATATTAAGAAGCATTCTAGCAGTTCTAAGAAAGCTAGGAAAGGGGAAATAGAGCCCTGAGAAAATGGGGACACACAGAAACACAAACAATGAAGTCGCAGACTTAAATCCAGACAGGTCAGGAATCGCGTTAAACGTGGCTTCAGTTCAGCCGCTCGGTCGTGTCCGACTTCTTGTGACCCCATGGACTGCAGCACACCAGGCCTCCCAGTCCATCACCAACTCCCGGAGCTTGCTCAAACTCATATCCATCGAGTCGGTGATGCCATCCAACCATCTTATCCTCTGTCGTCCCCTTTTTCTCCTACCTTCAATCTTTCCCAGCATCAGGGTCTTTTCCAATGAGTCAGCTCTTCACATCAGGTGGCAAAAGTATTGGAGTTTCTGCTTCAGCATCACTCCTTCCAATGAATATTCAAGAATGATTTCCTTTAGGATGGACTGGTTGGGTCTACTTGAGAGTCCCTTGGACTCTCAAAGAGTCCTCTCCAACCCCACATATCAAAAGCCTCAGTTCTTTGGTGCTCAGCTGTCTGTGGTTCAACTCTCACAGCCATACATGACTACTGGAAAACCATAGCTTTGACTGTACAGACCTTTGTTAGGCAAAGTAATATATCTGCTTTTTAATATGCTGTCTAGGTTGGTCATAGCTTTTCTTCCAAGGAGCAAGCGTCTTTTAATTTCATGGCTGCAGTCACCATCTGCAGTGATTTTGGAGTCCAAGAAAATAGTCTTTCACTGTTTCCATTGTTTCCCCATCTATTTGCCATGAAGTGATGGGACTGGATGCCATGATCTTCGTTTTCTGAATGTTGAGCTTTAAGCCAACTTTTTCGCTCTCCTCTTTCACTTTCATCAAGAGGCTCCTCTTCACTTTTTGCCATAAGGGTGGTGTCATCTCCATATCTGAAGTTATTGATATTTCTTCCGGCAATCTTGAGTCCAGCTTGTGCTTCATCCAGCCTGGCATTTATCACGATGGACTCTGCATAGAAGTTACATAAGCAGGGTGACAATATACAGCCTTGACGTACTCCTTTCCCAATTTGGAACCAGTCTGTTGTTCCATGTCCAGTTCTAACTGTTGTCTCTTGACCTGCATACAGATTTCTCAAGAGGCAGGTCAGGTGGTCTGGTATTCCAATCTCTTGCAGCAACAGATGTTTTTCTGGAATTCTCTTGTTTTTTCAATGATCCAACAAATGTTGACAATTTGATCTCTGATTTCTCTGCCTTTTCTAAAACCAGCTTGAACATCAGGAAGTTCATGGTTCACATATTGCTGAAGCCTGGCTTGGAGAATTTTGAGCATTATTTGCTAGCATGTGAGATGAGTGCAATTGTGCGGTAGTTTGAGCATTCTTTGGCATTGCCTTTCTTTGGGATTGGAATGAAAACTGACCTTTTCCAATCCTGTGGCCGCTGCTGAGTTTTCCAAATATGGTGGCATATTGAGTGCAGCACTTTCACAGCATCATCTTTCAGGATTTGAAATAGCTCAGCTGGAATTCCATCACCTCCACTAGCTTTGTTCATAGTGATGCTTTCTAAGGCCCACTTGACTTCACATTCCAGGATGTCTGGCTCTAGATGAGTGATCACACCATCGTGATTATCTGGGTCATGAAGATCCTTTTTGTACAGTTCTTCCATGTATTCTTGCCACCTCTTCTTAATACCTTCTGTTTCTGTTAGGTCCAGACCATTTCAGCCCTTTATCGAGCCCATCTTTGCATGAAATGTTCCCTTGGTATCTCTAATTTTTTGAAGAGATCTCTAGTCTTTCCCATTCTATTGTTTTCCTCTGTTCCTTTGCAGTGATCGCTGAGGAAGGCTTTCTCATCTCTGCTATTCTTTGGAGCTCTGCATTCAGATGGACATATCGTTCCCTTTCCTCCTTTGCCTTTTGCTTCCCTTCTTTTCTCAGCTATTTGTAAGGCCTCCTCAGACAAACATTTTGCCTTTTTGCATTTCTTTGTTTGGGGGATAGCCTTGATCACCACCTCCTGTACAATGTCACGAACCTCCATCCATAGTTCAGGCACTCTGTCTACCAGATTCAACCCCTTGAATCTATTTCTCACTTCCATTGTATAACTGTAAGGGATTTAACTCAGGTCATACCTGAATGGCCTAGTGGTTTTCCCTACTTTCTTCAATTTGAGTCTGAATTTGGCAATAAGGAGTTTATGATCTGAGCCACAGTCAGCTCCTGGTCTTGTTTTTGGCTTGTTTTGGCTTGAATTGATAAATAGCTTAAACACATTAATTAAAAACAGACATTATTAGATTGGATTTTTTTTAAGATTCAGCTATAAACCCTAGAGAATGATGAGCTCACACAACTCTATAAATCTGTAAACTAATGTTTGTAGCTGGTCTAGTCATAAGCTTCAAAAACAGGATCTAAGCCCCATGTCCTTCCCTTCCTTGTGACATGTCCCTTCCATGTGACAGAAATATGACTTGGCAGTGAAAGCTGCAGGGGGGGACAGCCGCGCCTTGAGTGGGACCTGCAGCCATCCTGTAGAGCAAAGGAGCTCGTCTGACACCATCTGGATCGCTGTGTGGCCTCCAGAGAAGGAGCGCTATAGGGACAGAGAACATGTCAAGGTCAGGGTTGGGGGTGCGCCTACAGGACTCCCTGACGGTGCGTCCCAGGAGTGACCGACTGCTGTGGTGGGGGGTGGGCACCTGAATTCACACAAGTCATAAAGCTCACAAAACTCTACACCACAAGAAGAGTATTTTATTCTACATAAAATTTTTACAAGCATGCAAATTGGGAAGAATCCGCCCTTTGAAAGCTATCAATGTATGGCCCCACGTGTTAGCCCTCGTCGCAGATGGCTGTAACTTTTCCAGCTCGTCAGTGCCTGTGTGCGAGGCACACGTTTCTCGGCCTTGTTGTGTAGGGAAGTTCAGCCAGTCATTTCAGCCACTGGCCGAGCTTCTCCTTTGAATTGAGAAAGATTCCAGTTTACGATTTTCTCTTGGTGTGTGTTGGGAAGGAAAGTGCCCCCCCGCCAATATTCATGTTTTAACCCCCAGATGCTGATATCATGTTTGTTTATATGGCAAAGTGTGTGGATGGTATGAATATCGCCAATTAGCTAACCTTAAGGCAGGGGGCTGATCCTGAATTACGCAGTGGGCCCGATGTCATCCCGAGGTCTGTAGTATGGAAGCGGAGGCAGGAGAGGTCAGCGGGCTGAGACTGGCCGCGGCTGTCCTTGGCGACGGAGGAGCGTCTGTGAGCCGTGACCTGTGGGCCATCAGAAGCCGGAAAAGATGGAGTGCAGCAGAGGGTTCTGCCGTGGAGCTTCTAGAAGGAGCTCTGTTGCTGACGGTGTTTCCAACCTTGTGAGACCAATTTAAGACTCTCCGCTGCGTGTCTTAGACGTGGGGTTTACGTTGTTTTAAGCCACTAGGTTGGTGCTACTTGTCCCAGAACCAAGTAGCTAACACGCGGTCTTGTGGTTTGAGCGCTTCCAGTGTGGCCTCCAGTCGCTTGCTCTTGTCCCTCAGGTATGACAGGAAGCTCAGTGTTATGCCTGTTATGCCCAGAGTCTGAGTCCCCAGAACTGAGAGAATAAGACGTCCACAGCAATGCAAAAGCACGAAGGGGTTGTATTTCTAGCTCGAGCTAGGGCTCCCGCCACATCCAACGCAGCGGAGTGGAGCGAGGAGCCCGAGCCCAGAGTTACAGCAGAGTTTACCGGTTTTAGAGCAGAGAGTTGGCAAGGGCTGATTCCCTGCAGGAGTTTCCTAGTATTTACTAATTGGCTATTGGCTGCAGGCGGATGTCTCTTACGTCCTGATAAACTCAAATCAGGTTACGGGGAGTGTGCTGATTAGACAAGTCCTGGCATCCGCGGGGATGACCTCACTGGGCAATGACTCAGCCTTTCCCGTGAGTCTTGCCTTAGTCCCTGAAGCCTCTCATGGTGTCTGTTAGGTCCCAGCACTCAGATCCCTCGCCCTGTCCAGACCTCCAGGTCAGAGTCACGATCTGGCATCCAGCCACTGGCTTCTAGAGGTTTCTGCCCCACCGAGGGGGGCACTGACCCGAGACCCCGGGGAACTGGCGCTGCCCCTCCAGCAGACCTGGGGGCCTTCCAGGCCAGTCCCTTGGGGTCAGAGACTGACGACCCAGGGCAGCTTCCCCACGTGAAGATCAGAGGAGCAGCCTCTGGCCGGGGCCAGGCCACAGGCCGAGACCACCCCAACACCCCACCTGCCTGTTGGCTGGAATGTGGAGCCCAGGACCCACCAGTGTGTTAAGACGTGTTGGTTGAACCTGGGCAGGAGACACCCTTCTGGGTCATCATCAAACTCACCTGCCTGATGACTGCCGGGGTGCCTCTGGGTGAAGCTTGAGGCTGCTGAGGGTCCAGCCCTCCCTGCCCCCCTGTCCCTCTTCTGCGCTCAAACTGTGGGGTGCAGGGTGGTTCAGAGCCCTCCGGCAGATGGGAAAACCAATTACCACCCCATCCCTGGGGGCACGTCAGTGTGGGGGGCTGTGATAAGGGAGCTGGAAGGAAAATCTGCCCTGCAGCACACTCCGGGGCCCCTGTCAGCTGCTGTCATTAGGTAATAAACACGGGGCTGCCAGAAGAGCCGTGGGGGCCGCTGGGTTCAGGGAGCTGTGGACCCTCCCGCCGCCTGGGGCCGCCTTTTCCTGGGAAGGTCAGCTGGGGCTCAAGATGCATCCCTGGGGGTTTGTGTCTAAGTCCTCTGCTGTGATAAGGAGAGGCCGGAGAGGCCGGAGTGGAGGCCTGGCCTCCTCAGAGGGGTGGCCATGACTGGCGTGGGGGAGGCGATGGGGGCCCGGGGGGGCATGGGTGGCAGCAAGTGAGGGCACAGAGGCTGTGGAGGAAAGCCCCATGTCACGAGCTCCTCAGAGCCCTTCACGCGTTTGCGGGAAAGGCTGTGTTCCCACCTGCCCCAGGCTGGCCAGTGGCCACATGCCCCTCCTGGACGTGGACACCCTTCCTGCTGCCCCTCTGCGGCCACGGCCTCTGCTCACCAGCCGCCGCCGCTGCACCCAGGCCCGCTGCCCAGGTCCGTGTCCCTGTGAAGCACCTGCTGACCTCTGAGCCAGGGGCGCAGTCCTCTCTCCAGGGGTCACCTCACTGTCTGCCCCTATGGCTGTCATCGTTTAGTCTCTCAGACGTGTCTGATGCGTCACGACCCCATGGACTGAAGCATGGCAGGCTTCCCTGTCCGTCACCAGCGCCCTAAGTTGCTCAAACTCATGTCCATTGAGTTGATGACGCCATCCAACCATCTCATCCTCTGTTGCCCCCTTCTCCTGCCCTCAGTCTCAGTTACAGCTGTTACCCAATGGGGATAAATTAACAGTAATGACTACTCAGTTTCCGACCTTTCAGACTTTTTTCCGAGAAGAAGACTGGTTGTGAAAGAAGTCTAGCTTTTAGCCCGTAAATTGCCTGACATGCAGGGGGTAACCTGCATGAATATGAAAACAGACATTTCCGCAACACGAAAGCAGAACTTGTGTCCTGGAACCGAGCGCAGACCCTGTCTAGCTGCTGCTGCTGCTGCTGCTGCTGCTGCTAACTCGCTTCAGTCGTGCCCGACTCTGTGCGACCCTTAGACGGCAGCCCACCAGGCTCCCTGTCCCTGGGCTTCTCCAGGCAAGAACACAGAGGTTTAGCTCTGCCGAGCACTCAGGCGTCTACAGCAGTGCTTTAGCGTGCCTTGACTTCGTGTGTTAGCTGCAGGGTTGGACTGTGTGACGGGATGAAAAGGACGTGTCGCTACAAGGCTTTTCCCTGTGAGAAGTTGTTAATTCCACATTTGCCATTTCTCATGCCTCCAATTTACTCAGCCCACCTGTAGCTAAAGTTGAGTGTGATTGGGTTATTGTAAGTGGGGTTGTTTGAAGGCACTGGGAACTGACTGACCTGGGAGATTCTGTGGCCAGAGGAGCTTTTCGGGGACCCACACATGTGTCCCCCATCACCGAGGCCCCTGCCCCTTCCTAGCGGAGTCTAGGACCATTCAGACCATTCTTTCTCAGTTGCTGCAAGAAAAGCCCACTGCTGTGAAAAGGGAAATACTTGTGGTCTGGTTTCCCCTTCAGGCTGACGTTTTCCATCAAGAGGAATGAGTTTTACTCTTTAAAGGTTATGTTAAGCAGGAGTTAAATGATATTGATATTTATTACTACAAACAAATCAGCTGAAACAGAACAATGAAAGCAAGGGAAGACAAGTGCCGCTGAGCCACGCACCTCCGCTTCAGGCGGAGGCAGGAGCGTGCAAGTGAAAGAGGAAACACGAGGGACAGCACGCTACGCGAATGTGTGGTGTGGGACTTGGAGACAAAGCACCAGGCGCGTCTTCAACATGCAGATAAAGACGCTAGTTTCCTATGGGGAGACAGACCAGCACTCCTGCTCGCGCAGGCTGACGGTTCCGGCCGTCATGCCGCTGAGCATGACGATGCTGGTCGGGTGTTTCTGCTGCGCGGCCCCGCCCCAGACAGCCCTGTCTGTGCCACGTCCTGCAGGGGAGGAGTGGTCCTGGGGGAGGCCCTGCCCAAGCAGGGGACCCCAGAGGGTCAGTTTGTCCCCCTGGGTGCGGCACGGCCCTTTGTCGCCGAGTGAGGCTTTTCTCCAGCAGCACCTGCCCACGCAGGAACAGACCCCGCCGACTGGGTTGGGGGCAGGCCCTTCTCTCACTCCACGCCCCCAAAGTGTGGGAGTTGCCCCCACTTTGCTGGCCCACCAGGCAGAGAGCTGCTGCAGCCTACAGCTCGAGGGGACCACGCTTCCAGCCTGGCACCAGCCGGACCGTCGCATGGACGCGGGCCAGTGTCTCAGTTTCATGGACGGCTCTTCCAATGCCCCATTTGTGTTTTTTCTCGTTGGTGTTTAAATTAGGACAGTGAAGGCATAAGAAGATGACCCACTCGGGACTGGTTGGTCTTTAATTCCTGTTAATATAAGATTTTTATATTCAATGAATGTTAAAGTGAGGTATGTCAGTGAGACCCAGTGTTTACATAAATCACAGAAGACCACATGCTTGACGTGAGCGAATTCTGTTCTTTGTTCAGAATAAAAATTCACCGGCCTTCCTGGGTGGGACATCCCTCAGACACTCGTGGCACATGCTTGCACATGGAGGAAACACTCGCACATCAGAGCACCCAGCCGCTCTCTGCCAAAGAGGGCCAGCGGCGCCTCCACAGGCCCTTCTCGTCTGGCCCTTCGCCTCCCAGCCTAGCTTCTGTGGGGCTGCTCGCCGAGGACCTGGAATCACACCATCACTGTGGCCGGAGTGACCCCGGGGTCCCGGAGGCGTCTCAGCGAGGTGTCTCATCCCCTCAGGTGTCTCGGCCCCCGAGGCGTCTCATCCCCCGAGGTGTCTCGTCCCCCGAGGTGTCTCGTCCCCTCAGGTGTCTCGTCCCCCAAGGTGTCTCGGCCCCCGAGGCGTCTCATCCCCCAAGGTGTCTCGTCCCCCGAGGTGGCTCGTCCCCCGAGGTGTCTCATCCCCTCAGGTGTCTCATCCCCTCAGGTGTCTCGTCCCCTCAGGTGTCTCGTCCCCTGAGGTAGCTCATCCCCCAAGGTGGCTCGTCCCCCGAGGTGTCTCATCCCCTGAGGTGTCTCATCCCCCGAGGTGTCTCGTCCCCCGAGGTGTCTCATCCCCTGAGGTGGCTCATCCCCCGAGGTGGCCTGTCCCCTGAGGTGGCTCCAGCCAAGGCCTCATCACACCTTTCCTTTGTGTTAGCGTATGTGAGCTCTTCCCTGGAGCAGCATCTCTTGGCTTTAATGGGCGGCAAATCACCTGGGAATCTTGCTGAGATAAGATGGACTCAAGTGCCTGAAGGGGAACTGAGCGCTTGCCCCTACCCCGACATTCCCAGGGAGGGGCTGGGTCACAGATGCTGTTTGAACGAGGACTTGGGCCCCTGCAGGGGTCTGTGGGCCCCTGCAGGGGTCTGTGGGCTCCTGGACGACCAGCATGTGGACTCCACAGAAGCCCTGCCAGCGCTGACGGTGACCGGGCTGTGCTGCTTGGAGGAGGCGGCACCCACGACGGGCCGGGCCCGAGTGGCCGGTGAGGACCAGTGCACCGCTGCTGCGCGTGGGCACAGGCGACTGTATCGTGACGGCCGGAAGGCTTTGGGCCACGTCCTCAGAGGCTTGTGTGGAGGAAGGAGCCTCCGCTTCCCCCGCGCCGCTGCTGACAGCGCAGGGCCGGGTCCGACGCGACAGGTCTGACGCGGGTCTGACAGGCTGGCCCACTCCGAGTGTCTGTGGAGCGGCTGCCCTGCCCGAGAAGCTGCCAGAAGCACACGCCGTCCTGCGTGCTCGGGGCTCGGCACGCGCTCAGCAGATGCAGTTCAGGGAGGGGGACCTGGGGAAGCAAGAGCCCAGTGACGTGTGTGAGGTCAGATGCACCAAGCGTGTGACGACCAGGAGGAGTCAGGCTGGGGCTGCACCCCACCAGTGGCCCAGGGGGCTGTGAGCCCCCATCCCCGCGCCCTCCCTTCCAGGCCCAGCCGCACTTCCCAGCTCTGCGGCTCTTGGGTCAGGCAGCAGGAGCCCAGTCCACCACAGCGAGAGGCGCTGGTGCCGCCCATCCAATCTTGTCCTGAGGCCCCAGGGAGGGGCCAGGGCAGCCCCCTGTGGCTCCAGGTCGTAAAGGTGGGGCCCTGCAGCTCCTGTGGCCTCTGTCCACTGGACAGAGGGTTCCCATGAGGGGCTGGGCCCCGCTGGATGAGAGACACCGGCCGAGGTGACACGGATCATCAGCGGCCTGCCAGCAACGGTGTGCACAGGAGACATGCAGCAGGTCCCAGCCGGCTCCCCGCAAGGCAAGTGTGCAGGGACGTCTCCTGAGCCCTACTGTCTGAGGACACGGCCGGGCCTGGGCCATCCTGCGGACACGGCCGGGCCTGGGCCATCCTGACGACGTGGCCGGGTCTGGGCCGTGCTGTCTGAGGACACGGTCGGATCTGGACCATCCTGTCTGAGGACATGGTCGGGTTTGGGCCTTGAAGGGCCTTCGGTCTCGCCCAGCCTGTGCCCACGGAGCATCGTGCGGAGCGGGGGCTCCGTGTGGTTCACTTGGCCCCGCTGAGCACCTCCGGCTCTGGGTATCATTCAGGGGGTTTTCTGGGGATGGGGTGTGACTGAGTGATCAGGAATCAATTCACTTCCTATTTGAGACAAGCCTGGAGAGGATCAGAGGCAGCCCTTCAAGGGTCTTCTTGTGAGACGAGGGGCTTCACTGGTACCCCGGGTCACCGTGTCCGCGTCTGCGGTGAGGGGGCCTTGTGGTGCCTGGGGATCAGCAGCCCCGTCGGCACTGCCGGTCTGGCCACAGTGAAGGGTTTGACCAGTTCTCGGAAGCTCCGGCTTTCAGCTCAGGGCTCTGGAGGGAGGCAGACGCGTCTCTTCCTGAGCTCTCTTCGGGCTCTGCTCTGCTGTGAGCGGCGCGGGCTAGTGATTAACGCAGACACTCCTGGCGCACACGGCTGAGAGACGGAAAACCCCTGCCTCCTGTTTATGTGGCAAGCTCGAGGCCCACATGGATTCTTCAAGTACAGTTATTTCGGGGTCTCTGATGGGTGCACACGGCAGGCTCTCGCGGGGCCTCTGGCCAGACCCCTCCTGCTCCCTCGGTCAGCACGTGCCTGCTCTTCAGGCCTGAGACTCAGGAAGAAGAGAAGCGCGTTTGTGACAGCCGTCTGTGGGTTCCAGATTGTTTGTGACCAAATCCGTGGGAAATACCCCCAGTTTGCAGTGTGCTTTGGAGGGTTGTTTTGTTTGCTTTTTAAAAATCAATAACAGCACAGTTTGGAAATTAAAAGAGCTGATTTAAAGCTGGGGACGACAAGCCCATTTCTCTTTGAAGCTTTATCTTAAAAATTTGCACACTTCAAAGTGAAGCGAGAAGTTGGTAAACTCGGCAGTGTTCTTCTCTGTGCCAGCTGTGTCCCCACAGAGCTTTTGGTGGGCACATTAAACACATTTTTTTTAATTTAAAAAAGTTTTATTGAAAATATAGTTGATTTAAAATGTTAGTTTCAGCTGTACAGCAAATGATTGTTATACGTGCATATAAATATATATGCCTTCTTTTTTATCTTCTCGTCCATTGTAGGTTATTACGAGATACTGAACATAGTTCCTATGCTATTCAGTAGGTTCTCTTTGTTTATTTTATATACAGTATTGTCTGTATGTTAATCCCAAACTCCTAATTTATCCTCCCCCATTCCCATTGGTAACCCAAAGCTTGTTTTCTGTGAGTCAATTTCTGTTTTGTAAATAAGTTCATTTGTATCATTTTTTTTAAAGATTCTGCACACAAGCCATATCATATGACATCTTTCTCTGTCTTTCTTTACTTAGTTTGATCACCCCGAAGTCTATCCAGTTCACTTCAGTTCAGTTCAGGCACTTGGTCATCTCCGACTCTTTGTGACCCCGTGGACTGCAGCACGCCAGGCCTCCCTGTCCATTACCAACTCCTGGAGCTTGCTCAAACTCACATCCATTGAATCCTTGATGCCATCCAAACATCTCATCCTCTTCATCCCCTTCTCCTCCTGCCTTCAATCTTTCCAAGCATCAGAGTCTTTTCAAATAAGTCAGTTCTTTGCATGAGGTGGCCAAAATATTGGAGTTTCAGCTTCAGTATCAGTCCTTTCAATGAATATTCAGGACTGATTTCCTTTAGGACTGACTGGTTGGATCTCTTTGTAGTCCAAGGGACTCAAGAGTCTTCTCCAGCACCACAGTTCAAAAGCATCAATTCTTTGGCACTCAGCTTTCTTTACGGTCGAACTCACATTCATACATGACCACTGGAAAAACCATAGCTTTGCCTAGACGGACGTTTGTTGGCAAAGTAATGTCTCTGCTTTTTAATATGCTGTCTAGGTTGGTCATAACTTTTCTTCCAAGGAGAAAGCATCTTTTAATTTCATGGCTGCAGTCACCCTCTGCAGTGATTTTGGAACCCCCAGAATAAAGTTTCTCACTGTTTCCTTTGTTTCCCCATCTGTTTGCCATGAAGTGATGGGACCAGATGATCTTAATGTTCTGAATGTTGAGCTTTAAGCCAACTTTTTCACTCTCCTCTTTCACTTTCATCAAGAGGCTTTTTAGTTCCTCTTCACTTTCTGCCGTAAGGGTGGTGTCAGCTGCATATCTGAGGTTATTGATGTTTCTCCAGGCAATCTTGATTCCAGCTTGTGCTTTAACCAGCCTGGCATTTCACATGATGTACTCTGCATAAAAGTTTATAAGCAGGGTGACAATATGCAGCCTTGATGTACTCCTTTCCCAATTTGGAACCAGTCCATTGTTTCATGTCCAGTTCTAACTCTTGCTTCTTGACCTGCATACAGATTTCTCAGGAGGCAGGTAGGGTGATCTGGTAGTCCCATCTCTTCAAGTTTGTTGTGATCCACACAGTCAAAGGCTTTGGCCCATGTTGCTGCAAATGGCATTATTTCCTTTTTTGTGGCTGAGTAATATGATGTTAAAGCTGAAACTCCAGTACTTGGGCCACCTCATTCGAAGAGCTGACTCATTGGAAAAGACTCTGATGCTGGGAGGGATTGGGGGCAGGAAGAGAAGCGGACGACAGAGGATGAGATGGCTGAATGGCATCACTGATTCGATGGACGTGAGTCTGAGTGAACTCTGGGAGATGGTGATGGACAGGGAGGCCTGGCATGCTGCGATTCATGGGGTCACCAAGAGTCGGCCATGACTGAGCGACTGGACTGAGCCGCTTGTATTCCCTTGTATGTGCGTGCCGCGTCTGACTTGCCCATTCATCTCGGTCACTAGGTGGTCATCTCGGTTGCTTCCGTGTCTTGGTTCCTGTGAACAGTGCTGCTGTGAACATGGTGTGTGTATCTTTTCAAGCTACATTTTCCTCCAGATATGTGCCCAGGAGTGAGATTGCAGGGTCACATGGTACTCTACTTTTGGTTTATTAAGGAAACTCCATACCGTTCTCCAGAATGGCTGCACCAGCTTCCATTCTTGGTGGGCACATTTTAAAGCTGAACCCACACAACATATATGCCCCTTTATTTCAGGTTGCTAACAAATCACCACGGGGTCATTGCCTCACCTAAAACTAACAGTATCCACCTGGCGTCACGTGACCCCGGCTGTGCCTGCTTCCTGCTCTCCAGCAGGTCCTCTCTCGTGGGCCTAAACCCTTCTACGAGTGCGCTTGGGTCCCACTTCTCTTGGCGGCTTCCCACCCTTTTGCAAGTGTTTGTTTGGGGACGCTGGGCCATTTCTCTCTCGCTGTGTCTACATCCTGGACTCTGCAGGCCCGTGCGTTTCCCTCCGTTCTTAGTGGTATTTTATCTCCTGGGACTCGATGTGACTTGGCCTCCTTTGGTCAGAGTCCTCGGGGGCGGAGGCGGTAAATGACCCTGCTGTGCAGACGGGAGCCCATGGCCTCCAGCTCAGAAGTCCCCAGAGGTGGTTCTGAAGAAGGCGCGACAGGCGGGCTGAGGTGGAAAGACACTTTCTAAGATGCGGGGCAGGTTGCTAGGGTCCCTCTGTCTGCACAGGGGGCCATCAGAACCCATCCCCTCCCCTCTTTTAATCACAGGAGGAGTGATGTTCCGCCTTCCCCACTGCCCTTCCCCGGGGACGCCAAAGGCTCCTCCCTCCAAGCTCTCTGGGGCCCTCCTCCGTCAGCAGCACCCGCTGTCACGCTGCACAGGCCACTGTGATGCTCTTTCGTTGCGACTGCAGTGGGGCCTGGGTCTCCATCTACCTCCTGGGTTCCCAGAGTCCTTGTCTCGTTTCCGGACGCCACCCTCCCTGTGGTCCTGATGCTCTTTTCGGCACGTGTCCTGATGCTGGAAACCCCTACCCCCCACCTCTCCCATCACTGGCCACCTTCCCTCCAAGCTGCAGTTCTCGGGGGTTGCCGCACTCGTGCTTGTGGCTGTGATGGAGACCCATACGCCAACGGCCCCAAATCTGCGTTTCTGCCCCAGATCTCTCTTGAGATTCGCGTTATTAAAGGTATCTGATGTCTCTACTTAGGTACCACAAGTCATCACACACTCAGTGTCCTTTCTGGAACCACCGTCTGAGCCAATCCCACCTGGAGTGAGCGTGCATCGTGTACCGCTGTTGACCACACAGCCGGCCTTGCCACGGGAGGCAAACATCAGGTGCGCAGTGACCGTTACCCGGCAGGCTCACCGTGCGGGCTGTCCTCCAGGATCCGTGCTCTGGGAGCGGGGGGCGGGCAGATGGGCCCAGCGAGGGGGCTGGGTGCTCCCCGGGCAGCTCACCATTTGGGTTGTTTATAAGTATCCCAGCTCTGCCCCTGCCCCGTGCTAAGGGTAACGGGAAGGTCAGGATGGACTAGCAAAGAGCAGACCGCAGTGGCACCCCACCTCCATCCTGCGGGTGAGAACACGCCAGCTGAGAGGCAGGCAAGGAGCGTGCGTGCGATTCTGCTGCAGGGCTCTCTGCTCCGAGACGGCCCCGAGTAGAGGGTAAATGAACCAAGCCGTCTGTTTGCCCACAGTACCGCTAAGGCTTTATTTCACTAACAACATTCCCCTTGGTGGGGAAGGACTGGGACCTGTGGAAACAGATTTAGCACTTGGATAAGAGACTGGAGAATAATCAGCAAAGTAATTCCTCCCTGAGTCTGGGAGTCAAGTTCCTGTGAGCCCTCCTGAAAGGCTGTGGTTTAAAGACATAAAGCCTTAGGGGAAAAAGGGCTAGGGCTCTAAACGTCGAGCGTGAGCCTGTGAAAGTTACTACAGATTTTAAAATCTGTTTTCCTATTCGTTAAAATCAAGCACTAAGGCGTCTGTGTTAGTTTCTTCCTGAAGCTGTGGCAGAAAATCGCAAACTTGATGTCTTAAAACAGCACAAATTTATTCTTACCGTCGAGATGTCAGATGTCCAAAACCAGCCTCTCTGGGCAGATGGCCTGGCTCCTGTGGAAGCTGGAGGGAGGTGAGGGCCTTGCGCTGTGCCCCAGCTCCCGAGGGCCGTGGTGCTCGGGGCCCCTTGCTGCCCTCTCCGAGGAGAGCCCGGCTCCCCTGCTACCCTGGGACCATCTCCCAGCTCCAATTCTTCCCGTGTCCCACGACAAAGGCCCCTTTCCCACGTCAGTGACGAGGGTTCTGGGCTTAGGACGTGGAACCGGGGGCAGAGGCTGTTACACAGCCCGCCCAGTTAGCAACAGAACAGAGGCGGCTTTCACGATGGCACGTCTCAGGTACGGTGGGTCCCTGGCACGGCTGACCGCCTCCTGCCCCGGGCTCCTCATCACCACTTTCTCTGCAGCAGAGCTGTCTTCCCCTCGAGCCGGGGGTCCGCTGTCTGTGGATTCCCAGCACCCTGGGGCCCTGGCCTCCCGCCCTGTGCACACACCTCCCCACTGAAGGAGCCTTGGCTCCTCTGCCCTGCGCCCCCCACCCTGCACTGGCCTCTCCTCCAGGTGGGCTCGGAGCCCCTCTCCTGTCATGTGGACCCCAGGACATGTCGTGCCAAGTTCCTGCAGCTGAGGCGGGAGAATCGTGGGAGTAAGCCTGAGTGCCCCACCCTCCCCAGATGCTGAGGAAAGAGGGTCACCACGTGCTGCCCTCGCTCCCCAGCGAGGGGCAGAACCTGCCCGGCTCACCTGCTGCTTCCAGGACTGACTGTCGGGTGCTGCCCGGGTGAGGCCCTCAGGCGGGGGCCCTGGGTTGGGGGGACTACCTATGGAAACGGTTCCTGCCACGCACACCTGGTCATGTGTGTGCACATTGTACACGTGTGTGTGCATGCGTGTATGTGGGCACACGTGTTCCTGCCATGCACACCGGTCATGTGTGTGCACACATTGTGCACGTGTGTGCATGCATGTGTGCATGCGTGTATGTGGGCACACGTGTTCCTGCCACGCACACCGGTCATGTGTGTGCACACATTGTACACGTGTGTGCATGCATGTGTGTGTATGTGGGCACACGTGTTCCTGCCACGCACACCGGTCATGTGTGTGCACACATTGTACACGTGTGTGCATGCGTGTGTGTGCATGCGTGTATGTGGGCACACGTGTTCCTGCCACGCACACCGGTCACGTGCATGTGCACACTGTATACACGCATGTGCACAGGCATGTGGGCACACATGTTCCTGCCACGCACACCGGTCACGTGTGTGTGCACACTGTACACACGCATGTGCACAGGCATGTGGGCATGTGCGTGCAGAAACTGGCCAAGCTGGGTGGAGACAGCCTGTGGCCGTCTCTGTGTGCAGGAGTCACCGTGCATCACAGGTGTGTCTTCAGAAGTGGCCACCTGGGTCTCCACCCAAAAGATAGGCCACGTTGTTGTTCAGTCGCTCAGTCACGTCCGACTCTGTGACCCCACGGACTGCAGCACGCCAGGCCTCCCTGTCCTTCACCATCTCCGGGAGCTGGCTCAAACCCACGCCCATCGAGTCGGTGAGGCCACCCAGCCATCTCCTCCTCTGCCGCCCCTTCTCCTCCTGCCCTCAGTCTTTCCCAGCATCGGGGGCTTTTCCAGGGAGTCGGCTCTCCCTGTCAGGTGGCCACAGCACTGGAGCTTCAGCTTCAGCCTCAGTCCCTCCATCAGTCCACACGTCATAACAAAACCCGAAGCCTGGTCTTTGGGAGCAGGAGGCCGCTTCGTGGCCATGTTTGCTGCCGAGCCCTCCTGCCATCGTGCGGGGACGCGTGGTTCATGGCTGGGCTGTCTGCCCCCTGCTCTGAAGACGGTCCTGCGAGAGGACGGCGGTGCCAGTGCCCTGCGGGGTCCGAGGGGCCTTTCCACTCACGTGACACTGTAGCCGGGGGCCTGCGACTGCGGCCCTGCTCCGACAGTGCTGCCGGCCTCCCTGCGCTCACCGGCCCTGCCCTGGGGCTGGCGGTTCTAGAGAGAGCCTTGCAGCTCCCGTCTGCGGCCAGGGGTCACGCACTGCCTCCTCACGGCCCTTCCACCTGTGGCTCCCGGAGTTCACAGGCCTCATCTCCTTGACCTGCAGTGTCCCCGGAGCAAGGGCCGCACCAGGGGCCATGCCGAGTGGACGTGCAGCTCCGGCGAGGCCCGGTAGACGACCAGTGGCTGCGTGAGGGCTGGGCGTGGGAACAGGAGGCAGGGCCCCGTGAGTCCTTGCACCTTCTGCGCCACCACGGCATCTGCCCTGGGCATGTCCTCCTGGGCCGGCAGGTGCGGCCGTGGCCCAGCTGGTGGCTGTGAGCCACGTGGCTGTGGGCCTTGTGGGGGCCATCTGTCCAGGTCGGGGTCGTCTGCCCCATTTCCCTCCTCTTGCTGCTGCTGTGCGGATGGAGGGAGGGAGGTGCAGGGAGAGGAGACTGGGGCATAAGAGGCTTCCTCCCGGTGGGCCTCCAGCTGAGGCTGCAGGTGAGGCTCCAGGTCAGCCTCCAGGTGGGCCTCCAGGTGCTGGATGGGAAGCCGGGAGCCCTAGAGGCTGGGCAGGTGGGGCCCATAGCTGCTCAGCGCCTTAACCATGCCTCAGACCAGATGTGAGGCTGCATCTCCCCTCCTTGTCCACCCCTGACCCTAGAAGGACTGCCCACGAGCTGCCTGTGTGGGGCTCCCGCAAAGATTCTAGTGGGAGGGAAGGGAGGTGAGAACACGGTCACACCACCTCTCACCCACCTGTTCAAACAGCCTCAGAGAGACAGGCTTTTCCATCACAACCCCAGTAGGTTTTTCCTAAGTGTAATCCTTTAAGAGCCTACTTTTCTGGATGACTTGAAACATAAACCCAGAGTTTAAGTTAAAATAAATCTCTCCCCTCCCCCGTGACATGAACATCCAACCTGTGAGCTTGGTGGTTCCTCTAAAGTGAAGTGAAAGTGCTAGTCACTCCGTCCAGTCTGACTCTTTGTGGGACTGTAGCCCACCAGGCTCCTCTGTCCCTGGGATTCTCCAGGCAGGAATACTGGAGTGGATTGCCATGCCCTCCTCCAGGGGATCCTCCCAACCCAGGGATCGAACCCATGTCTCTTATATCTCCTGCACTGGCGGGAGTGTTCTTTACCACTAGCGCCATCTGGGAAGTACATCAGCATATACATGACCACATCAGCAATGAATGATGCATTTAAAAATATAAATTAATGTTTAAGCATTCTGGTCGAGGAGTAGTCCTGTGATCCTGATGATGGCGTCTACAGTTTCCATCAGAGTCTCGGAAGGCCCTACGACATCAGGTGTCTTAGCATCCTCCCGAGATGCAGGAGTCTCACATCTGGTCCTTCCCCCAGCTGACCATCCTCACAGAGGTTAGACAACCGCATTGCTCAGAACCTCCAGACGGGCAGCACCAGCTCCGGCCCAGCTGGCTGGTCTGAAGGCCGCAGTGCAGACAGCTCCAGATGCTGGAAGGACCAGCGGCGGGTCCGGCAGCCCCAAGCTTGGGTCCTCATCTGCATGGCTGGCTTTGCCCCTGCCACTCAAAGACCTGGAAATGGCTGTGGGGCCTGCTCTCCAGGCCCGTGTGGCCACGGGCCTGCGCGGCCTGCTTTCCTTCCGAACACTGGGCGTCTGGCTTCTGTGAGTGTGAGTGAGTGTGTGAGCAGGAAGATTCGAGCAGATGTGCGTGATTGGGGTCAGCAAGTGAGCACGGGAGTGCAGGCAGTGAGGAGGAGGCTGGGGGCTGGTCCTGGGCCAGCGTGCGGGCACCTGCCCCTTGCTGGGTGACTCGGCTTGTCCTTGCAGAGACCCCGGAAAGGAAAGGCTGCACAGGCCTCCGCCAGGGTCGCCAGAGGCTGCGGAGCTGAGAGGCCTCGAGGCCAGAGACCCCTCCCAGCCACCCCACTGGGGAAGACCCCCCAACCACCCACCCACCCCCACGGCACCCTCCCACGCCCCGCCCCCACACAGGGGGAGACCCCCCCCAACCCAGCTGTCCCCCTGCCCCTCCACCGGGGAAGACTGCCCAGCCATCCCTGCTCGCACCCAGCTGTGGGGCGAAGCCAGCGTCGACCCTCCCAGTGCTGCCCTGCGAGGCCCTGGGGTGGGCTGCCAGGAGAGAGTCCCGCCCGCTCGTCTTTGAGCGGCAGGCAGTCCTCCTGCCCATGGCCCCGCCCCGCGGACATAGTCTGCTCAGCCGCTGCCCCTCCCCAGGCCCAGGGCGCCCAGGCTCCCTCCCAAGGCCTCTGGGGGCTGGGCTGTAATCAGCCACCCTGCAGACCGCAGCCTTGCCCCTCACCTGGCCTCCCTTTCTTGTCTCTAAATTGGCTCCAGGAGCTTTGTGAGGCCATCTGCACGGGCGGCACCGACACAAATGCACACACGTGCACGTGTGCACCACGTGTGCACGCGCTGGGCACGAGCGCCACACGGGCACACACGCACGCGCAGGCTTGCACAGGTGGAGCCGTGGCAGGTCCCACCTTCACGGCCCCGCAGAGTGAACGGCTCACAGACGCCCAGCCCCAGGCTTTGCTTCTTGCTCCCACCCTCCTGCTGGAGAGGCAGGGTCTTCCTGGGAGGGCCCAGGTGGTCAACCGGGAGCAGGAGGGTGGCATCCAAGATGCCGATCCCAAGGGCGGTCTTTCCAGCGGAGGCAGGGCACCTGGGAGCTGGCATGGGCAGCTCGACGGAAGGATGCCCTGAGGGGATGCCGGTCTGGGTGTGCTCACGCCTGCGCTCACCTGGCTTTCCCTGAGAAACCCAGCAGGTGCTCTGGGTCTGAGCCTTCCAGCCTGGGGCCTCCTGGCTGTGTGAACCTGGGGCCACGAGCCAGGGTTGGTCTCTGCGGGAGCACACTCTGCCCATGGCAGAGGCCGGAGAAGGGGCTCTTTGAGCCCTGGGCATTTATTAAGTGCCTGCTGTGTGCCAGTGGACAGCGTGCTTCACCGCTGTTCAGTGCCTCTCTGCCTCTCCAGCTCCTGCCCACCCTGAACAGCAGACGCCACCCAGTCGCAGACGGAGAGCAGGGCCCAAGTTATGACAGACGAGCTGATGACCAGAGCCCGCCGGGACGGCTGTGTCAGGAAAAGGCTTGTGGGTCTCTGCCCCGTGGAGGCGGCCAGAGAGGACGGACAGACGACACCTACGGAACAGAAATCCTGCCCGCCCCGGAGAACATGCCCTCGGGGCCTCCGCCTGCACACGCCTTCTCAGCCCCGGGTGGGGCCGGGATAGGCCTGGAAGACGGCACAGGCCTGGCCAGTCCTGGGGCTCGAGGTGCCCCCGCAAAGCGCAAGAGCACGCAGCTGAGCACGTTTCGTGTGAACGTCCAGTCAATAGGCCAGGCTCTGTGGCCAGGCCAGGGGGCCCACAAGCTTGTTCGTGGTGCCAGGGGTGCCAGGCCCTGTTCTGGAGAGAACACCAGCCCACTGCCCACCAGGGACCCCTGCCCGTGAAGACAGACCCCGGGTGACCTGCCTCATCTGCTTCTCCTTCAGGGAGAACACGTGAGCTCCTGTCCCCAGTTCTGGTCCCCCACGAGGGGACGCAACCCGCGGGGACGGTGCCCATGGGCCTCTGCGGGGGAGTGAGAGTGTTGGTCGCTCAGCCTCTCTGACTCTGCAACACACAGACCACAGCCCGCCAGGCTCCTCTGTCCACAGGATCCTCCAGGCAAGACTCCTGGACTGGGTAGCCGTTCCCTTCTCCAGGGGATCTTCCCGACCCAGGGATCAAGCCCAGGCCTCCTGCGTTGCAGGCGGATTCTTTACCTCTGAGCCTCCAGGGAAACTTCTGCGGGCAGAGGGCCCAGTGTTTGCCACCTGGGTTCAGCTGCCTCAGAGGACCCTGCTCTTCAGCCCATTTCCATGCAGTCGATACGCTGGGGCAGGAATGGGCATCTGAGACGAGGCTGGAGAAACACGCCTGGACTTCAGGGGCCCAGCCCGTGCGAGGGGGCTCGGCGTTTGTCCGGGGAGGGGGCTCGGCACAGGCTTGCAGGGGCTCTTTCCGACCTGCGGGCTGGGGGGCCCAGGGCTCCAAATGCTGCCTGTGTGTGGACGCTGGCGCCCCGCTCGCTTGCTGGGTCCCAGGCAGCTCTTGTGCCCCAGCCACACCTGCTCTGACAGGGTGGAGGCTGACTGCCTCTGAGGCTGCGGGATCAGCTCCAGGCTCCTTGGGCCACATGGGGTGGAGACGTCCCTCCCCAACCCCTCCTGGGGCAGCAAGCCCCTGAGGCCTCCCAGGCGGACGCTCGCTTGGCTGCGGCGCCGTCCACGACCGCAGGCCAGCGTGGGGCTGTCGTCACGAGCCGGGGCTGCCCGCCCACCTCCGCTTTCCCAGGGACTCCGAGGGCCTGTCCGCCAGGCACTGGCTGCAGGGCGGGACGGCTGGACCCACCCGGCAGCTCTTTTCCTCCCTGGGGCCTCCGCACGCCTCTTCTCCCTGAGGGGGGCCAGACCCGGTCCTCCCGACCACGTCCCCCAGCCCCCAGCCCCTCGTCCTGAGCAGGAACGGCCCTTCATGGCTGCTGGCCACACCGCTCAGATCAGGGCCCTGGAGAGGTCCACAGAGCCTCTGGGGGCTTGCCCTGTCTCCAATCCCACTCAGGAGCCTGACGCTCAGCTGGGCTCGCTGGCCTGCGACCCTGGAGGAGGACGCGCTGGCGGGGCTGCCCTTCCTCGCGGTGGGGAAGCCGGACGTCAGCCTCATGCTCCCTGCTTAGTGGGTGAGGTCACACAGACGACTTCACCAGCCTGTGTCACCGGGAACTGGACTCAAGCGGGTTTTATTTTCCAAAGGGGTTTCTGCACTTTAGGCCGCGTCAGGGTTTAGCTGTGGCGCGTGGGTTTCCCTCTCGTCGCTGTGCGCGGGCTCAGCGGCCCCCCGGCTTGTAGGACAAACCCTTGTCTCCTGCACTGGGGGTGGACTCAACCACCGGACACCAGGGAGGCCCCGTCAAAAGGAGTTCAGCTTTTTGTCGTTAACTGAGATTCCATCCACAGAGCTTCCATGCACAGTGGAGAGCTCCGTGCACAGCACCACACACGGCACACACACCCCACAAAGCACACACATACCACACACAGCACACACACACACACACACCACACACACAGCACACACACACACACACACACACACACACCACACACCACACACACACACACCACACACACGGCACAAAGCACACACACACCACACACACAGCACACACCACACACACACACACACCACACACCACACACCACACACCACACACACACACACACACACACACCACACACCACACACCACACACCACACCCCCACACACACACCACACACACCACACACACCACACCCACACACACACCACACACCACACACACCACACACCACACACACACACACCACACACACGGCACAAAGCACACACACACCACACACACCACACCACACACACAGCACACACACACACACCACACACACCACACACACACCACACACCACACACACCACACACACACACCACACACACACACACCACACACACACACACCACACACACACACACCACACACGCAGCACACACACAGCACACATAGCACACACACACACACACACCACACACACCCCCCACATCAACCCAGCGGGTCCCAACCTGTGAACAGACGCCACTCTGGCCTGGCCCCCGGGGGCTTGTGGGGAGGGGAGGGCAGTCCACCCACCCGGCTGGAGGAGGAACAAATGTTTGTTTGGACAATTTGCATCCGCTCCTTCGAGCCACTTCTCCAAACCGGATAAAAGAGAACTCTGTGTAATATACACAGAGACCCCTGTTACTGGTGCAATCTCAAAATATTTACACGGCACACAAACAGCGCCCAGGAGTTCCCTCCCATCCATATATCGGCTTCGTAAACATGGGGCCATTCTGCGCGTTTGTCTTGGTGACATGTGACACGTTAGTGATCACAGCCGGGACTCTCCTGCGGGGTGGGGGCAGTCTGCACAGCGTGCCTCGTGCTCGGCCGCGTGTCCACGGACTCCCTGCTCTGCGCCCCCCGGGACCACAGACACGCAGGCCTCAGGCTACAGGGCCTCCCCGGGCGGCTCAGCCTCGTGTGCGCCCTTGACACCAAAAGGCTGGGTCGCCGCGGGGCCCGAGGGCCCCCTGGGCCCAGCCCGTGGCCAGCTCCCCACGTCTCAGTCACTCTCCAGACCCTCATGGGAGAGGAGTGGCCGGGACGGTCTCCTCTCCGCCTCTCCGCTCCCCCCGCCGGCTCTGCGCCTTCACAGCTTCCCCCTCCGAGTTCCTGCAAGAATGCGAGGAAGCGAAGGGAGCCCAGCCTGAAACATCGGGACGTTTCTCAAGTCCGAGTTTCGTTTCCACGCCCTTTATCTCTGGGACTCAATAATAACCCCCAGCAAGCCAAGAGAAAAACAGAAACACAACGTCTAGGGCTCAACCCAAGTGGCCTGTCTGCCACACGGGCGTCTCCGGGGCTCAGCCTCCGGCAGACCCGACCTGTGCGTTTCTTTGCGGGGCTGGAGGAGGGGCCGCAGGAGGCCTGGGGAACGGGCGACGGCGGGGGGATGCGGCAAGCGAGCCGGGCGCGGACACAGAGCCCGGGCCGGCCGGCCTGTGGCCCCCCGACACGCGACTCACGGGAGGGCGGGCCTGGCCCCGCCAGCCGGGAGGCCCGTGGGCCCGGGCTCTGGCGAGGCGGCCGCGGCTTCTGTCAGCTGTGGCCCCGCGGCCACCCAGGGGCCCCCGGAGCGGGCGTCCGCTCCTGGCCGTCGCCGCAGTGACCACGGGGGCCCAGCGGCCGCCCCTCAGGCACACACGGCCGCCAGCTCCCGGGCTTCACGGCACCCCTGACGCCAGGGCTCTGTGACCGTGCCCTGCTCCACGTGCCCGCAGCCGTCGTGCCCACGGCCGTCGCACCCGCGCCAGCACAGCCGGGAAGTTTCCTGACTTTTCTCTGTGGGTCTTTTCAAAGAAAAGAAGTTCGTGTGCCTCTGTGCTTCCAGCTACAGACTCCATCAGAGTGAGGTGTTTCTAACTAAACGGAGGAATCAGAAACGAGCCTTGCCCTCTCCATGTACACACTGCTGGCGTGGACATGGGCATGTGCCAGGAGGGGGCCGCTGGGGCACACTGGGCTGCCTGTCGCCGGCTCATTTCCTCCCCCACCCCGCTTCTGGAGGAGCCACACCTCCGCTGGGCCCCGGTCCCCCAGCCTCCTGATTTCTACAGACCCTGATGGGAGCGCAGGGCGGTGCTGTGAGCCTCCCAGCTTTAGAAAGAGTGTCCCATTCACCAAAGGCCTTTCCCCAGACGAGGCGCCCCCCAGGCTCCCCTGGGGGAGATGGAGAGGCCCTTGGACTCTTAAGCTGTCGAAAAGTACCAGGAAGGAAAAGCAAAGTTTCTAGTCTATCTATTCCAATGTTCTGCGTGCAGGCCCAGAGCAGAGTGGAGGGCGAGGGGCACGTGGACTGGAGGGTCATAGAGTGGGTCAATAAGCGGTCCTACACAGAGAACCAGAGATGCACAGAGAGAATGGCTTACTCGGCGCACACCACGAAAGCTGGCAAGCTAGCAGAGATGGCTGAGTCCTGTGACTATTGTGCATTTTCCAGTTCTGTCTGTGGGCTAGTAATGCTGGGTGATACAAACCAAAGGCACACGAGATTCACAAGCTTGCATAATTTACAAAAACTATGGGGCTGAAAAATCAAGATTTTCATGTTATTTATGTTCTATTGACATTAATAATCTACGTTAGAATTAAAAATGTAATAGAATTTTGAACGTTCAAATTTGAATACATAAAAGTTAAATATAAAGAACCAAAATATTTAAAAAACTATTTTGCTTCAAAATCAAACTGGCACAGTGACAAAGAAAAGAAATGGAAACTAACCGTGTTGTTGGTAATTTCGTTGCTGTTCAGTCGCTCAGTCGTGTCTGACTCTTTGCAGCCCCATGGACCACAGCACAGCAGGCCTCCCTGTCCATCACCAGCTCCCGGAGCTTGCTCAGACTCTTCCGTCGAGTCAGTGATGCCATCCAGCCTTCTCATCCTCTGTCATCCCCTTCTCCTCCTGCCTTCAGTCTTTCCCAGCATCAGGGTCTTTTCCAGTGAGTCAGCTCTTTACCTCTGGTGACCACAGTACTGGGGCTTCAGCTTCAGCATCAGCCCTGCCAAGGACTCACTTCTTTCCCAATTTGGAGCCATTCCGTTTTTCCATGTCCAAGTCTAAGTATTGCTTCCTGACCTGCATACACGTTTCTCAGGAGGCAGGGAAGGTGGTCTGGTATTCCCATCTCTTTCAGAATTTTCCACAGTTTATTGTGATCCACACAGTCAAAGGCTTTACCATAGTCAATAAAGCAGAAGTAGATGTTTTTCTGGAATTCTCTTGCTTTTTCTGTGATCCAGTGGATATTGGCAATTTGATCTCTGGTTCCTCTGCCTTTTCTAAATCCAACTTGAACATCTGAAAGTTCTCGGTTCCTGTACTGTGGAAGCCTGGCTTGGAGAATTTTGAGCATTACTTTGCTAGCGTGTGAGATGAGTGCAATTGTGCGGTAGTTTGAGCATTCTTTGGCATTGCCTTCCTTTGGGATTGGAATGAAAATGGACTTTTTCCAGTCCTGTGGCCACTGCTGAGTTTTCCAAATTTGGTGGCATATTGAATGCAGCACTTTCACAGCATCATCTTTTAGGATTTGGAATAGCTCAGCTGGAATTCCATCACCTCCACTAGCTTTGTTCATAGTGATACTTCCGAAGGCCCTCTTGACTTCCCATTCCAGGATGTCTGGCTCTAGGTGAGTGATCACACCACCATGGTTACTTGGGTCATTATAGCATATTCAAAAGCAGAGACATTACTTTGCCAACAAAGGTCCATCTAGTCAAGGCCATGGTTTTCCCAATGGTCATGTATGGATGTGAGAGTTGGACTGTGAAGAAGGCTGAGAGCTGAAGAATTGACGTGTTTGAACTGTGGTGTTGGAGAAGACTCTTGAGAGTCCCTTGGACTGCAAGGAGACCCAACCAGTCCACTCTGAAGGAGATCAGCCCTGGGATTTCTTTTGGAAGGAATGATGCTAAAGCTGAAACTCCAGTACTTTAGCCACCTCATGCAAAGAGTTGACTCATTGGAAAAGACTCTGATGCTGGGAGGGATTGGGGGCAGGAGGAGAAGGGGACGACCGAGGATGAGATGGCTGGATGGCATCACTGACTCAATGGAAGTTTGAGTGAACTCCGGGAGTTGGTGATGGACAGGGAGGCCGGGTGTGCTGCGATTCATGGGGTCACAAAGAGTTGGACATGATGAGCGACTGAACTGAACTGAACTAAAGAATTTTTTTATGTAGTTCTTCTGTGTATTACCACTTCTTTTAAATATCTTCTGTTTCTGTTAGGTCCATGCCACTTCTGTCCTTTATTGTGCCCATCCTTGCATGAAATGTTCCCTTGGTATCTGTAATTTTCTTGAAGAGATCTCTAGTCTTTCCCATTCTGTTGTTTTCCTCTGTTTTTTTTTTGCATTGATCACTGAGGAAGGCTTCCTTATCTCTCCTTGCTATTCTTTGGAACTCTGCATTCAGATGCTTATATCTTTCCTTTTCTCTTTTGCCTTTTGCTTCTCGTAGCCAAACATTTTGCCTTTTTGCATTTCTTTTTCTTGGGGATGGTCCTGATCACCACCTCCTGTACAATGTCATGAACCTCCATCCATGTTTCTTCAGGCACTCTATCCATCAGATCTAGTCCCTTGAATCTGTTCGTCACTTCTACTATGTAATTGTAAGGGATTTGATTTAGGTCATACCTGAATGGTCTAGCGGTTTTCCCTACTTTCTTCAAGTCTGAATTTGGCAATAAGGAGTTCTTGATCTGAGCCACAGTCAGCTCCCAGTCTTGTTTTTGCTGACTGTAGAGAGTGTCTCCATCTTAGACTGCAAGGAATACGGTCAGTCTGATTTTGATATTGGCCATCTTGTGATGTCCATGCGTAGAGTTGTCTCTTGTGTTGCTGGAAGAGGGTGTTTGCTCTGACCAGTGCATTCTCTTGGTAAAACTCTGTTAGCCTTTGCCCTGCTTCATTTTGTACTCCAAGGCCAAATTTGCCTGTTACTCTGGGAATCTCTTGACATCCTACTTTTGCATTCCAGTCCCCTATGATGAAAGGACATCTTTTTTGGTGTTACTTCTAGAAGAGTTTGTAGGTCTTCATAGAACCGTTCAGCTTCAGCTTCTTCAGCATTACTGGTCAGGGCGTAGACTTGGATCACCGTGATATTGAAAGGTTTGCCTTGGAAACAAACAGAGATCATTCTGTCATTTTTGAGTACTGCACTTTGGACTCCTATTGACTATGAAGGCTATTCTATTTCTTCTAAGGGATTCTTGCCCACAGTAGTAGATATAACGGTCATCTGAATTAAATTTGCCCGTTCTGGTCCATTTTAGTTCACTGATTCCTAAAAATGTCGATGTTCACTCTTGCCATCTCCTGTATGACCACTTTGGGTTTAACTTGATTCATGAGTCTAACATTTCAGGTTCCTATACAATATTGTTCTCGACACTATTGGACTTTACTTCCAGCACCAGTCACATCCACAACTGGGCGTTGCTTCCATTTTGGCTCAGCCTTTTTATTCCTTCTGGAGTTATTTCTCAACTCTTCTCCGGTACCTTATTGTGCACCTACTGACCTGGGGTGTTCATTTTTCAGTGTCATATCTTTTTGATGATTAATATCAATTTAATTGCCAATTAATGTTATTTATTAATTAATAATAGTTAATAGTTAGGGCTTCCTGGTGCCTCAAATGGTAAAGAACCTGCCTGCAATGCAGGAGACCTGAGTTTGATCTGAGTTGGGAAGATTCCCTGTGAAGGAAGTGGAACCCCATTCCAGTATTCTTGCCTGGGAAATCCCATGGACAGAAGAGCCTGGTGAGCTACAGTCCATGGGGTCACAAAGATTTGGCCAGGACTAAGTGACTAACACTTGAATGTTTAATAGTCGATTATGTTCATGTATGAGTGAGCACACATAGCTTACATCTTTAATTTTCAAAAAACTTAACTGGCTCTTACTGAATATTCTGTAAAAATAAAATCATCTGAAGTTGTTCATGCAGTGGCCGGAGTAGAGAATCAGTGCCTGCTCCACCACACCGTGTCCAGAGCCAGCCTGAGCTTGGTGTGTCCCATTCCATGCCGGCACTGGCGGCCCCTTTGTCGCTAAGAGCTTCGTTTTCTCCTCACGTGAACTGAACGCGTTGGAGTCCTTGTCACTGAACGTCTCTGACCGATACAGCTGGACCCAAATGGCCCCTCAGGGGTCCTGGGGGAGATGCTGCCAGCTCACTGCCTGGCCGCCCCACGAGCTGCCTCCAGGCCAGGCCCCAGATTGTGGGGAGGCTCGTGGGTTCCTGGACCCTCAGTGCTTGTCAAGCAGGAAGGCCCCGCAAACTCCAGCCAATTTCCCAATGGGGGATCATTACTGGGGTTCAGCCCTTGCCCCCCAGGACCCTTTGCTGATGCAGTCCTCCCGGGCCCTTCCCCTCCCCTCCTGGGCCCTCCCCTCGCCCTCCTAGCCCCTCCCCTCCCCTGGCCCCTCCCCTTCCCTCCTGGTCCCGCCCCTCGCCCTCTTAGCCCCTCCCCTCCTGGGCCCTCCCCTCCTGGCCCCTCCCCTCCTGGCCCCTCCCCTCCTGGCCCCGCCCCTCCTGGTCCCTCTCCTCCTGGCCCCTCCCCCTATCCCCCTTCCCTCCTGGACCCCCCTCCTGGGCCCTCCCCTCCAGGCCCTCTTCTTAGCCCCTCCCCTCCTGGCCCCTCCCTCTCCTTCCCCCACTTCCCTCCTGGACCCGCCCCTCCTGGTCCCTCCCCTCCTGGACCCGCCCCCTCCTGGCCCCTCCCCTCCTGGCCCCTCCCCTCCTGGCCCCTCCCTCTCCTTCCCCCACTTCCCTCCTGGCCCCGCCCCTCCTGGTCCCTCCCCTCCCGGCCCCTCCCCAACACCCCCACACCCCCAGCCTCTCAGGCCACAGTGCTGTGAGCTCATTGTGCCCCAGCCCCTCTGAGCTCGGGGAGCGATGGGTGAGCTCGAGTCGGGGTGGGAAGCCGACAAGGGGAAAAGGGCCACAAGGTAAACCCAGAGCGGCTCCTTCACCACGGCTGGGAGAGTTAGGCATGAACAGTTCTGAAAGCTTCATGCTCCCTGGATGCCTTTCAAAAAAGATGTGCTTAGGGAGCTGAACTATTGGCGCCTTTTTGAAATGAAGGATCCATTTCACGGAGCTTCAGAGAATGTCCAGCCGCCAGCAGGACATCCTCCCCTGGGCGTGATGCAACGCGAGCAGCGAGGTCACCCGTAAACAGTCCCCGCCGCACAGCCAGCGCTGTTTGAAACCCTCCGTCGTTCTAAACAGAAACAGATGTTTGTGCCGCAGAGCTGCGCAGGAGTCGTTCTCCAAACAGTGGATTAAAGCATCTGTCAGGAGAGCCTGGAGGGCCGGACCGCAGCGGCCGCTGCAGCTGGGCCTGCCAATCATGGCCTTTCCGGGGGGATGGGGGGTGGGCAGAGGGCCTGGAGGAAGCAGGGAGGTCCTGCCCTCTGCCAGTTCCTCTTGACCTCACCGCCAGGATTCGGATGTCCTGCCGGCCCGCCCTCTGGCCTGCTGGTCCGTCCCCTGTCGGCAGGCCTGTCCCTTGAACTACTGGCCTGTCCCCTGTCCTGCTGGCCTGTCCCCTGTCCTGCTGGCCTGTCCCCTGTCCTGCTGGTCCATCTCCTGTCCTGCTGGCCTGTCCCTTGAACTGCTGGCCTGTCCCCTGTCCTGCTGGCCTGTCCCCTGGCCTGCTGGTCCATCTCCTGTCCTGCTGGCCTGTCCCCTGGCCTGCTGGCCTGTCCCCTGGCCTGCTGATCCATCCCCTGTCCTGCTGGCCTGTCCCCTGGCCTGCTGGCCTGTCCCCTGGCCTGCTGGCCTGTCCCCTGGCCTGCTGATCCATCTCCTGTCCTGCTGGCCTGTCCCCTGGCCTGCTGGCCTGTCCCCTGGCCTGTTGGCCCATCCCTTGAACTGCTGGCCCATCCCCTGGCCTGCTGGCCCGTCCCCTGGCCTGTTGGCCTGTCCCTTGTACTGCTGGCCAGTCCTCTGGCCTGCTGGTCTGTCCGCCTGGTCTGCTGGTCCATCCCCTGGCCTGCTGGACCGTCCCCTGGCCTGCTGGTCCGTCCCCTGGCCTGCTGGTCTGTCCCCTGGCCTGCTGGCCTTCTTGAAAGTGATTTTTGTCCCCTCAGTGCCACTGTTGCTGAGACAGAGCAGCTGCTACTCCTGGCTGGTCTCTGTGTCCCTGGCAGGTGCGAAGACCCAGGGCCTTCCTCCTCCAGGCCAGCTGACCTCCTGGCATCTCCAGAGGCTGCTCAGCTGTACTTCACACGTTGCCTTATTATCACTGATCTCTTAGGACCACATGAAGGGAACAGTGATGTCTGCTATGGCCTGGCATGAAGACCAAGACTCAGAGGTGAGGGCAGGGTCAGGAAATGAGTGTACAGTGGATACTCAGAGCAGAGGATCCCTCTGCCCTCCTTTATCTCGCCCCAACCTCAAACAGCGCCTCCTGGGCTGTGTTGGTGGAGCCCGGGGAATAGGTGTGCACCGAAGATCTGGAGACGGACAGTACACTCACCTTGCAGGAAGGGGGATGGTGGGGGAGGGGGAAGATGGGGGAGGGGGATGATGGGGAGGGGAGATGATGGGGGAGGGGGATGATGGGGGAGGGGATGATGGAGGGGAGATGGTGGGGGAGGGGGATGATGGGGAGGGGAGATGATGGGGAGGGGATGATGGAGGGAGATGGTGGGGAGGGAGTGGTGGGGAGGGGATGATGGGGAGGGGATGATGGGGAGGGGGATGATGGGGGAGGGGATGATGGAGGGGAGATGGTGGGGGAGGGAGTGGTGGGGGAGGGGGATGATGGGGGAGGGGATGATGGGGAGGGGGATGATGGGGAGGGGATAATGGGGGAGGGGAGATGGGGGTGGGGATGATGGAGGGGAGATGGTGGGGGAGGGGGGTAGTGGGGGAGGGGGATGATGGGGGAGGGGATGATGGAGGGGCGGTGATGGGGGAGGAGGATGACGGGGAGGGGAGATGATGGGGGGGATGTAAGGGGAGGAGAGATGCCTGGGACCCATCCAAGGAGCCTGCTCCCCAGGCCTGACGCCTGGAGGGAGTCAAGAGAATCTCCGCCGACACTGCTGCCGGAGGCACAAACGGGCGCCTTATAAGCCTGACACTGACCTCCCCCAACCCCAAGGGCTATTCTGAAACACACATTTTATCTGTTATCCCTCTATCTAGCCGTCATCTGTCTATATCTGCCTGCCATCTGTCAATCATAGTTTTCTGCTTATCCATCCGTTTATCCATTCACCACCTGTCATCTGCTTGTGGACTTATCTCCCCATCATCCATCCATCCACGCTCTATGTATGCAGCTAGCTCTCTCTCTGTCATCTACAAACTAGTTATCTACTTACGTATCTATCTCCCGTGCATCTGTTTGCCCATCTATCAATGACTTATCTATCCATCATGACCCTTCTTGTTATAGCCATCAGTCGTTAATGCACCTGAAGCCCACGGGCTCTTCTCGAGGAGTTTGGGAACTGCAGGGGTGGCGTCCTACTTTCTGGACTCTCCAGCATCTGCACAAATCAAGAACTCAGTGGATACTCACTCATCTGTGATGTTCAGCACTAGCGATTCTCCTGTTTGAAGGCTCCTCTGTGAGAGAGGAATTCTATTTGTTTTGTATGATTCCAGGAGGTTCCACCAGGATTGTCAGACAGAAACCACGAGCTGTCAGAGTCTCCAGAAAGGGAGGGATCTTCTTTAGGACGGTGGGGTTGAGGCAGAAAGTGGACACCTTGGTGGAGGGAGGGGCATTTGACCTGGAAACCTCCCCCAGGGATGAGCGTGTCGCTCCCTGGCGTGGAGCAGGAGAGCCGCTCTCTGGCGCATTTGGAACGGGAGGTGGCGGCGCTGCTGGGGTGGAGGTGCGTGGGGGTGCTGCTGGGGATGCGGGGGCTTCTCTGGACTTGACGGACCCTCCGCCTCCCGCGTTCCGTTAGACCTGTTCCTAGCAGCTCCAGTCTTCACACACTCGGAACATCCCCACCGGGGAGCGCAGGCACCTGCAGGGTCACCTGGCTCCGGGTGGCCGTGGGCCTTACGTGCAAGCCAACCTCCTGCCGCCCAGCAGGCTGCACAGTCCCGGCTCCCATGTGCCCGAGCCCGCAGGACCGCCCCAGCCGCCCCAGCACTGGACTCCGGTTGCCGGGAGCTCCGATGGGCATCAGCGGCACCCATCCCATCAGAGTCGAGGCTGCACGTTCCTGTTGCCACTCCGGCTCCTCCGCGTCCCCAGCTCTTGCCCCCTCGGGCTGCACATGTCTCCAGTTTGTCCCAAGTCTGAGTCCCCTGGAGAACACAGGCCCTTCCGGCAAGGACATCTGAGCAGTTCCTGGCCTGAGGGACCCCCGTGACTTACTGCTGCATAAGAACTGGCCAGGTGAAGGGCACGTGTCCATGAAAAGCCAGGACACGGGGCCGCGGGTGTGGGAGGAGCTGGGAGGGACGTGTGACCCAGATCCTGTCCCCATGGGGGTGCTCTACGCCTCACCTCTCCCTGTTGGGCCTGCGCTTCCAGTGGGCGGTCCCTGTAGCCCCGAAAGTTGCTAGGGACACAGTGGTGCGTATGCCTCTGAAAATGCTTCTTAAATCGCGTGTGAGAGGAGTTCTGACGGCCTGAGGTTCACGCCTTGTTCAGGCGCTGTTGGGAATGGATGGCAGGTGACTAAGGGCCCAGCCAGTGGGCCTGAAATGGGCACGCCTGACCCCTCCCCAGTGGGCACGCCTGACCCCTCCCCAGACATCCAAGAGCAGAGTCCCCATGGCTGGAGGCTGTGGGGGCATCTGAGATCCCCCCGCTGGCCAGGAGGAGCACACCTCAGAGCTGTGGACAGGCTGCACGGCCATCACTGCGGCCGTGCTGAGCTCACTGGTGTGGGGACGCCCGCCGTGAGAACGCTCGGAGGCCGGTGCCCAGCGCCGCACCGTTTGTTTTCCCTTCAGCAATCTGCTGAATAAGGACAGGGTGGGGTGGAGCACCAGCTTGAACTCACCACACGTTCCCCAGCAAAAGCGACCCAAACCTGCGTGTTTGTGGGCTCCTTTAGCCAACTTGCGGTTTATCTTGGTTCTCACCCAGCGGGCTGCAAGCCAAGACAAACGCCCTTTGATGTAATCAGCGTATGACTCAGGTCCCCTGCACGATGGTTCCTGTGCAGAGGAAACAAAAAGAGGCCTTGAAAAGTTGCCAGTGGAAAGTGTGTGTCGGCAGCTGAAGGGAGACCAGTGGTCTCCACTGCCCTGTCCAGGCTCAGTGTCCAGGGCAGCCCAGGGGACATCCGGTTGGTCACTGGGGGCCCAGAGCAGCCTGCTGGGGGACATCTGTGCTGGTCACCCAGGGCCCAGGAGGGCCCTTCAAGGGGAGGTCCATGCTGGCCGCTCAGGGCCTGGGCAACCCATCAAGGGTCCTCTGTGCTGGCCATTCAGCATCAGGAGGTCGCCCACCCCTCAATCCAGAATATCACACTGGCTGGCAGGAGGGGCATCGAGAACTCACAGCGATGCCAGGAGCCCTCGGACTTGAGGGTGGTGCCCCCCGCCTCCCTGCCACCAGCGATCTCGGGAGACTCCGCGTCTTGGAGCCTGTCCCTCTGCCCTGGACAAGGGCTGGAGCCCCTCTGAGGGACTTTTTCTCGGTGAGGAGATGTTGTGTTTCCTGCTGAGACTAAGCAAGTGGGAGCCCAAAGCCTGTGGGGGGCGCCCGGGACCCGCAGGGAGGCCTCCCCCGTCTGCGCCCTCTCCTTTTGCTGACCCCGCTGTCTGGGACGATTGGACGGGAAAGAAGCCTTGTTTCCCACCACAGCCCGGGAAACCCGCTCCCGGGAAGCCACGTTCAGAAGCAGAGAGAGGTGCGGCGGCCGGGACGCCCCCACCAGGGGCCGCCCCTCACCAGGGGCCGCCCACCGTCCTGCGTTCCTGGACTCAGCCCCTGACTCAGACCCTCGGCCTTGCCAGGTGCCAGGACTTCCCAGGTGTGGGGAAGGTAGTCAAAGAGACAGACCCTCCTTCCTGAGGGTGAAGTCCAGTGGGGGAGACACACGAGACCCCAGTGTACCGGGAAATTTCCCCAGGCCGGGAAATTCTTGGCCGGGCTCGGGGAGTGGCCTGGGGACGTGAGGCACAATTCAGTGGTAGTGACGGGACTCGTCTCCCTTAACAAAGAGAAGCGGGGCCCGAGAGCGGTGACTTTCGGCCACCTGCAGTGGGGCTCTGAGGAAACGAGCAGACCTGGATGAACCCCCAGCCAGAGGGGCGCCTGCTGGGTTATGGGTCGTCTCAGCCTCTCAAAGGGCCGGTGGCATGTTCGGGAGACAGCAGGAAGGTCGAGGCGTTGGCCGGCTCCGGACACCTTTATCTCAACCGCCTCGCGCACGGGTTCCTGCCCAGGAGTAGGTTTGCTCACACCCGTGCGGAGGGTCAGCTGACCCCCTGCAGTGATTTCACCCAGGGTTGGGAGAGTTTCAGCATCAGATGAAAACTTCTTATGGTAAAGAGATGAAGACACCTTAAGAAAAGTTCATTGACAAACATGAGAAGGTATTTACAAAGTTACAAGAGGAAAAAGCTAACATCTAATAAGCTACACTCTCGAGAGAGATTTAACAAACTGATTAGCTAAAGATGACCCACTAGAAAGAAAAATGGACAGAGATTCGAATAGTGATTAACAGAAAGGCAAGTCCAGAGGAACACTGATGAAACTCAGAAAATGCTGATTAAGGGAACAGCGACATCAACCTGCAGAGTCAGTTACAAACAGAAAATGGTGGTCGCTGCTGGGAGGAGGCGGGAGTGTGAACAGCTGCAGCCCCGGGGGAAGGAAGCCGGTACCATCTGCCGCTGGGGGACAATCACCCCCACCCAGGAACCCACGGGCTGTGTTCCACATGGAGCACAGCAGTGCTCGGGAAGGGTGCTCACGCATGCGGACCCCAAGCAGGTGGACGCCTCCTGCAGCAGTCTCTGCAGTGGGCGCCCCACAGGGGAGGGCGTCAGAGCGGCCGCGTCGCGCCGTGCTCGTGCTGTGGGCCGTCTCGCAGCTGGCGTGACAACAGCGAGGTTGGTGCTGGTTGACTTGGACACGTTCTCAAGTGAGAAGAACAAAGACGAGGTAAGAGCGTGTAACGTGGCTCAGTCTTCTCAACAGTGACTCGCTCTCCACAGTGACTCTCCACAGTGACTCTCCACAGTGACTCTCCACAGTGACTCTCCGTGCGTGCGTGTAATTGCACGCGGCTCACTGGGACGAGGGGAAGATGCGTAGGGCACGCCCCCAGGCTCGTGTTGGCAGTCTGGCATGGTGGTGGGGAGGCTGGAGGAGAAAGGAAAGAAGCCGAAAACTGGCTTCTTGAAACAAGACTCGGGCTAGGTAGGAGCTCTCGTGAGGCACGGTCCGTTCATGTGAAAGTCTGCGTGTGTACAGGTGGCTGGATGATCTTCACTCACATGTTGACTCTGGTGACCACAGGACCGCAGGCTTCTGGTGATTTCCTTCTTTTTAAGAACTTACAGCTTTGTAAGTTTTTATTCGAAAGTATTTTTTAATTGTTGCTGGTGTTGTCGCTAAGTAGTGTCTGACTCTGTTGCGACCCCGTGGTCTGTATCCCGGCAGGCTCCTCTGTCCATGGGGTTCTCCAGGCAAGAACACTGGAGTGGGTTGCCATTTCCTTCTCCAGGGGATCTTCCTAACCCAGGGATCAAACCCAGGTCTCCTGCATTGCAGGTGGATTCTTTCCTGCTGAGGCATCAGGGAAGCCCTGTTTTTAAAAAATCTCTAACCAAGGGAAACAGCAGTGAGGCTACTTTGCTGTGGGGAGAAAGAGAGACGCACAGAGAGAGGCCAGCCAGGGGCTGGCCCAGCCCGTCCCTGACCCGTCTCGTGGTGGGGCCGGGATGGGGGGCTGTGGGCCCCAGAAAGGACCCAGCCTTGGGCGGTGGGGCAGGGGCGGAAGGGGGTTTGTGTGTCTGCACAGCTTGCCGTCAGCGGGGCGAGCCTGAAATGTCACAGGAAGCTTCTCCTGACTCATCTCGGAGCAAACACAAGACAGGACAAGGATGTCCACTCTTCCTGTGCGGACACTCCCTGCCCTCTTGCTTCTCTCCCACCTGGCTGAGGGGCAGGCACCGAGAGGGGGGCTTTGCATGTTCTCAGGCTCGAGAAGAGCGGCCTTTGTGTGGAGACCGTCTGTCTGCTCTCAGGAGCTCCTGGGGACCTTTCAGCCACTCCCGTACCCTCGGCTCAGCACAGTTATGTGAATGCTTCTTGTCTGAAAACCGAAGCTGCTTCCATGTTTTATTAGATCTTTCCAGGTGTTGTAAATTTTTAAAATTCTGTTTACTGTACATTATTAACTTATTAGTATTGAAAACCACCATTGAACACTTAACAAAATTGAGGATTATTTAACCCAGATGATAATTAAGAATGCCAGTTGTATTCCTTTTTCTTCCAACGGGCTCAACAGAACAAGGAGCAATGCTAACCAGCGGGAGGTGTCTGCTCAGTATCGACCTCTGAGCCACGGTTTGGCGGATCTGTTGCCCGTGGTGTGCAGGATTCCACTGATCGATTCCCAGCGAGCCTGTTGGGCGGAGCCGCCCGCCCCAGCGTGAGGCCATCTGGTGCCCGCAGCGGCTGATGGTTAAGTAGGTGAGGCGCGTCTGCAGTCTGTTTAAACACAGCAACCTGGTTCAGGGGGATTGAATGACACATCGGAGGGGCACGGCTAATAAGGAGCAGAGCTGGGTCAGTGGAAACCCTTTCATGTAAACATCCAGGGTTGGCTCCAAAAAATAGGAGTTTCGCATTTAATCAACAGAAAAGCTTTGGTTTGAGCTCATCTCAATCCACCACTGTGGATAGTCCGGAAAGTGGATACTCTGGAATTCAGTCAGAGGCCCTTCCTTCCTTCCTGGCCTTTTCATTTTTTCTTTCTGCGGTCGAATGTTAATCGCAGCTAAATCTTGTCTCCCAGACGTCAGCCTGAGCAAGCTGCCAGCAACCCTGACTCACAAAAGAGGCCCAGAGGGTGAGCTGCCTGCAGAGGGTGTCAGCCTCTTCAGATGCGAGCTTGCTGGTCAACCCAGGGCCTTCCATGCCAGCATGTAGGGCCCAGGCCGTCGTGAAGTTCTGGCGTGGACACAGGTTCCTTCCTTGCCTCACATCTGAGTATTTATGCTGAGTTTGGAAAGTAACCACAGTTTGTTCCAGCAGAAGTCAGCCAGGTCAGTCTCTGCAAGTTGAGATAAAGCCTCTGCCTTGTCCAGAGCGAGGGCTGCAGATAATAGCAGTCTGGGAGAATGGGTCTGCCTGACACCGGGGGGCCCATGGATCACAACAAGACCCCGAGCGGCTGGAGGATGTCCAGGAACCAGCGGCTGTTCACTGCTCATTATCGCTTTCCAAAGCCCGGGTGTGGACACTTGAAATTATAATAGGAACCAACTCTCAACCCATGAGAATCACCCGCTTCTCACCACTCTTCAGAATGGACAGGAAAGAAAAGATTCTCAGAAAACAAATGAAAGCGTGAAACCCAGGACTTAGCAACGGCAACGGAATGAGGTGGCTGGTGCCCACCTCTGTGGCACAGCCCATGTTTCACAACTGCTCTCTGGGGAGGCCCCCCAATATAACATGCTCTCCAATTCGCAACAAGCCAGTCATGGTGTCTTAAACTCCAACGCTGGAGAAAACACTGAGCAGCTGATGAGAGGAGGTAACAGGCCGGTCAGGAGCAAGAGAGGGCACAGGCGTGTGGATGTGTGTGCACGCACGCCGAAGGGGAGCATGGCGTTCCCACCTGTCTGCACAGGCCAGCAAGGGTTGTCCTGCTAGGGGACCGGACAGGGAAAACGGCTGGTGGTGGCCGCAGTGCTCACTGTGTCCCCACGATGGGCCAGGACAGACAAACTCGGGGTTCCCGGGCGCTTGGAGCCCCAGGGTCAGCCGGCAAACACAGGCCCTGGGCAGTCACTCTGCGGAGCAGACGCTCTGTGCCTATGAGCAGCGGACCAGCGGGCACGTGGTTGCAGTTTGTAGTTTATGAAGAAATTTCATGCATGTGTCTTATCTTCTTGTCACCATGAGGCAGACATGACTCCATGGGGCTCAGTCTTTAGGGGACACAGAGTGCTACATGGAGGGGACCCAATCTGGGGGTGGCTTAAACTCTCTGGACCTGAGAGGTGAGGTCTACCTGGCTGTCTGGGAACAGATTCCAGAGGGTTCTGTGGTCAGAGTCTGACCCTGGATGGTCACTGACCCCTTGTCACTTGGCCAGTAAGTAACAGGGCAAGGGCCCAGCCACTCACATTTCCTCGTTGGACACTTAGTTGGAACAAGCACGAGCTTGGTGCTGTGGGCTCAGTTGGAGCCCTAGCCTCTGAACTGGGCTGGCGGCTGGAGGCAGGGGTAGAGACACGGGCGTGACCACAGCCACGTGGGGACCACACGCCCACCACGAGCTGTCGAGTCAGAGCCCACAGGGTCTGCAGGAAAGTGGAGTTAGCACCAGGGAGGTGTGCACAGAGGAGGCGCGAGACACCGAGTGTGACTGCCTGTGGCGCCGGGGAGCAGGGGAGGGAGCCGCGTGGCTGAGAGAGGCCTGGGCGTGTGTGGACGTGTGTGTGCAGGTCTATGTTCTGTAAGGGAACTCTGGACGTTTGACCCGGCTTAGGAAGCGAACCTCTGAGGATGTTCTGGCCTGTCTCCTCTGTCTGGTGCTCGGGCCCTCCCGGCGGTTGAATGTGTGCAACACACGTGTTCAGGGGTGTGTCCTCAGCCTAGAGCCCTGCCAAGGCCATGCTCCTCTTGTTCTGCTCAGCGCCTGTCGTCCTGATGGCTCTTCTTTGGAAGGGCCAGAGGCAGGGAGGCAGTGGATTATGATCCCTCCCTCACGCAGATGTCACCTGCCATTTCCGCGAGGTCGGTCCCAGCTTTCCAGGTGTGTGCTGGTGTCTCTGAGCGTGAGTGTCCTGTTTCCATCCTCCTGTTAAATTCTAAGCTCGGCGTCTTAAGAGCTCGTTTCTTATCCACCATGCCACGCCGCAGTGCCGGAAGACAGGGCAAGCTGAGTACTTCTTGTTTAGACTGAATGACATCATCTCCTGGTTTAAGGAAATTAACTTGGGATTTTAAACTGTAAGTTTGGCTTTGGTGATTAAACACAGGCAAACGTTTTGTTCTCGATGTTGGAATTCCCCAACTACCAGAATGAGAACAATGGCAGCAAAACACTTTAAAAAAAGTCATTGACATTTTTCTTCACACATAGATCCCGAAAAGGAACCATTTCCCCATAAGGTCAAGCAGGAATGTCAGAATATGTGGGCGGACGTGAAGTTAGATCCTTCTGGAAATAAACTTGCATGGGTTGGATGAAGTTTTCATATTTTTTCTGCCATAGGTTTCTAGCTTTGTTATCAGAGTTGGTAGCTTTCATCAAAAACCTTTGACCTGGTCCAGAGAAAGACGCATGTCCGGGTGAACACTGCAAGCCTCTGCCCATCACTCGGACGCTCATATACTCAGAGCGTGACAACAGATGTTCTTGGCAATGGATTGCCGGCTCATGTCCTCGAATCAGCCGACCTTTGCATGCTTTTCTGGCACACAGCTCTTCCCAGCATTTTAAGAAGGAGCACGTCCCTGCACTGAGGGCTGTGCACTGAGGTCCTGGCTGGCTGGAAAGCAAGTCAAGTCAAAAGCTAAGACATGGAAGTAACCTAACTGTCCATTGACAGATGAATGGATAAAAAGGAGAATAAAATGGAATACTACTCCCAGCCATAAAAAGAATGCCATTCGCAGCCACATGGATGGGCCTGGAGAGTGTCATACCAATCGAAGTAAGTCAGACAGAGAAAGATAAATATCATACGATATGGCTTATATGTGCAGCCTGAAAAAGTGACACGTAGGAATTGACAAGACACTCGCAGACATAGAACACAAGCTTATGATTCCCGAAGAGGAAGAAGGGGGTGCATGAAGAACGTGGCAGGTGTACGCACGACCCATATGAATAAACAAGTTCCCACTGCACAGCACAGGGCACTCCAGTCAATGTCTTGTAATAACGTGTTATGGGAAAGAAACTGGAGCGGCACATATACATGCTCACACGTACGCATGTCTGAGCTGCTTCGCTGTACTCGTGAAACTAACGCGCTGTTGTGAACCAGCTGTGCTTCAACTTAAGAAAAGGAAAAAAATAGACAGATTATGTGCAGAGGCAAATGACGCAAACAAAAACACAAACTCCTAACAAGAAGGGAGACAAGAGGCACCCGCAGAGTCAGCTCCGCGCTGCTGCCTGCACACGGCAGGCGGGGGAAGCTGACAATCGAGGATACTGAGCAGCTGCCGGGCAGGCACCGCGCCTGTGAGCGCTGCATGAGCGTCGCCCACCGTGCGCGTCCCTGGGGCGGCTAGGTGAGCGTGGCATCTCATCAGGAGTGCCTGGGGTCACCTCACTGGGGATGAGGAGCCGTTCCCATCAGAGGAGCTCTACGTTGCCTGCAGATTCTGGGGTTTCACGGGTGCGTGTTCAGGGCACATGTGACCCGCATGGGCCTGGACTCAGAGGTGGACGCCGGGGACCTGATGCCATCCGTCACGACCACGACGCACGGGGAGGGGGTGGAGGTGGGGGAGCATCTGGCCGGAAAACCAAAGGGAAAAGCCTGGTGCTCGCGGCTGCATCCCCTCAGGCCCTGGGAAGAGCCGTCCCAGGGCCGAGTCAGGGCAGCGGGCTCTCAGACAAGAGGCTCTCATTTCACGGGTCACGGCCTCCAGCTCGGACTTTCTGTTGCAACATCAAATTTATAGCCCCGCAGACCACTCCCCCTCCTGGGAATGCTCCCTCAGCATAGAGAATGGGGGACAGACCACCCCGCCTGACCGGAAAGGCCCCGGGGGGCAGGGTGGCCAGTACAGGCGGGACAGCCCACTGTCTGTGGGGTGGCCCCTCAGAGGAGCTAGGGGTCCTGCCTGACTCAGCCCATGGGAGCCTGGGGGCCTCAGACCCCGAGAGTGCTGGGGCTTCACCAGAGCTTAGAGATGGGGGGCTCACTTTGGGAGACGGACCGTGGTGACTACTCCCCGGTACACGCCGTCATTACGCTGTACAGTTGAAACTAATACGCTAGATGAAAATTCATGAGCACAGATGAAAGGCGGGCTTGCCTCTGCCCTTGCTCCAGCTGCTGATGGCTACAGAGAGGCCTGAAGCTGGACCCGCGCCCCAGCCCCGGACCCGCCGCCTGCCTGGCCTGGGGCCCCGAGGCCGCGTCTCCCTGAGGCCACATGTGAGAGTTAGCCTTGGAGGTACAGGAAGCGGGGAACAGGGACGTTTCCACAGAAGAACGCGGCCTCCATGGTCTCCAAGCTGGTGATGGTGCACACGGGACGGTGCGGCTGAGCTGTGGCCGAGGGAGCCGTGCGCAGCGGCTGGCGCCCTGTGTCCCTCGGGGGAGGGCCCGCAGCCCCGCCAGCACGTGGGGATGAGGCCGAGCGGGCCCAGCTCCTGGGGGCGTCCCACGGGGCAGAGGCAGGTCTGAGGGCGGCGTGGAGCCCGGGGCCTCGCCGGGGCAGCGCTGTGGGTCCTCCCGGGCCCTCATGGACAGGGGCGTGCTGAGCCCTGGGCCCGGGGGAAGGGAGGCGTGGGAGGCTGGGCCCGGCCCGGGAAGGTCGCTTCCGGCTCATTCCTCCGAATCTGTCTAATCTGTCACCAGGGGTCACCGGCCGGGCGGCGGCTCCTCTCCAGCGGCCGTTCCCAGGAAGGTGCCTGGGAAGGAGGAGGAAGACGCCTGCAGAGACCCGGTGGGGAGGAAGCGCCGCACACACGGCTGGAGGTGTTCCCAGGCTCACCGTCCGCCCCGCGGTCAGGGGTCAGGAAATGACTCGCCCCGTGGCGGTTCTGCTCCGGCGGCCGCGTCACCGGCGGCTGGGCGCCCGGAGCGGTCCTGGCAGCGCCCTGCCACCTGCAGCAACGCCTCCTCTTGACTCTAGCCAGTTAGCCTGAGGGAAGGCCGTTTGTGCAACAGGGGCGAGAGGTGTCCTTTAGTTGAAAAAGTCAGTTCAAGGTTTAAGAAAACTTTGACACACATCATGTAACATTTTAATTTTTCCCAAACCGAAATGCTGATTTCCAAACTTTGCAAGGGAGGGTCAGCCCCGGTGTTATTGGAGCCCCAAGTCTCTGATGCAGAAACCACCGTAGCCGTGAGGGTGGTACCTGGCGTCATCTTCAATGAGGGGGATGTGGCCCCTCCAGAAACCACCAGAGCTGGGAGCTCCTGGCTTATGGAGTCTCGTCCACATCTGACTTGGCAACTTTTTTTCCATACTCACTTTTAAAGGGTTATTCCTATTATCTTTTGCAGAAACAATTCTTTTTTCTTTTTCACTAATATGTAAAGCAACATTTTGTATAATTTGTTTTAATTAAAAAATATATCTAGTGCCTCCTAAGGTGGATCTTTGGGATTTGAAAGACTGAAGGTGGGAGGAGAAGGCAACGACAGAGGGTGAGATGGTCGCATGGCATCACCGACTTGACGGACATGAGTTTGGGTGAACTCCAGGAGTTGGTGTCGGACAGGGAGGCCTGGTGTGCTGCCGTTCATGGGGTCACAGAGTCGGACACGACTGAGCGAGTGAACTGAACTGAACTGAACTGTGGGTGGTGCCAGTGGTAAAGAACCCACTCACTAATGCCGGAGACAGAACAGGGCTTAATCTCTGAATCAGGAACATCCCCTGGAGAAGGGCATGGCCAGCCCCTCCAGTACTCTTGCCTGGAAAATTCAATGGACAGAGGAGCCTGCAGGATACAGTCCACTGGGTTGCAAAGAGTCAGACCTGACTGAAGCAACTTAGTAACTGGCTGACACATACTGGTTAACTTACGTAGCTACAGCAGGCATAGGCTAGCTTCGGAGGGACAGACACACGCAGCTCGGTGAATACAACTTCACGTGGCACACAGGATGCTGGAGGAATGTCCAGGTGAGGGTCCCTGAAGACCTCCAGCAGGGGGTTCTGGACCTCAGAGAGGAGTCAGAGAGAACACACGAAAGGAGCCAGCCAGGGGGCAAAAGTTAAAGACCTATACATCGTCACCATAACCGCGACCACCACCACCATCCTCACCGTCCTCACCACCACCATCACCCTCACCATCAGCACCATCACCACCATCATCAACATTTTGAACGTTTATGTTAGGTTCTTTGTTAAACATGTTACAGAAACTATCTCCTCAAATCCTCCTCTAACCCTATGGCATAGGTCATGCTTATAGCTCCCATTTCGGAGGTGAAACCCGACTTCGGAGAAGCCCACCCACCAGCAAGCGTAGCAGGCGCGGAGCGGCCCTGTGTGGTGCAGTCTGTCCTGAGTGTTGCTGCCACATGTGAGCTTTGAGGGGCTGAGTCAAGGAAGTCAGGCACTTTGCCAGCCTGGTTGCCCAGCTCTGCAGTGAGGGAGCTGGGCTGGGGAGCAGCCTGGTCTGACCTCAGCACACACTAGCTCTCCACCTGGCCCCCAGCTCATGTGGCTTCCTGAGTTGGAGGGATTCTCAAGCCCTGAGCCCCTGGAGAGCCCATCTTCCTCTTACTGGCTCCTGTGAGCGCTGCCCCTCCCCAGCTCACGCCTGCCTGACTCTGATTCAGCTCAGAGTCAGAGCCTGAACTGCCCGATGTGGAAATGACTGGGGTGGCACTGAGGTTCTGGAGGATGCAGGGGCAGTGCTGGTGACAGCCACCCTCGGGGATCGGTGAGCCTGGCTCTGTAGTCACATGGTGATACCTATTACTCATCAAATGTCCTTCTCCTTGAAGGCAGATTTTAATTCTAGACATGAGGAAGGAGAGAGAAAAGTCACCCCATAGCGGAACTCTCTGGTTTTAGCACCTGAGTTTTAGCTGTTGGTTCTGCGACCCAACCCCCAGCAGGGACCACCGCAGGGCCCTCTAGAAGCCAGCCGCTATGTGGAAGCCCCTCACAGGAGAGAGGGGACAGGTCTGGACCAGGTTTCTAATTTCCCCGTGAGAGGTGTCGAGGATAAGGCTGTGCTTCCCTAGCAAATGAGCTGGACGTGTCTAACCGCCACTGTCCTGGCTCACTCTGCAGAGGACGCCTGTGGGTCTCCTCTGTCTGACCAAGAGCCTGAAACATTGAGGCAAAGCTTGAGTGCAGCGTGTCTGGGGCCTTATGCCTGATGCCTGCCCGGCCCCCACACCGGGCCCTGCTCCCGCACCCTTCAGCTGCCACCGCCTGACATTTGCTGGGAAGACAGCAGAGCGCTCAGCCCCTTGCAATCACTGCCCTCCAGACACTGGACTTACTCTCCGCCGATCATCCTCCTGCCCACCTGTGGCTACACGACCCTCTCCTAGCAGCCTGGCAGAACCGGACGCAGCCACACAGGCCAGTCGGCACCTCATCCCCAGGCCCGCCCCACCCAGTCCTGCCTGCACATGCTCAGACTCCTGTGCAAACTCACCCAGGAAGCACACGCGCACGCCGACAGGCTCGCACACGTGTTCACACCCCCGCACACCTCTGCCCTAGAACTCACTCTCCGAACAGGAATGTAGCTCCTCTTAGCCTTCTCCTAACCCCAGACAGAGGCCCAGTTCCAGGCAAGTTGCAGTTGTTTCGCAGGTCATTGTTCAGCTGAAGTGACTAAGATAAGGAGATTATCTTAAATAAGCATTTATAAAGTTAAACATTCAAATAGGCATCTTTCAAAATACTATTTGGAAAGTCCTTTCTTCAGTCCAGTGACAGTCAAACACTGTTGAAACTCTCTGATCAGTGCGGCAAGGTGCCCGGATTCGTGTCAGACGCTCAGAAACGGTCAGCAGGCCTCTCCCTGCCGGGGAGTCTCCAGACCCTCTGCTTCCTGTGCCCGTCGTCGCCCTCGCCGCGCAGACTTGGTTCTAGGGCCCTCGTCTCACGTCAGCCTCATGGTCTCATGGACGCAGAGCCTGGTTGTCCATCCGCAAAGCAGTGGCTCTGACTGTCTCTGGTTCTCAGTGACTGAAGGCGCTAGGAAACCAGAGAAGGTGCCACAGTGCTGGGAGGCCGAGGAAAGGAACGCGGGGTTGTCCGCGGCTGCCCACGGCGAGGCTTCCTGTGCCCACAGCACTGTCTCCCAGGCTCGCTGCCCAGCGACCTGCAAGGGCCCGATGGGTCACCCACAGAGTGCCTCTGGGGTCAGCCAGACCTGGGCCCTAGCCTGGCAGCTTGCAGAGCTTTGGCGGGATGCAGATCCTCGAGGGCCGCAGACCCAGGCTGGTTTTGGCCAGCGGCTGCCCTTGGCTCCTTGCCCCTGGGCATTCTGGTCTTGGCTTCCTCATCAAAACCAGCCAAGAAGAGAGCATCTTAGCAGGACAGACATCAGGGCTTTTGCAATGTGACGAGAGAAACGAGCACCCATCTCTGTGGCCATATTCCACGGTGGGCCAAGGTTGTGTGACATAGCAGGCGGTCACCCTCATCCTTCCCGCCAGATCATACCGGCCGCACGCAAGTCAGAGGTGAGCGCCCAGTCTGGGGGTGCAGATGCCAGCGGGGCGAGGGGACAGTTCCCGCCCCATCTAAATGCCCCTATCTCCTACGTGCGTGGTTTCCTTTTCTCTTGGCCTGTCATGGGGACTAAGGATATCCGCTTCAAAGATGCGTCATTAGGAAGTGACGAGAGGTGAGGTGGGGCATTGAGGGCAGCTCCAGGGCCGGCCATGGGGCCGGAGCCGCATCTGCTGTCAGCACTGAGGGCAGGGGTCCCCTGTTCTGGGGCGTCTCTCGGGGAGTCCTTCACTCCTGCTCATCACAGCACCAGCCCGCCAGGCCCTCACTGTGGTGGGGCAGGGAGGAGGCTGCAGTCGCAGGCATCAGGGCGGCATCTCAAACACGCCGGGGCCTGTCCCTGCGGTCTCAGGCGTGGCTGAGTGCCCGGCTCCCCGGTAACTTGCACTCTGGTTAGAGCCGCCTCGACTGTGATGAGCGCCGCTACTGGGCTGTCTGCGTGATGGTGACAGTGTTTATTCGTGACAGCCAGCAGCAGCGACGTACACTGGAAAGTCCCAGGCTCCCACGTGCCTCCTCAGTGCTGCCTGCAAACCCGGGTTACTGAACCCTCCTCCGTGAGTGACCCTCAGGATTGGACGACTGCCCAGTGGGCTGTGGTCATGAGTGGACCTGCCAGCAATGTCTCTGCAGGGGAGGAAGGCACCCCCATGCCCGTGCCTGTTCAGGCCTGCCGCAGTGAAGAGTTCAGAGGGGAAAGGGTGCCTAGCAGGGCACGGGGAGGTCAGCTCTGCCCTGGGTGTGGGTACCTGCCCCTCGGGGGGTGCTGGCATGGACCCCACCCGTGTTCTCTCTGCTGCCTCTGCCCTGCTCTGCGTTCAGCCCTGTGAGGCCCCCTCTCCACCCAGAGTCCCCCGGCTCTGCCCTCATCCGGTTCTGTCCTCTCCTACCAGAGTGACTGACCGAGGAGGGAGCTGAGGACACCCGGGTGGGACTGGGCACTGGAGATTGGCACTGCTGATCTCAGAGATGAGCTCGGGGATGGGTGGTGATGGTGATGGTGACTGAGAGAGCACACATATGAGGGCTCGCATGAGGAAGCAGGGGCTGGGCTGGCCCGTAGTGAAGACGGATGGTCAACAGTGAGGACAAATGGTCAATAGTGAGGTCGGATGGTCCGTAGTGAGGACGGATGGTCCATAGTGAGGATGGATGGTCAACAGTGAGGACAGATGGTCAATAGGGAGGATGGATGGTCCATAATGAGGCCAGATGGTCCATAGTGAGGATGGATGGTCCATAGTGAGGATGGATGGTCCATAGTGAGGATGGATGGTCCATAGTGAGGATGGATGGTCCATAGTGAGGATGAATGGTCCATAGTGAGGATAGATGGTCAATAGTGAAGATGGATGGTCCATAGTGAGGAGGGATGGTCAATAGTAAGGATAGATGGTCTGTAGTGAGGATGAGTGGCCCATAGTGAGGACAGATGGTCTGTAGTGAGGACGGATGGTCCATACTGAGGATGGATGGTCTATAATGAGGATGATGGTCAGTAGAGGCCACTGACATCCAACCTAAGGCTCAGGGGGCATGGAATTCTGGAGTGGAGCCAGACCTGCCTTTGTAGCTAACTACCTCCAACAGCTGATGGTCCTGGGTGAGGTCTGTGGGCCTGCATGTCCCAACGCTGGAGTTTGACAAAGAAGCCTGATGTTGGGGTGCAGCAAGTGAGGAGCCCCAGTCTGGGTGTGACTGGCAGTCACAGGACCAGGGTGAACACGGACTTCATACCCTGCTCACCCCCAGGACCCCTGCCTGCATTCCCAGTGGGCATCGCCGCCCAGCCTCTGTGTTTGCTAAGGCCACTGTCCCCACGGCCCCCAAACCCAGGACTGCAGCCAGTCCGGTTGCTGGGCCCCTGCCCCGGACACACTATGAACAGCCGCAGGGTCGTCAGAGGCCCTGACTCCCTGGGAAGCTGTCCATCCTGCCCAGGCTGCTCTGCCTTCCGCTAATGGCCAAACACTAGCCGGTCAATGGTGTGGGTTGAAACCTTATAAGCGTGACTCATACATTTCATTTCATTTATGGATGTAGCACTTTTTCAGGGTTAATAGTACCCCTTTTGTCTGGTTTTTGCGTAATACTCAACTATAAAATTTGCAAATTAAATTTAAATAAATATTTTGTTAGTTGGTTGACTAAATGTCTTCAGATGTCATATTTCAAACCATTATTATAAATCTGACACATCTGATTTCCTTGGGTGCTTCAAACACTGAGTAAAGGAAACTTGCAAACCCAACCAGAGCTGAGATGAGCCAGCAGCTCTGCAGCAGCCGCTCTTGCTTGTTATCGGGGCTTAGATTTTACGGCGCAGGAAGATGGTAGTGTCCAAATGGATGCCCCCCTTCTTTCCAGAGTTTCCTGTGCCGTAATTTTGGAATTTTACTCCAAAATCAGCCTGTGTGAGATGCGGAAAGGCAGCTGAAGAGCCTGTGCAGAATGCCAAATACCCCAGCAGAGGTGGCCCCAGGCCACACGGGTGTTTTCTCAGACACTCTCTGGAAGGCCCTGAGTGAGTGAGTGAGCAGCCAGGCTGTTCCGCTGACTCTGGGATGGAACCCCGGCCTGCCCTGCGTCCTCCAGCCACGGCAACACCTCATTCCTCTGAGGTGCCAGAGGCACTGGGGCTCCGGTGCTCCTTGGAATTAGGCCTGGTTTGTGCAGTCTGGCAGGCGAGGGCAGCGGGGGCTGCAGGACTGGGGAGGTTCTCAACTCCCGCTCCATGCCTCCTCCGATCCTCTTGGGCTTTGTCTTCTACTCTGAACGAAATAAGGGCCCCTCAAACACTTCACTGTACTTGCAGACCTGGGAGCTGGCGGTAATCCTCTGGAAGGGAGGAAGATGCCCAGCAAGGGGGCAGGATGCCCGCTGGACTTGAGCAGCTGCACCAGTGACCCGCTGACTAGAGGTCTGGGCCACGACCACTCGGCCAGGAGCTCGTGGCTTAACCGGGTGGGACCTGAGGGGCCTCAGTGTGTGGCTGCACTGGGCTGGCCTCTCTCGACACACAGGCCTGTAGGCCAGTGGGGGGCCTCTCCAGCACCAAGCGCACAGCTGGCACCCTGGCCTCAGCACCCAGTTTTGGGTGGTGGGAGGGGTAGGCCTGCTGTTGAAGCTCTGGCCTGTGGACGCATCGAGGTGGCTGAGCCTGGTCCTGGTCAGCCTGGAGAGGACACAGGCGGCCGGCTCCCCTTTCGGTTGAGCTGAGGGTGCCCCTGAGGAGCAAGGGTGCACTCAGGCGGTGCTCTGCCTGGAGACGGTGACTTTGTCCCAGGGGAGGTGAGCAGTCCGCCGCAGGGTTAGGGCTGCTCTAGCTGGACGGTGAGCAGAGCAACGGGAGGGCAGGGTGGGTGGGCAGGTCCGCCTCCTCCTGGCCCCATGTGGCAATCAGGCTTTGCCCTCCAGCAAAAGTCTGATCGTCCTCACAGTGTTTGTCCTAAACACGTGTATAGACTCTGTCACCCACAGTCATGCTAATCCTGCTACAAGACACACTGCTGCCTGTGGCTGCTCAGAAGCCCTGGGCCCTGAGCCTGGGGGCAGGTTTTGTTTCCTCCCCAGGGAGAGCGCTGTGTCCACAGCACCCCAGTGACCCGGCTCCCCAGGGAGAGGACTGTGTCCACAGCACCCCAGTGACGAGGCTCCACAGGGAGAGGACTATGTCCACAGCACCCCAGTGATCCGACTCCCCAGGGAGAGGACTGTGTCCACAGCACCCCAGTGATCCGACTCCCCAGGGAGAGGACTGTGTCCACAGCACCCCAGTGATCAGGCTCCCCAGGGAGAGGACTGTGTCCACAGCACCCCAGTGATCTGACTCCCCAGGGAGAGGACTGTGTCCACAGCACCCCAGTGACCCAGCTCCCCAGGGAGAGGGCTGTGTCCACAGCACCCCAGTGACAAGGCTGGCCTTCAGTAATGGCCTCCATTATCCTCACACCGCAAGTGCTGCACGTTAAGAGAGCCTCTCGTATCAATTATTAAATGAATACGGATGAACGTGAAGTGGTTTCTGCGCAGAACACAGCTGCCATAATAACACGCTGTCCGTATGTGAGCGCTGGAAGCAGTGCACTCTAGGGGCAGTTCTGCTTCGTCCCTGGATTGTAATGAGTGTGAACACAAGCGTATCTACAGGTACACACGCGCATCCTCACGCACACCTGGCATGGCTGCAGGCGTTGTCTGGGGCAACCGCTCTTGGTGCTGTCTGGGTGTTTCGGGTTGCGGGGAGGGGCTCTCTCCTGCTCTGCAAAGAACCCACGTCATTGCCATGATGGCATAAAAGGAAGATTTTCCTCCAACCTGTTGCTTACTTGAGGGAACAAAGCCCCCTCAGGCCTGGCGGGTGAGACGCAGCCGCTGAGGCCTGGGGTCTGGCTGGGCACTTGGCCCCCGTGCAGATGGGGCGGAGGGTGGAAGCTCCACGGCCTGAACGGCAGAGGAGATGAGAGTCTGCACGGTGACCTTCGCACCTTGAGGCTCAAGGGGGCCACTGCCTTTTCCCCTAGGGGCGCAGGCGCTGGACTGTCCCCTGACAGCCTCCGCCCAGGTCCTCCCACTGAACCCAGATCTGCTGCAGGGCGCAGAGTAGACACGTCTGTGGGCAGGAAGAGGGCACAGGACAGGGAGCTTCCCCAGAGACGGGGCTGCTCCACCGTGGACGGCCTGCCAGGCGCCGCCTCCTGGCCCGGCCCTAGGAGCCACGCGGATGGGGGTGGCCACAGGAGCCCCCACCTGCTTTCCTTGGAAGCATTGACTGAGGCTCTACTGTGGACGGTCAGCCGGGGGCTGCCTCCTGGCCCGGCCCTGGGAGCTGTTGGGGGTGGGGGGCGTGCTAGCCACAGGAGCCCCCACCTGCTTTCCCTGGAAGTGCTGATTGAGGTTAATGGTCCACAAGTGTCTAATCTGAGCTCACCCCCCGCCCCCCACAGCTCTCTGTCCCTGGGAGCTGGTCATCCTTCTGGGGCCAAGCACATCTATGCTTCGCCGTCCTCACCTGGGGGAGCCAGGACCACCCCCACCTGCTGGGCGAGCCAAGCCCACGACTCACTGTCCCCACAGACTCTGCCCCTCCCTGCCCGGGGCCTGTGGACTCCAAGGTGACGTGGGGGGAGGGCAGCTTCTGCAGAAGAAGTGGGGTCCCCACCAGGCTCAGCCGGGCTGGTGCAGGAGGCGGCCACCTCCGGGGGTCTGTGTGGAGGTTCAGGATGTCCGCATGGGGAGAGCAGCACCCTCCCCCCAGGAGGAGGACAGGAACACCCTGACAGTGGACGCCGTGCAGGGAGGGCCATCCTAAGCCCACACAGAGGAGTCGAAGCAGGCGAAGAAGACACTCCCAGGAGCCGGAGCTGGTCTCCCCCGCGAGCATCACTGGGGCGGCGGGCGCGTGAGGATGGACGAGCCACAGGAAACCACAGGGCACGGGCCCCCAGCCAGACCACAGCCGGCCTACCCTCGACTTAGGGCCCACAGGCGCCACTGCCCCCGGAGGGCTGTCCATGCTGGCCTGAGGCATCACTGCCCCTGGAGAGCCATCCACGCTGGCCTGAGGCACCCCTGCCCCCAGGAGGGGCATCTACGCTGCCTTGACTGTCCCCCGGAGGGCTGTCCATGTTGTCCTGACCGCCCCCTGGAGGGCCATCCATGCTGGCCTGACTGCAGGCTGGAGGGTCGTCCATGCTGGCCTGAACACAGGCTGGAGGGCCATCCACTCTGGCCTGACCACAGGCTGGAGGGCGTCCATGCTGGCCTGAGGCGCCCCTGCCCTTGGAGGGCCATCCAGGCTGGCCTGACTGCCCCCAGAGGCCTGTCCACGCTGGCCTGACTGCAGGCTTGAGGGCCGTCCACGCTGGCCTGACTGCAGGCTTGAGGGCTGTCCACGCTGGCCTGGCCGCCCCCCGGTGGGTCATCAACTCTGGCCTGACCACCCCCGGAGGCCTGTCCATGCTGGCCTGACCGCCCCCCGGTGGGTCATCAACTCTGGCCTGACCACCCCCGGTGGCCTGTCCACACCGGCCTGACCACCCCCGGAGGGCCGTCCACACTGGCCTGACTGCGTGTTGGTGCACAGAGCGGGGGCTGTGTCGGGCGGGAGGGCGAGGCTGGCAGGGTCTGCTCTGTCCCCTGTGACGCGCACCCCCTCCCGCCCCCCCATCTCAGGCATCAAACGGCACAGGCTGGGGCTTGGCCTCAGTGATGGGGTGACTGGGAGTGAGACCCTCCAGCGAAGCCTCTCCCTGGGCTCTCAGCCAGCTGGGGGCCCAGCACCTCCAAACGCAGAACGCCCGTCTCTCCCCCAGGAGACTACTCCCCGTCACTCAGACGGGCCCCTCCCCAGTCCACTTTGAAGACTTGTTCTTATTTGTTAAAATCCCACGGAGCCTGACACACGGTCCGCTCAAGACCAGGACTGCAGAACCACTGCGGGGCGGGCTGGCCGGTGTGTCCTGTCCCAGCCAACCCCGTCCTGCTCTGCCGAGCTCGCCAGAGTCGCGGGGACCCGCCCCCAGCCCCCGCAGGAGGGAAAGCAAGCGCCCCGTCCCTGAGTAGGCCTCCCGCGGGCCTGCAGCAGGCCCGTCTTCCCCACAGTCTGCATCACAAGGGCAGAGGGAGCACGGCCGTCAGCTTTCTGGTGACAAGGCCGCTGGCCAGGCAGGGCTCTCGGGCACCTCCTGCTCTCCCTTGCTGCCACCGTGGGGGTACCCCTCTGGGCACCCAGAGCACAGGCTGTGCCCCCAACCCAGGCCCGGCCTCTGGGGACCTGCTCGGGGGCAAGACCCCTCCAAGGGGCTCCTGCCCCTCAGGGCGTGATGCAGCTCCATCCGCTTATCCCAGAGCTTGCCCAGAGCAGGGCCACCGGCCCTCATCCAAATCCCCTTTCTGCAGGGGCAGGCTTCCCAAGTCCCCTACAGCCTCATCTCAGCTAACTGCATCGACCAGACCTCATGTTCAAAGGCAACGCGCTGAGGGGCTGAGAGCACGGGCTGCCGCCTTTGAATCTGGGCTTGAAGTCCGCCCCAACAGGGGCCAGAGCTGGCGAGCGGCACAGGCCCCGTGTCCACTCCAGATGGCTTGCAGTAGCCTGGCTGCATCTGATGGTAGCAAAAACCCCAGGCAGTCACCTGCCAGACCGTCCCCCCCGTGGCTCTGAAGTGTGCCCGCATACCCAGGGGCAGAGCCTGGGCTGGGGCCGGCTCATCACCGTCGCCCCGCCCTGCCCCAGGGACTGCCTCTGTCTCACAGGGGTCCAGTCATTGCTGCTTGGAGGGCTGCCCACGGGATGCGCTTGGGGTCAGCATTCACGTGGCCGGCCCACAGGAGCAATGGGGCTCTTGGGAAGCCTGCAGAAGACACCCAACTGGAGATATCTTTTCCAGACGCGCTACCTGATTTGTTTTTCCAAAGGAAAGCAAAGAAAAGGGAGATAGGTGGGGCTGAGGCCCAGAGGAAGCAGGAAGAAGGTGGAGGCCCCCGGGCGTGACCCTACAGGCCCAGGTCCTGTAAGGTGACCGCTCTCGGGAGAAGGGAGCGCGCGGTGATGACAGGAAGGGGCTCATCAAGTCAGCATCCTGTGCTTCTGGGGCTGGAGCAGAGGCCAGCGGGCGAGCTCTAGCCCAGAAGCCTCCCCACACAGCCCTCTCTGCAGTGGTCTTGGCTCGAAGACAGCACGGGAGGAGGCGGGGGGACGGGGGCCCCCTCGATGGCACGGGGAGGGGCCCCGCAGTGCTGGCAGGGGAGGGATGGGGAGGGGCCCCTGGACGGCAGGGAGGGACAGGGGCCCCTGGATGGCATGGGGGAATGAGGGCCCCAGGCCAGCTTGGAGGGACGGGGGCCCCTGGACAGAGGGGAGGGACATGGAGGGGCCCCAAGGGCTGTGGGGCTGGTGACGGCTGGTGGGGTGCACCGCAGCGCTCAGCCCGCAGACTCCTCTGCTGGAAGCAGCCTGTTGCAGGCGAGATGTGAGTCGCAGCACTTGAAGGGCTCACGACCCACCCTCCCCTGAGAGGGTCTCTCCTTTCAGACGTGAGGGCAGCCACGGGGAGGAGGCGCACAGAGCCCTTTCAAGGGAAGAGAGAGCCCCGGCCGTGCAGAGGAGCTGACGGATTTTCTAGTGGCTGAGGCAACAGGTTGTCGTGGCAGGGGCTTGACTGCCTTTCAGAGAGGACGCAGCCTGCTTCTGGAACTGCTCGTCAGCACTGGGGCCTCCGTTTAGCAGACAGACCGCCCGACAGAGGGGACCGCGACGGGAACAGGCTGCCGCGGCTTCAGGAGAAAGCAGAGCCGGTGGGAGATCATCCGTGAGCAGATCATCACTCCGGATGGCGGGTATTTGCGGGGCGAGCATCCTCCCAGTCAGTGGTCTGAACCGCTTGGGGGCGTGTTGGGTTTTTGCGGCCTCAAGCTCTGGACCGTGCCCCGAGGCCTCTTCTCAAAGCGTGACCTGGGAACCCTGTGCCCCAGGGATGCCACATGTGCAGAGAAGAAAGGCGTCTCAGGAGGCGGGAGACGCTGCGCGTGCTGGCCTTCCGTGGGAGTTCACGGTGTGAAGAAGTGCCCGAGCGGAGACGTTGCTGCAGGCTGGGGCCTTTGCTTTCTGGGGACCTGACTCGTGCGTCCAGTCTTTCCCCGTTGCTTTGACCGTGGAGTCCATCCCTGCCTCCACTTTTCCCAGAAGATCCATTGTGAACGTCTCATGAGCAGTTTAGGGCCACCTACTTGAGGGTCAACTGCTCTCCACTGCTTCTTATGAAGGGAGGCAGTGACATCATTTTTAAAAATTTTTCTTTCAATCTGAAAGTAAAAATTGAAAAATAATTTAAGTTTTTGAGATATAATGATATACAATATTATATTAGTTTCTGATGTGCAACAATTTAATTTTAAATTAAATTTAAAATTAATTAAATATCAATTTAAACTGTAAGGAATTTTCCAAAGTACGGAGTAATATATAATGCAAAGTATTTCTTCCTACCCTGTTAAGGTTCTCCAGAGAAATCAACAGGAGATGTGCATGCGTATGTAGGCGTGTGTGTTTATATCTATCCACACACGTTACAGAGAGTGAGAAAGATAGACAGGGACCAAAGGTGTCTAACAGGCAACGGCTGCAGAAAGAGAGATGGGAGCAGCCTGAAGGAGACACAGTATCCCGAGACCAGGGGAGGAGCGACTTGCTGGAAAGGCGGCAGAAGCTAGAAGTCGCTGGCGATGCATCTCTGGGAACAAGGCGGGGTGGGGGACCCGCTAAACTAGAATTATTTAAGCAGAAAAGACACTTTCCAGAAAATAAGGTGAAGCTGTTTTTAGGCAGGCCAGCGCTGAGGACATTCACAGACCTGCACTGTGAACTGTCACAGGAGGCTCCTCCGTTAGGCGGGCAGACACGTGGAGCCGCAGAGATGAAGCCTGCCAGACACAGCAGGCACGTGGGCGAGCAAGAAAAGCCTTTCTCCTGCTTCCCATCTCTTGGAAAGGTGATTATTAGGGGCACTGCTATATGTCTAGTGCTCCCTCTCTTTGCAGAGTCAATGACGAAAACAGAGTTAAAAATTAGATTTACAAGATCACGGACAGCTGAGAGCAGTGATGCTAACAGCACCGAGGGACCCTCAGAACATGCGGAGGCGAGATGAGCAGCCGCAGCCTTGACAGGAGGCAGGCGTTGTGAGCGGGGCGCCCTCAGTCACCAGGTGCTCACTGCCAGGAGGAAGCGCTTTGTGATTGTTGGAAGCTGACGGGGACACGTTAGTCGGAGCTCTGCAAGCATTAGAGCCACCACCAAAAGGCAAGACAAAGGTGTATAGCTCATATGCAAATTGTTGGTAAAAAAGGAATTTTTTTAAAGCTCAAAGAGCAGACAGAGAAAGAAGAAAGAACCCAGAGCTGACGGGACAAGTAGCGAACAGACAGCAAGAGCTGGGCAGATTTAACCCAGCTGTGCTGGTGGCTACACGGACTGCGAAGCATCGCGCCAAGTAAAGGGCAAGTATTTCCAGATTCCACAGAAAAGCAAGGTCCTAAATTCTACGTGAAACTGAAAATAACCTAGAATAGCCAAGACCGTTGTGAAAAAGAACCAGGTCGGAGGGCTTTCACCTCCTGATTTCCGAGCCTGCTGTCAAGCTGCTGCGTCAGGACAGCGTGGCATCCGGGAGAGATGGGCGTCTGCATTCGGGCGCGCTTGACTGCAGACAGCTAACCTACGCAGGCCGGTGGGGGAGGAGCGAGCTTTTCAACAAGCGGTGCTGGGACTGCTGGCAAGCTACATGCAAGAAAACAAGCTCAGGCCCTCACTTCACACCAAGCACCGAAGTCAGCTCAAGACACGAAAGCGTGAGTGTGAGAGCTAACCCACAGAACCGAAACAGGGAACATCCTCATGACACTGATTCAGGCCAAGACATTTCTGACATGCCGCCAAAATCATGACCCAAGAAACAAAACGATCGGTGAATGTATCATACTTAAAACTACTGTTCTTTGGAGGACACTGCTAATAAAACAAAATAAATTCTATGGTGGTAGAAAACACTTGAAAAATACATTAAAAAGCAAGAATTGTGTCCATAATATGTAGTCAACTTCATTACTCACTAATAAGACTAACAGCTTATTTTTTTTTAATGAGCAAAATATTTTAATAAACACTTAAGGGGCTAACCAATGGAAATATACACCTGAAAAGATGCTTAACATAATCAGCTATTAGAAAAATTCAAATTAAAACCATAAGACTCTACTCCCCACCCAGTAAGAATGGGTAAATTAAAAAAGATAAAAACCTGAAAATACTAAGTATTGTGAAAATGTAGTGACTAGAGTTATCGTACGTTATGGATGGAAATGAAAATGGTACGGACACTTTGGAATACACACAGCGTTTTTTAAAAAATAAAGTTAAACACACACAACACAGCCAGCAACGTCACTCCTGAGTATTTACCTAAGGGGATGAACATTCACACAATGTCTTGAACGCAGATGCTGATGTCAGCTTTATTCACAGCGTCCGTGCGCTGGGTGCAGCTCGGATGACTGTCAGCTGGGGAGCAGACCGACAGATGTGGTCCCTTCGTGAAGCGGGGCTCCGCTCTGCTGCAGAAGGGTGAAGGAGCGGGGCTTCACGTGAAGAAGGGCTGAACTGCTGGCCCCGGTAGCAGCTGAGCACGTCTTAAAAGCATTCCAAGGGAGGGAAGCCAGACATGAAGGGCCACACGCAGCATGACGCCGTTTATATGAAATGTGTTTAGTTCTAGCGGAACAGTAAGAGAAACGAGGGTGGCTGCCAAGGTCCAGAGGCTGGATCGGGGGGTGGGGTGTCGGCCCCGGAGGGGCAGGGGGGCACTTCCGGGGGTAGAAATACTCTGTTCATCGATCGCAGTGATGGCTTCATGGCTGTAAAACTCCCAAAACTTCAAATATTGCAGTGAGGATTGCTGCATCTCTTTACACATGAATCACCGTCAGCAAAGCGGATTTTTCAAAAGCGGTGAACTACTTGTAGCTTTTTCCCGGAAAGCTGCCTGGGGGCACACCCCTAGGGAGCCCTGGGCAGACATGTGCTCCTTAAAATCATACATTTTAAGATGTGCTGAGCAGGGGTCAGCGGCTCATCCCTTCACCCTTCTGCAGCAGATTGGTGTCCCGCTTCATGAAGAGAACACACCAGTTGATCTGCCCCAGCTGAGTCACCTGCGCTACGCCCGGCGCACGGACACTGGATACAGCTGATAGGAGCACCCACGTTCAGGACCCTGGGTGAAGGGAAGCGCTTGTTCCCTCAGGCGGCTGAGGAGCTCCACCTTGGCCCCCAGGCCTGGGCTCCAGGTGGCCACGGTGGCTCAGCCCGTCTTTGAGCTGTCCCCGCCCAGGGCCGCCCAAACTGTGAGTTCATGAGCAGCACCCACGTTACTGCTTCAACAGTGAAGTTTCGAGGCGTCCGCCCAGCTTGGATGACTGGGAGAGCTGCGGGAGGCCCAGCGAGTGAGGCCCAGCGTACTGCTCATCAGCGTGCTGCACCGCCCTCCTGGTCTCCAAAGGCACCGCTTCTCACCCCCAGCCCTGGCCTAGAAGCGCAGCCCTCCAGAGGGTCTGTGGTCCATGCAAGCGCAAGACACAAAGTTGGACAAATAGACCACAGGGACAGAGTCCAGAGAGAGACCCTGTATCTATAGTCAGCTGATGCTTGGCCAAGGCACCGAGAGAACTTACTGAGGAAAAGGACAGTCTTCAACAAATCGTGCGGTGACAACTGGCTATTCACATGCAAAAGAATGGAACTAGACCCCTGCCTCGTATCACACATTAGTGCAGACGCTGAAAAATGAGTCAGCAACCTGATGTGAGAGCTAAAGCTGTGAAACCCTTAGAAGAAAATATAGAAGTAAGTCCTTATGACCTTAGGTTGGAAAATGAATTCTTAGATACAAAAGAATGGAAAGTAAAAGAAAAAATAATAAGTCCACTTCACCGATGCTGAAGAATTTTCTAACCACTGCACAACTGTGTCAATTTCACGCGCTAGGGAGGCAGTACTCAAAATCCTTCAAGCTAGGCTTCAGCGAGTCGAGAACTTCCAGAGGTATGAGCTGGGCTTAGGAAGAGGAACCAGAGATCAGATTGTTAACTTCCATGTGGTCATAGAGAATTGAGAGAGTTCCGGAAAAACACCTGCTCGTGTTCATTGGCTACGCTGAAGCCTCTGACTGTGTGGATCACAGCAAACTGTGGGAAATTCTTAAAGAGATGGGAACACCAGACCACCTGACCTGCCTCCTGAGAAACCTGTGTGCCGGTCAAGAAGCAACAGTGAGAACCTTGCATGGAAACACTGGTTCAAAACTGGGGAAGGAGTACGTCAGGGCTGAATATCATCACCCTGCTTATTTAACTCATATGCAGAGTCCATGTGAAGTGCCAGGCTGGAGGAATCACCAGCTGGAATCAAGATTGCTGGAAGAAATATCAGCAACCTCAGATGTGCAGATGACATCACCCTAGTGGCAGAAAGTGAAGAGGAACTAAAGAATCTCTTGATGAAGGTGAAAGGAGAGTAAAAAAGCTGCCTTAAAACTCCATATTCAAAAAATGAAGGTCCCATCACGTCATGGCAAGCAGAAGGGTGAAACATGGAAGCAGCAACAGACTTTACTCTCTTGGCTCCAAAATCACTGTGGACGGTGACTGCAGCCACGAAATTAAAAGATGCTTGCTCCTTGGAAGAAAAACTACGACAGACTTGGACAGTATATTAAAAAAGCAAAGACCTCACTTTGCTGACAAAGGTCTGCATAGTCAAAGCTATGTTTTTTCCAGTAGTCATGTATGGATGTGAGAGTTGGACCATAAAGAAGGCTGATTGCCAAAGAATTGATGCTTTTGAACTGTGGTTTGGAGAAGACTCTTGAGGGTCCCAGGGTCAGAGCAGCACTATTCACACCACTGACATGGATTTGCCCTTGACCAGACTCTGCCTGGGGTCTCCTGAGCTGTGTTTCGACCAGGAGATCAAACCAGTCAATCCCAAAGGAAATCAACCCTGAATATTCATTGGAAGGACTGATGGTAAAGCTGAAGTTCCAATACTTTGGCCACCTGATGCAAAGCGCCAACTCATGGAAAACACCCCGAGGCTGGGGAAGATTGAAAACAAGAGGAGCAGGGGACGACAGAGGATGAGATGGTTGGATGGCATCACTGATTCAATGGGCATGAGTTTGAACAAGCTCTGAGAGTTGATGATGGACAGGGAAGCCTGGCCGTAACGTTGTAGTCCATGGGGTCACAAAGAGTCAGACATGACTTAGTGACTAAACTATAGCAGCTTCCCTGAAATTGAAACCTTTCTGTTTAAAAGAACACTCAAGAAAGTGAAAAGAAAATCCATGTAATCAGAAAAAATCTCTGCAAAACATGTCTCTGACCAGGGACGCATCCGGAACACACAGAAGCCTCTGCCCAGGGACGCGTCCGGAACACACAGAAGCCTCTGACCAGGGACGCGTCCGGAACACACAGAAGCCTCTGCCCAGGGACGCGTCTGGAACACACAGGGGCCTCTGACCAGGGACGCGTCCGGAACACACAGAAGCCTCTGCCCAGGGACGCGTCCGGAACACACAGACGCCTCTGCCCAGGGACGCGTCCGGAACACACAGACGCCTCTGCCCAGGGACGCGTCTGGAACACACAGACGCCTCTGCCCAGGGACGCGTCTGGAACACACAGACGCCTCTGCCCAGGGACGCGTCTGGAACACACAGGGGCCTCCGCGACTCACCAACTAAAGAAAGCCTGTGGCAACACAATGGCCAACACTCAAGCCGCCAACGAACGTGCGCAAACGGAAAATAAGCGACTGAGTAGATGCTCAGTGTCATAGGTCACTAAGGAAACGTGTAACAAAGCCACGTGAGATCTCGGCCCAGATGAGAGCCGCTGTGGTCCAAAGGCAGACGACACACGCCAACACGGTTGTGGGGACAGAGCCTCGCTGATGACCAGGCGGAATGCAAAATGGTGCAGCCTCTTCAGAAAACAGCTTGACAGGACCTCAGAGTAACAGGAGGTTACACGTGGTCCAGCAATCCCACCCTAGACAAACACCCAAGAGAACGGACACGTTTTCACCAAAAACGCGGGCAGGAAGTCACAGCGGCGTGCCTCACACCGCGGGGGCAGACTCGCCCTGAGCAGACTCTGCTCGGGTCTGCACCACGGGCCCCTCGCCCGTCTCTGCGTTGGCCACACCGTCAAGAGTCCTGCCCCGTCAGTTTGGCCGGAACAGCCCCTGCAGTCGGGGCAGGCCCCTCCCCGCTCCCCGGCCCCGCGAGGTCGCGCCGGAAGCCACGCCTGGCGCCCCGGGGCAGTCTCCTCCTGGTGGCGCTCTGACCGCCGGCCCCTGCCCTGGCTCCCTGCCATGGATCTGCGCGGCTCTTCTGTGCTGTCCTAGGAGCTGGGCCCACCTCCTGCCCCCAACCTGGAGTCCCACCTGGTGGTCTCTGCACCCGCAGGGGGCTTCAGCAGGTGTCACAGACAACACCGCGGTGCACAGGGGTCTGAACGGAAGGGGTGCGCTCCCCTCAGAAGCTTCTTCTGCAGTGAAGATGGAGGAGGGCTGACCCCCGCGACACTCTGGATGAGCCTCGGAAACAGCAGCAGCGTTGAGGTGATGGGCCGCAGAGGCTGACAGCCAGGTGACTCGGTCACGGTGACACAGAGTGGACGCGCCGTGCTGTCGGGGGAGGTGGCAGGGGCGTGCGGGGAGTGAGAGCGGGGGCGCTGTCTCAGGGAGACGGAAGGGCCTCAGGACTGGATTGTGACGGGGTGCACCTCGGAGGTATGTAACACCAACGGAATTGTGCGCTTTAAGTGGGTGAATCCCATGGAAATCAGACCTCAAGAAAGCTGTTAAAACGCTCGTTGAATAACACTTGGTAAATTAGAAATATCTATAGACGAGAACTTTCACAACTGTTTTTAAAAGAACACGTGTTCCACCAAATGGTGACATGTATTTTGTGAAAAAGAGAGCTTCATGGAAGTGGGATCAGGCAGTGCTGGGTAAACATGCCTGTCCGGTGTCTGCTGGGCAGGCTCTCGGCTTCCTGGGGGTGGGGGTCTGGGCCATTTGCACAGACGTGTGAGTTCACCCGCGGCGCCAGGAGCGGAGAGGGGCTGCTCTTACTTCTCACTCTCGACGGCTTAGTTTCTTTCCAGGAGGCAGGCTGCTGAGGCCGGTGGCCTCCAACCAGTCTCCGGGGAGAGGGGCCCACGCGAGCGCCTTCTGGGCAGGGAGGGACGGGGTGGGCACAGCCGAGTTGGTGCTGGACGGAGCCCGGCCTCAGCTGTCCTGTGGGCCCCTGAGGGCCTCTGTGAAGCTCTTTCTGTGTGAGGCATCCATTCTCTGCGAAGCCGCTTCCTGACCTGCAAGGAGAAGCCCAGCTCCCCCCACCTGCCTGCTCCCCTTCCACCCGACGCAACCCCGGGGCCTTCTGCAGGTTATGCTGCTGAAGTCAAACTTGGTCTTGTGTTTAGGGCCAGTCACTGCCCTTTTCCTGGGTCTGAAAGCAGGGTGCTAAGCTGATAAGCAACATGTACCCCCTTCAGGAAAAGTCAGAGCGAGCACACAGACTTTCCAAGCGGCGATCCAGAAGTCGCAGTTCTCCCTACTAAAACATTCTCTTCTGTTTTCGTTTCGCCCGAAGGCTCTCTGGAGTTCTACCGGACGGGATTCCGATGCGTTTCGAACGTCCTCCGGTCTCCCGAGGGCACAGGGTGGTCTCCCGAGGGCACAGGGTGGACTCCCAGGCACAGCTGCCTCTGGACACCTGCACCCCGATCTCCAGCAGGTCTGACCCAGCTCCAGCACCCTCCCTGCAGCCTCGTCCTCCTCACCGTGCCCCCCTACGCGCTGCTGTCGAGCAAACCAAGGCAGCCTGCATGCCCATGAGTCACATCAGAGGGAGAAGGCTCCCATTCTGACTGCAAAGCCTCTAGAAAGCTCGGTAGGATGGCCTGCGGCCCTTGGCAGGCTTCTGGCAGAAGCATCGCATTCGCGTGGTGACTGCCTCCCACCGTGACTGCAGTCCTGCCCCGTTCCTGGGCTCCCTCTCGACTTCTGACTAGGCAGACCTCTGCCTCCAGGCCCCCCTCCCCTTCAGAGCCTGCTGAGTGGGCGCTGGAGCGCTTGTGGTGCCCTGTTGCTCAGGCTCGGAACGCGGACGCCGTCCAGGGCCACCCAGTGGCTGAGAGCTGAGGGCCGCAGACTCTCCAGGGGAAGAGGGACAGGACAGCGCTGGCCACAGAAGTGAGCTTCGGCGGGACGCTGGTGGCAGGTGAGGAGCCCAGCACCAGGCTGGCGCTAGAGGACAGTCTAGCGCGGCCTGCGCTGCCGCCGTGCAGACAGACGGGTGGAGCAGGCCTGCGAGGGCCAGGCCGCGGCGTCCTGGGCAAGGACAAGGCTCCAGGCTGGAGGAGGGGCGTGCACACCGTCTCCACCCGGCAGAAGGGCCCTCACGTGTCGATGAGCCAGCCAACGTCCAAGCCCAGTCATGGGCTAGCCTCCTGCTCTCGTGTTATCAGGCCCAGGGCTGGCAGCGTCACTGATCCACGGGACGAAGCTCTGTCTTGAAATCTGGGAGGACTGTGGACAAAAGCAAGGAGACCAGACTCTAAATGGAGACTCAGGGCAGAAGGCCCTGCTCACATCCACCCCTGCCAGCTGACTGTGAACCGTGGAGCTCCTGGGGCCTCTGAGGACATCCGCTAAAGGGAGGCTGTTTCAGGTTTAACTGGATACGTCTTGAGTATGTCCTGAAATGCTGTTAATAGAGTTCAATTAAAGGGAATTCAAGTTCAATCAATGTGGCAAAAACACTGAGTCCCCACTCCAAATAAGGCTCTAGAAAGGCCAGGACCAGCAGCTCTTAGAGAAATGTGTGAGTTTTTGGACTTTAAATGGTTGGTTTGGTGTTAGGAGCTATTGAAATCCTGTAGTCACGCATCGAAATAATCAGAATTAATTAATGATTTGATGGCAAACTGAGTCAATTGATAAGCAGGAAGCATGAAGAAACAATTCAGCATAACAAGGAATGCGGTTGCACTCACTTACTGCTCCTGAGAAAGGAAAAGCTTTGCCTGGGAGGCCGAGGCTCCAAAATGCCAGGCAAACGTGCTGCTTCCCTGGGCGTCTGAAGAGCCCTCCATCACTCCCGCTGAGGCCCTGCTGCCGGGGGCCTGCCACCCCGAGGGGCGCGCAGAGAGCTCTGCGGCCGCTGACCACCTGGGCGGGGAGGCGGGGGCTAGGACCCTGGGAGGAGGCAGGACAACCTCCTCGTCGTCCTCTGAGATTTGTTTGTGAAAATGAGCTTGAACAAAAAGATGTCTCACTGTCCATTTTAGCTCTCAGATGCGAGGCGTTTTCCTTCCCGCAGACAGTTACAGGGAGACCCCTCGCCGCCTCTGCTGGGCGGCGGGTGAGGGCAGGGCCTGCTGGTGAGTGCAGGCCCAGCCGGCCCAGCCCGCAGCAGCGCCCCCGGGCAGTACCCGTGTCCCTCGCTGTGAACCGGGGCCTCTGGCTGCGCTCTCCTGGCAAGGCCATGGCGGTCTGCTCTGGGAGAGACCCTGCATGCGGCTTCCTGTCCTCCTGAGCCTGTCCTTCTGTCCATTCTGAGACGCGGGGGCCCGAGGCCAGCCGGGCAAGTGGCCTGGAAGTGGGACCTTCACCCCAGGCTTGAGGGGCAGGAAGGGACCCTGGGCTGCTGGAAGCACTCGCTACGTGGACACAGAGAGAGTTCGGAGGCTATGTGTGCACACCAGCGTGTCAGAGCCCACACTCACACCCTCCATTCACGCCCCAGCGACACTGAGGAGACCAGGTTAGGGAAGGGAGGGGAGGCTGACTTGGCCAACGGGAGACGCGCGTCTGTCCCGGCTCATGGGCCGGCGTCTGTCAGGGAGAGAGGAGGCCTTTGAGAAGCTCTCCTTTCCATCCACGTCGGAGTCCACACTGGGGTTCAGACTCTTCTTGTTGCTTAGCCCGAGCGAAAGGGCAGAATCAAATGAGGCCATTTCGGGGACTAGAATGTTTGGCCTGGAGGCTGGGAAGGGGCTGGACCCAGGCGTGAACGTGTGGGCAGTAGGTGGTGGAGGACAGAGGTGGGCTGGGTGGGCAGCTCATTGGAAGGAAGTGGGGTCCTAGTGATGGCAACACCAAGATGGGTGAGGTCCCCGAGGTGGGGTGGGGTGGGGTGGGGTGGGGTGGGGTGGGGTGGGGTGGGGCAGGGTGAGGCGGGGTGAGGTTGGGTGGGGTGGGGTGCAGTTGGGTGGGGTGGGGTGGGGTGGGGTTGGGTGGCGTGAGGTCCCCAAGAGGTGAGGTGAGGTGAGGTGGGGCGAGGTGGGGTGAGGTGGGCTGAGGCGTGGTGGGGTGAGGTCCCTGAGAGGTGGGGTGGGGGGGGTGGTGCCCCCGCCTGCCTGCCCGCCTCTGCAGCGAGCTGCTCAGAGATGGAGATGGATGTGGTCTGTGCCCTTGGTGCAGGTTTGCATGTCCGCCCGCCCCCTGGATGGGACTGAAGGCTGCCCTCCCCTCACAGGCCCACGAGCTGCGCTGCCAGTCCTGGAGACGCCCAGGTGTGGCTCCTCTGATCCCCCCTTACCCGGCTCTACGTCTGAGGCGTTTGCCACCTGGCTAATTTCTGCCCTTGCGTGGTGCTGCGACTCCAGGGCCATAGGTGACCCGGCCCCGCGGGGAGTTCCGGTGAAGCTGCAAGAGCCCGGCAGCCGCAGTGTCTGCAGCTGAGTTCTGTGTTGCCACCATCCTGGATTCTGTGGAATGTGGCCTTTACCCATAGTTTATGTACAACAGAAGGTAGGAACCTAAACGTTAAACTCACAGAGCAGCAGCCCAGCTCCCAGAAAACATCTGTGGCCACTCACTGTTCACGTAAAGAAAAGCTTGGTCACAACTAGACTGTCTCTCAGAAGCACTGGCCTCTGAGAGGTTTGAGAATCTCTCACACTTTTCTTGCCACCCAGGTCGAGGCAAGAACTGCAGCCTGGTGACTCCTGGGAGGGGCTGGGTCCAGGAGGCCCCAGGCAGGCCGCGTGGCCCCGGGCAGGTCACCCCTCTCCTGCGGGGTTTCTCGTCCCCAGCGACATCAAACGAGGCCCTGTGCCCAGTGCGGGGGCCTGGCCTCTGCAGGAAGCATGACCTCGTTCTCCGAGCTTGCCTGTCATTTCTCCTAAAACACACCCAGTCACATTTTCCTTGTTAAGCAATGAGCAGTAATGACTAATCTTAATTTAAAAGCATTTCTCAGACTATGGCACGGAAGTCATTCAATTCGCTGCTACGATACGGCTACTTTCCTTCTGATCATTCTGTGTAAAGACAGACACAGAAGACTGTCTCCAGCCCCGGGCGGCGATCCCACGAGAACAGACATGTGAGCCCGCTTCCGCCAGGGGGAGGGTGGGCCTCGCGCCGCACCCCTGACACGGACAGGCCCACACAGGGCCCCGAGCACCTGGGACACGGCAGATGGCCACCCCACACATCTGACGTGACGGACTCACGAATGGCGGTGTGTCTTCGAAGTCTCCCCAAGCCAACATGCATGCCCATACCCGGGCACACACGCCCACACACGCACATGCCCACGCATGCACACATACACGCATGCACACACACTCCCACATGCCCACACATGCACACATATGCAGACATGCCCACACATGCACACATACCCACACAAACACACACGCACACACGCACAGGCACACACACACACTCCCGCCCATATATACGCACACACGCCCACACATGCACACACACATGCACACATACCCACACAAACACACACGCACACACGCACAGGCACACACACGCACTCCCGCCCACATACATGCACACACGCCCACACATGCCCACACATGCACACACATGCACACACATGGGCACACACGCCCACACATGCACACACAGGGGCACACATGCACACACGCCCACACACATGCACACACACCACAAGCACATCTTTATCTTCCAGTTTCTCTGGGAAGTGTGTACATTGTCCTCACAGTCACCCAGCTGGAGTAGGAAAGGCTCCCAGCTCCGTCCACAGGCAGTGTCACAGACAGGCATGTCCGTCTATGCTCTGAGCTGTGTCCATCTGTCTCTGCCTGGACCTGGCGCTGCGATGGGCACTTACAGACATAAGTAAGTGACCATTCATGAGGGGCACAGCGGGCGACTTCTGCTGCCCGTGAAGTCCTGATGAATAACACTCTCTGCTTCATGGAGACCAGAGGTGCCTCAGAGAGCTGGCCGCCGGGAAAGAGCCTCCACTCTGCTGGTGGATCCGACCCGGGCCCCAGCTCTGGCTGGGTCGGGTGGTGAGCCCGGTGTCCTGGGGGCTCTCCACGCAGGCGCAGCACGTGGGGCTCTGTGGTCACACACTGTTCCTGCCTGGAACTCCTCCTGTCAGGAGCGCGGCAGCTGTGGGCCCGAGGCCTGCCGGACGGGCTTCCACCTCGGTCTCTCGGTCAGGCCCACCTTTCCCAGGCGTCACCCCCGACCAGCCCCTCAGGGCTCATCCCAGAGGCCCTGCGAGGCCTCCAGCCCTCTGTCTGCAGCCTCCAGCCTGTTCCCTGCAGCGTCGACTCCCCCAGACCACCCTCAAGGAGCTTCCGCTTCCTGCCTTCCCCCCGCCAAGCCCATGATGTCCTTGTGCAACCGAAGCTTTGTCTCCTAAAAGCAGGTGAGGCATGGCTCTCTGCCTTCCATGTAGCTGCCCTTTGTGCTTAAAATCCAGACCACAGCGGCCACGCGGGGCTGCCTTGCCTGCGTCTTCAGCCTGACCGCACATCCACCTCCTGCCTGGCTCTCCCCACCAGGTGGGCCCGCTCATCCCTGGGGTCCGGTAACATCAGTTCTGTGGCGGATCCCCGAACCCGCTCAGGCCTCAGTGCTGAGCCTGTACCGTCAGCCACCCCTAGAAACGTTCTTGTCTCATTTGCCTGACGCCTGACTCACCCATTGGACCAGAAGGTGCAGCTGAGCTCCGAGCCCTGCACCCGGGACCCCTCCTCGAGCTGGTCTTGGACAGGTGACGGGGACACGGCAGAGCAGAGCTGAGTGCACGGGGCACGCTTCTCAGGCAGAAGCTCGAGACGGAGCTCAGCCCTGTGAGTGTGCAAGGAGCCCACTGGACCCCACCAAGAGCACCTGTGTGGGCTTCTGCCAGCAGCACCCGGGGCTGGAGGGACCTGCGCCGGCCAGGAGGGCTCCGGCCCTGCAGAAGTCCCAGAGGTCGTGGAAGCGCTGAGCTGCAGACCGAGGCCATCCCCGGACCTGAGTCTGCGAGGTCGGAGTTCCAGGGTGGGCTGGAGTGTGTGTCCTGGAATTCGATGTCTGCAGTGCTGGGGTGAAGTGGGGTCCACTCGGGTGAAGTGGGGTCCGCTCGGGAGCCCAGCTCCATGGGGACCTGAGGTCAGCCTGAGGGACCCGGTACTGGCCGTTTATGCGGCAGGGAATTCCTGTGAGGCAGGGCCCTCCTGTGAGGCAGGGCCCTGGAGAGGTGATGGCAGGAAGGGTCAGGGCAGGGGAGAGAAGCCACTAATTTCGGGGTAAGCCTGTTTGTGAGCACGTTTTCCAGAGTCGTGTTCATTCTCCAGGAGCCGTGGCCAAAGCTCGGGACTCAGGGGCCCTTGGATGTGGTCTCTGGAGGATGCTGCCCCAGGGGACAGGCAGCCAGTGGCTGTACTCAGCCTGTGCTTGTGAGGCTCCTCAGGGACCCTGGGACTGAGGGGAGGAGCAGAAATGCAGGGAGGCCTGGGATTGGGGTCTCAGACCCTCTGCCAAGCCTAGTGCTCATCTGCTGTTGACACCAGGCCGCCTCTGCCGTGGGGGAGCGTGAAGCCGCCACTATGTGTCCCCAGGCAGGTGGGCCCACCATCGTGCATCCTTAGGCTGGTGGACCCACCATCGTGTGTCCCCAGGCTGGTGGACCCGGTCACCCTGCAGGCCCCCAGCTAGGCGGCTGTGCTCTGCTGCCGCTGCCCGGGTCCCTGCTCCTGGCCATGCTCGGGCCGTCCTGGTTCCGTGCAGATGGGAAGCCGTGGGTTGGTGACTGCTCGGCCTCTGCCTGCCTGGACAGCCCCATATCCCGGCATCTGCGGCCGCGGGCCCAGGTCCTCGACGGACAAGCGTCGAGTGAGCTGATCTGCAGCCCCTGTTCTGATTCTCTGCATCTCCTTGTTGGTTTTCGGTGAATGGACAGAATTTTAGAAGATTCTTTCTCCAGCACGTGGGCTTGTTGCACACGGGTGCATCTGTGCTCTGCAGTGCTGGCTCTGGGCACCTGGTGACGTCTTGGAGGCCTGCACGCGCCCCAGGGCCTGAGCCTCTGTGGCCCCTCCCGCCCCGGCAGCGGCAACCTTCTCTGCTCAGCCTCGGGGTTGCTGGGCTCTGTCACAGCTCTGCACCCCATCCTCAAAGCAACCAGAGGGGACACCCAGATCCAGAAGCGGCTGTGCCAACAGCACTGGGTTAAGAAGCAGGCAGCGGGCCGTGCCTGGTGCATCCTTGGTCGCAGGGGTGGGGGCGTCCACGTGGCTTCTCCCGAGGCTCAGGAGCTGCAAGGCCTCCATGTCCTGGTTTTCACCCACAGCATCCATGGCATCCAGGCGGCCCTGTCCCCTGTGAGGTCTGCACATGGTCTTAGCAGCCCTGGCGAGTGCCCAGCCGGATCTCAGGCCGAGGGCTCATGAATGTCTCTCATGCCTGTAGGTCTGTCCACCACGACCTGACTGGCCCCAGAGACTCCTTCCTGCAGACCCAGGATGTACTGTCCCCAGCGCATGGCAGGCCCTTTACAAATGCGGGCTCCATTGACGAAAGGGAGCTGCTTACCGAGACAGGCCCAGCTCTGTGCTTTTCCCAGGAGCTGCTGCCCCAAGTGGGCCTGAGGTCGCTGCCCTCCCCAGAACGAGGGTCTGCGGACCCTTTACCCCGCCATGGTGCCAGGACTGCGGGAGACTGCAGCTCCCTATCTCTGACTCTTGGAAACACATCCTTTCAAACGATTCAGCCACAGCTGCCCGGTAGTGGCTCTGCCGTGCAGGTGCCCTCTGCCCCACGGCCGCCCCGCCCCCGAGGCTGAGCCCCACGTGCAGCCATTCCCATCCCCGAGCATCCAGCTCACTCGCCCTCTCATCTTCCTTCTTCCTTCCTCCTGAGGCCATTGTCTTTCTGATGAACAAAGCAAGGAGAAGTGACTTGGTGAGGCTGAATGTAGCATGGGCACGGACTTAGGTCTCTTGGGATGACTTGCCCCTGTGGGTTCCATGCCCACCACCCTGGGCCTGGGCCTTCCATCTTGCCCATCCATGAGTTGCCCCCTGCTCTTGAGAAGCAGGTGGGGAGCCGCGTCCTCGAGCAGTGTCTGGGGCAGGCAGGGCCTTGAGCGTCCTGCCAGTGGCTGAGATCGAGGAGCCCAGTGGAACCCAGAGGTGAAGCTGTGGGGGCCTGTCACCTGCGCTCGTGGGGGAGGACTCTCAGCAGCCTCTGGGGGATGGACATTAATCGGGTGGTCCGGGGGGCTGCGGAGGGGGCTGCTGTGCTGGCAAGAGCAGCTCAGTCCCTCCCTCCAGGGGCGATTGCTGTTCCTATCTGATGCGACTGTCTCTTGCCTTTCACAAGGTCATGGTCTGTTTTAATCTATTCTAACCTTACGCTGTCTTTACTTCTCGTCATCTAAGGTGCTGAGGAGGTAGCACCTGCTTGTGATGGTCAGAGAATAGATTAGATAGTAAACCAGTGATGAACGCAACACGGTGTCTGCTAGCGCCAGGCATCACGAGGGCGCTGAGACGTCTCATCAGCCCAGGGCAGCCCTGGGAGAGGAAGCCCCTGTGACCCACAGACCCGGTTGCTAAGGGGATGGGACCTCCCCCGGGCATCGAGCCAGGGTCTCATTCACAGCCGTGTCTCCCAGCCCCTCTCCCAGGCTCTGGGTGTTCTCACCTGACTCCCGCCCAGTGGTGATGATGGGGGCCCAGCCGCCGGCACGGACACACCCCCTCCCCCTCTCACAGCCCCTCCGCGTGAGCAGCAAGGTCGGGGGTGACTGTGGCTTGGCCCGGGGCGGGGTGCCAGGCCGCGTGCAGGGCGGGGTGCTGTCGAGGCTGTTGGGAGGCTGAGACCAGAGCCGGCAGGCTGAGCATGGGTCTCCGGCCAGGACCCTCACTGCCCTGTCCCGTGACTCTTTTTACACTGAACACGGGACTGGGCCAGTATGCCCAGGCCACCCGACAGGATGTTGGCCAGCTGCCCACCCGGAGACCACCGGGGGCCTGAGCTTACCTGTGCCTGTGGGGTGTGTCTTCACAGAGAAGGATGTTGTCAGAAGAAAAGAGATGAATCTTCTGGAAAGAAATAGATGCTTTTAATCATGACACAATAAGAAGAGACGCTTTGGGGAAGAAATAGACACGAGACCCTCGCCCCTGCTGGCGGCTAAGGGTTTGGTAACTCCTCCTGGCCGCCTGCCAGCAGCCTCCTCGGGGTCCCGGCGGGACGAGGAGACCTGCGGCTGCAGGCTGGACATGTCCCCCCGGCTGGCAGGTGGGGCTGCCCGCAGGCCAGCACCCCGGCTGGCGGGTGGGCTCCAGCTCCTCCGCTGGGCAGCGTGGGGGTCTGGAGGTGGCCTGCGTGGAGAGGTGGGTGCTCAACCCTGGGGGCAGAGGGACCGCAGGCCATGACGGGAGACCCCCACCCCCTCACCCCCCAGCAAGCCCGACATGGGATCACGAGCTCAAGCCTAGGCCCAGCGGCCGGCAGGGTGAGTCCACACCCTCCAGGGGCTCTGGTCACCCCAGCACCCAGCACTCAGGTCTGCCCCGGGTGCGCCCTGCCAGCTCCTCCCACAAACAGCCCACAGCTTCCAGGGCAGACCGGCAGGTCGGCTCCCAGGGGACTGCGTAGGCGGAGGTGTCATCTGCGTGGCTGTGGGGACAGGGTGGGGTATTGTCCCTCCACCTCACCCGCCTCCTCCCCGGCAGAGGGTGTTCTTAGGAGCCAGGCGCTGGGCTGTGTGGGCCTGGCCTGCACACAGGCTGCCTGGGGGCCCACCCTCAGCAGACCACGTGGCCCCTTGGCAGAGAAGCTCCTGAAGGTCACTCCAGGTGTCCTATAGCACGTGGGCCCGAACTGTAGGTCAGCACATGTAGGCAGCCCTCTCTCTCCCTGGAAGGACATTTTCAGTCTCGTGCTGAGATGGGCCCTGATGGGGACTTGGGTGAGGAAGGAAGAGGGGTCACCAGGGGCCAGGGGTTGCAGAGGCTGGACTCGGCTGGCCGGTGCTTCTGAGCAGGCGGTGGGCAGGAGCACCGGGCTGTGTGCTCTGCGTGGCCCGGCGGCAGGTGTGCGGGAAGGCAGCTGCCCGGCCCAGAACCCAGACTTGACAGCTGGAACCCTCCATACACAGCGGGTTCTGAGATTCCCGTCAAAAGTGCCCTTAAACGTGGGGACTCAGTCAACGCGGGCGTGTCTGACGCCACGCTGCTTTCAGAGCTCGTTTCCATCGGGCACAGTGCGGGGAAAGACGGTGTATACAGACTTTCTGCAGGAAGTGGCCCCGTCGAAGAGAAGCTGCTTCCCTTTCCGCACCTTGCTTCATTTGCGCTGCGGCTGTTGGCGCGCACGCTCAGTCGCTCAGTCGTGTCCGACTCTTTGCGACCCCGTGGACTGTAGCCCATCGGGCTCCCCTGTCCACGGGACTCTCCAGGCAAGAGTCCTGGAGTAGCCCCCCACCCCCGAGGGGATCTTCCTGGCCCAGGGATCGAACCTGCCTCTCTCGTCTACCTGCATTGGCAGGTGGGTTCTTTACCACTGACACCACCTGGGCAGCCTCAGGAGAGGATTAATTAATTCCTGCTTGTTGAAAACACATCTTGAGAGCTATCAAGGGCCTTCATTAACTAGGAAATTTAGGTTTGTGAAGAGTCAGTACAGAGTCTTACTAAGAAGTGTTCCCACCGAGCTGCTGCTGGACCCGCTTGACTACAGGTGGGTGTTTAGGGGAAACTACTGGAAAGAAAAGTGTCACATAACCTTCCACTGATGACCGTGCAGGAGCTGTGGCTGGGCAGGCGGCAGCGTGGCTGGGGCAGGGTCCGGAGAGCTCACCTGCGGACCCCGGACAAGGGTGACGGGGCCTCTGGCTGGGAAGGGGCAGAGTGGAGTGTGGAGCCTGCCAGGCCTGCCGCTCACCAGACTGAACAGGACTCTGCTTCCCTCCTACCCACGCAGTGAGGACCGGCACACGCCACAGCTGCACATGGTCTCCGCTCCCGGGGGCCTCGTGGCAGCACCAGGAGGGGCGGGCCAGCTGTGGTTCCCCTCTGGCTGGCTCAGCTGCGACTGGGCCCCCGCTGGCCCCAGGCGGCCTGTCCAAGCCTGAGCTGGGGGACAGTGCCCGGGTGCAGCGTCTCCTGGGAGCCCCTCAGGACGCAGGCCTCTCCTCTCCTTTTTCCACGAAGCGCGGTGTCAAGTGGATGAATCCCTCCTCACCCCAAAGTCAGCACTACTTTCCAGACACCTAAGGAGCTGAACGGGGCTCCCCTGGTGCCTCAGACGGTAAAGAATCTGCGTGCAGTGCAGGACACCCAGGTTCCACCCCTGGGTCAGGAAGATGCCCTGGAGGGGGAATGGCACCCACTCCAGGATTCTCGCCTGGAGAATTCCACGGAGGAGGAGCCTGGAGCCGTAGTCCATGGAATTTCAAAGAGGTGAACTAACACACACAAGGAGCTAAACACGTAAATGGTAAACTCTCCCCGTGGGAAGATGGAACACTGGTGGGACAGTGACCTCGGGGTGCGGAGCACTGAATAAGCAGGTCCGGGGGCTCACGGTAACCCGGAAACAGGATCATCATTTGATACGATGAACAAATCAGCGTTCGCAAAGCGCGTGAAGGATCGGTATAATCAATGCAAGTAAAGGATCACAAGACTCCTCAGTGTGTTAGAACAGCTCTTGGTGGCAAACGATATCAAAGGATTCTTTAAAATCTGTAAGAAAAAAATACGAAATTGCTTATTCTTGGAGAATGCCAGTGAAGCAAGTTGTTTCTTTTTAAAAAAACTTTTAACAGATGAACAGAGTGAAAGAATTGAGCTCTAATCTTGTCTTTCTTGGTCCTAGGTGGACACTGAAGCCTCTCCTTTGTCCCTGACCCCAGCCCTGACCCCAGCTGGGTGAACCCTGGGTGTCCAGGGTCAGGGCCTCCCCTCCATCGCTGATCCCGCCCCCTCTTGCTGGGTGGACCCCGGGTGTCCAGAGTCAGGGCCTGTGTCCAGGGTCAGCCTCCCCTCTATCCCTGACCCCGCCCCCTCTTGCTGGGTGGACCCTGGATGTCCAGGGTCAGGGCCTCACTCAGACCCAGGGATGCTGAGGGCCACTCTCCCCACAGGCTTCAGGCCTTCCTGGATGTTGTCCCACTGGCTCCAGCCACACCCAGGTCCTCAGACCTGGTCCCACTGTGAGGCCACACCTCCTCCTACGTCTGCCCAGCAAGGCCTCAGAGCGTCCAGCATCTCACACAGAAAATGCAGCTGAGACGCAGGTCTCACTGGGGAAACTGAATCAGGGAAGGGAGAGAACCTTCACTGAATGCGGTCTCAGAGCCCCAGGTCAGGCGTGCGGGGCCCGGCGGGGGCCCTCTGTCCACGGGGGCTGAGTCTGCCTGTGGCCCGGCCCCTGAGAAGCCCTCTCCCTTGTTTCCACAGTCTGCAGGTGAGACGTTTCTTGGTGGTATCGTTTGTAAAGAGGAAAGAAACGGGAACAGCACAGAACCCATGAAGAGAGAAGTTCAACTATGGGCAGACTGTGGACAGTTCTCCAGCCTTCCAGATTAACGGCGTGGAACCGCCGCGGTGGGCTTCATGGGGCAGCCGGAGACCCCCTCTCACGCCCAGCTGTGTGTCCTGCCAACGTCACGGCCCTGTCCTCTGAGTGGGCCCAGTGCGGGACGCCCGTGCGGGTCTCACAGCTTTTGGCCCACGTGTTTGCATCTGCAGGCCCATCCCCTGGGAAAGAAGCCACAGGCCTGGCCAGACTGGAATCCCACCTGCCCCCCACCTGGACACGGCTGGCCCAGATTGAGAAGGGTGATCTGACCCAAGCTGCCGCCCGTGTGAAGGCTTGGCAGCCGCAGAGAGGAGCCTGGAGCTCCTGCCGGAAACTGTGGCCACTGGGCCTCCTGGCTCCTGCCTGGGGGCGGGCCTTGCTAGGCAGGGGAGCCCTGGGGCTGCAGTGTGGCCTCGGCGTGCCCACAGCTGCCTGGGGGTGATCACTGCCCCTGGAGGGCTCCCTGTGCCCCACGCTGCCCAACACACTACTCCCGCCCCCCACCCCCCACCCCAGCTGAGGCAACAGCTCCTGGAGACGAGGGTGGCGGCTGCAGATGGGCCCCCGTGAAACGCAGAGAAGGACACTCCTGTGAAGAGCCTCTCTGGGCCCCATCCTGGACCAGGCGGGGCCGTGTCCCCGAGACAGCGAGCTGTGCACAGGGTGGCTCCCTTTTCCAGTGGCCTTCGAAGCCGGCCTTCGCGCACAAGGCCTGCTGGTTTCCCAAACAACGAGCTTCGCTGAGCGCAACAGGACCCGAGAGCCCAGAGCAAAGCCCAGAGCTGAGCCGCCTGTGCCATCCATGGCTGGCTCTGCCCTGGGGGACAGAGGACACGCAGGCCTTTGAAAGTGAGCGGCCGGTGCGGGGCCCTGCTGGGCGACAGCTGGTGAGTTGTGGCCGCCTTAGGGACATGAGCTGGAGGAGGGGGAGGGAGGTCGGGATTCCCTGAGGTCAGACGCAGAGGGCCAGTGGAGGCCCATGTGTGGTCGTCACTCAAGGGCCCCCGGCGCCCGGGAGGGCGTGCAGGACGCAGGGCTGGCCGCCGGGGAACACGACACCGGCAGGAAGCTGTTGCAAGTGGTGGCTGAGTCCAGGGGGGATTTAGATCAAAGGCCTGCAGCTGCGGCCGCCTGGGGAGGGCGCGTCCTTGTGGCCGCAGGCTGGGGAGGGCCGCAGCAGCTGAGCGGGGCCTGGAGAGGCCTCGGCGAGCAGCCCCAGAGTCCTTGGGGTCCACCCTGCAGGGCTCCTTTCCCCAGGAACTTTGCCACTCAGCTCGCCCTCCCGGCTCTGGGACCCTGGGCAGCTGGGCACCTGTCAAACACCCGCTGGCTATGAGGTGTCCATTTGGAAGCGGCTCCAGGCTCGGGGGGCATCAGGGAGAGGGTGTAAGTCACCGCCTTCACGGCTTAGTTCTGGCCTCTGTGAAACCAGCTAATCAGGAGGATTGCGTGGATGCCTTCCGGGAGCAGAGACCAGGCCTGGGGCTGCAGGAAGCCTGGCTCTCAGGGGCAGCTCCACATGGAGGAGATGTGGGTTCCTGGCCGCTTGGCCACCCAGGGTGGGCCCTGAGTCTCGCCGAGTCCTGTCTGCCTCGAGGAGTGGGCAGAGCCTGCGGGAGACACTCAGCTGCCATGAGGACAAGGTGCTCCAGCCTCAGGAGCCCCTGGGGTGCACGGAGTCTGGTGGGGACACCGGGCTTCAGACCCAGGTGCCTGGGGCACTTGGTGACAAGAGGGCGTCTGCCCCAGGCAGAACGGGGCCATGAGAGGCACGAGTCGGGGGGCTTGGCATGGGGGGCAAGTGGCAGGGCCCCAGTCTGGTGTCCCCCTGGGTCAGTGCTCAGGGGGCCTGGGGTCCAGGAGTGGGAGGCCAGGCTCGGGCGAGTACCAGTGCGAGTCTCCCAGTAGCTCTCGGGCTGGCAGAGGCCACACGGAGACCCTGGCCCAGAATCAGCCTCGGGATCTGGAAGCGTTGGCCGCTACGGATGGGTCTCAAGACCCCATCACAGACCAGACGCAGACCTGAGAGCCCCAGGCGTCATCCTTGCTGCACAGGGTCCACCTGCCTCCCCTGGACAAAAGCTTCGGTGAGAGGGGTGGCCCTGTGTGCTGCCCCCGGGACTGTGACAGCCGGCAGGGAAATTTGGCCTCAACCTGGTTCAGAGAGAAGCCGTGAGCGGGCCAGCCCGCAAGGTCAGCCGTGCCGCAGATGATGCTGAGGGCTGGGGTGGCCCTGGGGCAGACGGAAGAGGCCTGTCCACCTGCCAGACTGCCCCTGAGAGTCTGCAGGCTGCAATGTGACGTCTCGTCCCAGTGCCTCCTTGGGAAGGACCACAGAGCTGGTCTGACCCCCAAGGAAGACCCCAAAGCAAGCGTCCTCACCTGCCCCTGAAGAGGGCACACTGATACAGCGTCAAAGACCAGAGCATCGAAATCTCAACATGGCCCACGGGGGGGTGCACACCGGTCCGGGTGGGTGCACATCCCCTCCACAGCCGGTCCCCTCTGTGTCCACCGTGCCTGGTCGGAACCTCAGAGTCCCCTCTTGCTCAGCCAGGGAAGGCGCCTGGGCTTCCCGAGGGCGAGGCTGCGAGTCTGCTGACCGGGGCTGCGGAGCTGGGGGTCCACAGCCTTCTTCCTTCTGTAGTCTCAGCTCGTCTCTGCTTCCCCTTTAGGGCCACCTGGTCGGAGCTGGGTGGAATGTGCATGCCGGAGGGGAGGGGGGCTCAGAACCCCGACTCCGGTGGCCGAGATGGAGTCACAGGAGCTCCTCCTGTGAACCTGAAGGAAGTGACGCCACCTGGGTCTCGGCCCCCCAGCCCTCAGTGGACGTCGCTGTGCCCACCCACCATGGCTGCTGCAGCCCAGGGCTGACTGACCCCGGCAGGTCTCGTCCAGCAGGCCTGTGCCGGGAGCCCTGGGCTCCATGCGCCCAGTGGGCACTGCACTCAGGCACAGCTTGCTGACTGCCTCAGGCTCGTGCCAACCCCTCCCTCACCCACAGTGAGGGGCGGTGTCTCCACTTCAGGCCAGGGGAGGGCCGGGGTGATCTGGGGTCACCAACCCTGCTCCCCATTCCGAGGAGGAGGCTGCACCAGGACCACACCGATTCTGAGGTTTGCTTCCTTTGAGGGATGTTTCTAGGCTTCCTCACTTCTTCAGAGTGTTTTTTTGTTTTTTTTTTTTGCCTTGAAAGTCATGCAACCTGGCTATTTTGAGATGAAGAGAGTTATTTGCAGATTATTTGGGGCAAACAGCACAGGCTCGAAGGCTTTGGAGGCAGACGGGTTGGTGTCTGTGTGAGCAACTCAGCACCCGGAAGGGGTGGGACGCATGACCCCCAAGGATGGGGCAGAAAGGACCCCCACCCCCGCCACTGACGAGTCCCTGGGTCCTGAGTTCCTCTCAGAGAAAGAGGAAGAGAGAGAGAACTGACCCTGGGGGGCATCACCCGGGCCAAGGACTGTGGGACAGGGCAGTGTGTTGTGGGTAGAAGCTGAATGCGCAGTTCATCATCTAAGAGCAAACGGAAGGCCAGGCTCTGAGGCTCAGCAGCCGTCCCTGCCCAAGGAGGCTAATCTTGTCCTTCAGGGAGACGGGCCCCGAGAGGCCCAGCGGCCTCTGCGGCCGCCGCTGCCCAGAGGGGAGGAGATGATGGCCTCCGCACCCCTGGCAGGGCTGCAGCGCAGTGTCCTCTCCGCGAAGGGCTGGCATGGGCCTCGGACGCTGCACATGGGGAAGGGGAAGGGACCCCGCTCCCCTCCGATGACCTGATGCCCTCGTATGAGTAAACGAAACTGAGCCCAGGGAGGGGAGGGCGGCCCCCAGGGCCTCAGCCGCCGGTCCAGGGGGCCGTTGCTGCCCCCAGGCCGGACTGGGCCCTGGAAGGGGGCAGAGAAAGGGCAGCAGAGCCCCTACGAATGCAGCGTCCAGTGCCCCCGGCCTCCCCACTCCACACTGAGATCGCTGAGGCCTGCCGTCACTGCTGGCTCCTGCGCGGGCTCTGGGGTCCAGGCAGCGAGAGACTCCCGTCAGGTTTGGTCTGAAGTCTGTCCTTCCGTCCTGAGGTGATGGCTTTCCTCCTCCCATCAGACCAAACAGAGCGGCATCTGTTCCTCAGAGCTGGGGCCCAGCTGCCTCAGGAGGTGAAGTGGGTGACCTCGCTTCCTGGGGCCCCCTGCCCTGCCTTCCCCCGTCTCCCTCTGGAGGGAGCCCCTTGCCCCAGGGCCTTGCTGTCTTTCCTTCATCCCCATCTGAGCTGATAGAGGGCCGGTTTGTCTGCAGGGATTCTCTGAGTGATCCCAGTTACCCCCGTGCCCACCGAGAGTAGCAACCCAGCCTCTCTGGGCCCTGGGATCCTCACGAACCCCAGCGAGGAGCCGTGTTACTCCCCACCACCCTGACTGCTCTGACCACCCCTCGAGAAAAAGGGAGGACTGTGGGGTTGGCCAGGGCGGAATGAGGCTGCCCTGAGGGTTGGGGAGCCGAGCCATGAGCCAATGGGGGGGAGATGTCTGCCCCAAGATGCGAGTTATGACTCCCCCCCCAAGACAGCAGCCTCCATCCTCCTGAGCTGGAAGGAAACGAAAAACCAGTAGCTGGCGTCCCTGACCCTCAGCAGAAGCTCCAGCACCAGCAGGACCCCAGCCTCGTCTCCAGGCTGGCCCACACGGAGGTGTGTGCAGGAGCAGCGGGCCTCCGGCCAGGGCGCGCGGGCTCTGCCTCTGAGTGGCGGCCAGGCTCCCATGGGAAGGTGCCTCCTCAGGAGCCTCTTTTGAGGCCGCCTGTGTCCCCCGACGATCTCCTGTGCCCCTGGAGCAGAGCCTCCTGGGACCACGAGGCCCGCACAGCGGCACTGGCTCCTCAGGTTCCCAGTGGACCGTGGGCCCAGTCCGGACGCACGTCCTCTTAGGTGGAGCCGCTCCTCCCTGGCTCTCACAGCCTGCAAGTAATTCTTCTTTGAATCGGGCTTGTGGGATGTGCTAGAGGACATTAGCTTTTATTTGTGTTACTGTATTGGAAACAGATGAAACATCAGTTGATCCATTGGCCCTTTGGGGTTACAGACAAAATCATCTGAAAGGCCTTTTAAAACACTTTTTAATTAAAACTGCTGTGGTGGTTAAAGATGTGCTGAAGGGTTCTGTGTAAATCAAAGGAATAGCAACAAAAGAAACCCACGAACAAGTAAGCGCCAAGATTCATTTACTCACCAAGTGCAGAAAACATGGGCTCTGGGGCTGGCCTGTCAGGGATGTCCCACGTCTGGTACCCACTCACTCTGTAACTTGGGAACCTCGGTTTTCTCTCTTGAAGGGCCACTGGGGGCATTCAAAGAGTTTACATCCATCTGAAAGGGAAGAAATGTTTATATATAACATCAGACTAGAAGGGATGTAAGGGGCCTGCACGTGATGAGTGATCATGAGTGTTACCTGCTGCTATTTCCAGTAAAATCTCTGCAGGTATTATGTCTGCTGAAAAATTGCCAAATGTCTGTCCCACAAAAAATACTGTCTTAACTAATAATGTATTCAGCAAAGTTTTAGGATACAAAATCAAAACACAAAATTAAGTTGCATTTCTATACTAACAATGAACAATCAAAAAAAGGAAATAAAGAAAAACATTCGATAACAATATCATCACAAAGGAATAAACTAAGTAGAAATGAGCTTAGCCAAGGAGGAAAAAAGCCTTTGCATGAAAACTGCAAAATATCGCTGAAAGTAAAGACAACCTAAATAAACGGGACACAGATGTTCTTATGGATCAGAATTAAAACTGTCAAAATGTTAATAATACCCAAAGCAACCTATAGATTAAATGCAGCCTCTATAAAAATCCCAATGGTATTTTTGTGGAAATAGAAATATCCATCCTAAAATTCTCATGGAGTGTCAAGGGACTTAAATAGCCAGAACAGTCTTGAAAAAGGATGAAGTTGGAGGCCTCACACATCCCAATTTCAAAACTTACTACAGATAAATAATAATAAAATAGTGTAATCCTGGCAAGACGGACATATAGACCAACGGAGCAGAGCAGAGAACCCAGAAATGAGCCCGAGTGTACATGGTCAAAGAGTCTTGACAAGGCAGCTAAGGCGGCTCAATGGGAAAGAATCATTTCTTCAGTGAATAGTACAGACAATGAAGAATGAAGTACAATTTTTACTACAAGTAAAAATTAGCTCAAACTAATCAGAGACAAGAATGTTAGAACCCAAACTGTAAGCTTCCAGCAGAAGGCATAGAGTGAAGGACATAGGATTTGGCAAGAATTTCCTGGATATGACACCAGAAAGCAAAAATAGATGAGTTGGACTTCATCAAATTTAAATTTTCCATCAAAAGATACTACCAACAAAATGAAGAGCAACCCGCAGAATGAGAGAAAATATTTGTAAACCATACATCTACTAAACAGTCAAGATCCAGAATACACGAAGAATGCCTACAATTCAGCAACAACAAGAAACAACTTTATTTTAAAATGGTCAAAGGACCTAAGCAGACATTTCTCCAAAGAAGACATACAAATGGCCAACAGACATAAAAAGACGCTCAGTATCACTAATCGTCAGGGAGATCCAGCTCAAATCCACGGTGAGGTAACCCTCACACCCGTTAGGAGGGTTCCTATAAAAGCAAGCAAGAAGTTTCCTGGTAGCTCAGCGCTTAAGAGTCTACCTGCACCTTCAACCCCTGGTGGGAAGATAAGACCCACGTGTTGTCCAGTTGCTGAGTCGTGCTGGACTCTTGGCGACCCCATGGACTGCAGTTTGCCAGGCTCCTCTGTCCTCCTCAGTTGCCTGGAGTTTGCTGCAACTCAAGTCCATTTATTCGGCAATGCTATCTAAACACCTCATCTGCCGCCCTCTTCTCTTTTCGCCTTCAATCTTTCCCAGCAACAGGCTCTTTTCACAATGAGTTGGCTCTTCACATCAGATAGCCAAAGTATTGCAGCTGTAGTATTGGAGAACCCCATGGACAGTATGGAAAGGCAAGAAGATCCCACATTCCAGGGAGCAACGAAGCTTGTGCACCGCAACTAGAGAGCCTGGACATTGCAACCAAATGATTAAAATAAAATTTAGAATAAATAAATGAATAACAACCCCCAAAACGACAAGTGTGGTGAGAATGCTGAGAAACTGGAATTGTGCACTGTGGGTGGGATTGTAAAATGGAGCAGATGCTGTGGAAAACAGAGTGTTGTGGTTTCTGGAAAGATTAAACATAGAATTGTCATATGATCCCTCAGTTGCCCTGCTGGTTATACACCCGGAAGAAATGCGAGTGAGGCCTCTGTGGACCGGTGTGCAGAGCTGTACCGTCCACTCTTGCTAGAACAGGAGAGAGCCCAAGTGCCTGCTGACAAAAGAACGGGTTAGCAAGACACGGTCTACGCATACAGCGGAATATTACTCAGGAATGCTAAAAAGGGAGGGTTTCAAAAGCAAGCAGATAAGAGGTCCGAGTTGCGGTTACCAGGGGCGGGGATTAGATGAACGCGATTGAACGGCACAAACTTCCAGTTATAAGGCGAGTAAGTAGAGCGCTTGCGGGCTGCAGCATGACTGATAAATAAACATTGTTGAGACTGATCCTGAGTTCTCATCGCAAGGAAGAAATAGCTTCTCTTTTCCTCGTATTCTCTGTCTGTGCGACGAGATGGATGTCCATGAACTTCACTGTGACGTTTACTCCATGCTGCGTGAGTCAGACCAGCACACTGCACACCTCCAGCTGACCCAGTGCCGCCTGTCAGTTGTATCTCTTATATCTTTGTATAACTAGCGAAGATAAAGCAATAAAGAGGATGAAAAGTAAATGAAAAGGAAGGGAATCTGCGATACGCTGCAGCACGGATAGACTTTGAGAACGTTACGTAAGTAAAAGTAGCCATTTACAAGAAATCCGAGTGCTGTACAGTTCAGCTGCTTTACAGTACAGACCGGTCAGTGCCCAGGGTCAGGGTGCTTGCCAGGGGCGGGGCGGGGAACAGCTGCTGTTTTCTGAGGAAGGTTTCAGTTTTGCAAGACGAACAACTTCTGGAGATGATTACGCAACAGTGAGAATGCCTGAGCTGTGCACTTAGAACAGTGAGGGCGCGTTTCTAACGTGCATTTTCTACCTCCATGAAAGAGACACCGAGAGCCTGCAGTAGGCCCTGGGTACACACAACGAAAGCTCGTTCTTGCCTGCAAGGATCTCCCCACTTACGAAAGGTGCGGACTTCAGGGCAAGCAAGCCTTGCTGCCTGGGGGCACCGCGTGTCCCTGGGGCAGCAGGCTGCTAGGAGACCCCAGGGGCCTCCCGATGAGGAGACCATCATCTGGTTTGTGTAGATTCTAGCCGTGAGAGAGTGCTGTGTGTGTGTGCCATGCAGCGTTAACGGCGTGTTAATGACTGTGAATGTCGAGGGGGCTTGCATGCAGTTCAGGGCAGGTGGCCACACACTGTAGGCCCCACATCTGGTCTAACACCGCGCCACACAGCGTTGAACTTGTAGGCCCCACGTCTAGTCTAACACCGCGCCACACGGCTTTGAACTTGTAGGCTCCATGTCTGGTCTAACACCACGTCCACGGCTTTGAACTGAACCCACACTCTCATGTGCACTGCGCTGGTGGGTCAGGAGCGGTCCTGCTCAGACCCCTGCCCTGTGTCCGGAAGGAGGCAGCTCCCGTGGCAACAGTCCCCTCGAGGGGCTGGAGCTGGGACCCTCATAGGGATGGAGTCGCCAACATCGGGGGAGGACTCGGCCATCCCCCCAGAGGGTGACAGGGCTGAAGGCCAGGCTCCAGTCCAGACCCCAGAGCAGCCGTGCAGACTCCCCCTGCAGGGGGAGCGCCTGGGGGCGGCTCCACTCACGTGGGCTGGGTGGTCCAGGGCCTGGGATGGGGGCTGTGGGGAGGAGTGGGCGGGTGGGACGTTATCATCACTGATGCTGAGTCCTGTGGGTGCAGCCAGGGGGGCGGGTTCACCGCTGTGCTGGGTGGATGGGTTCCCAGGGAAAACCGTCATGGGGCAGGCTCGGGCCACCGGGGACTCTAGAAAGCACATTTTCCTGAGAGTGACAAGCAGCTGGTCACAACCAAGTGGTCAGTGTGCCTCGGTCAGGACCCCACAACGAGGCCTGGACGTGCCAGGGGGCATCTCCCCGTGAGGTGAAAGCCGGAAGCTACCTGGACTTCAGCATGACCTAGGGCCACGCGTGGCCTGAGCCGAGCTCCCCTCCTGGACACTGGGAAGGCCCTGTATGGCTTGTTTATTCCCAGGGAAGCACCAGCAGCCCTGTGCCCAGCTTGTGACTAACAGCAAGAGCTTATGCTCAAAACAGATGCTGTTTATGAGCTCCCCCTCCCCCAGCTACCCCAGGAATTCCTGATGATTTCCTTATACACTGATGCCTGTCACCACCACAGCCACCCACGGGCCTGCACCTCAGGGAGGTAATGAGCTGGGATAGTCCTTGTCCTTCTCACTGATTACTGCGCACAGAGCTCCTGCACGGAGTGGAGCCTGTGTTTCCCGCAGCCTTTTTCATCTCCCGACGTGTGTGCCGTGCGTGTAATGATGGAGTGTGCTAATTTATGCTGCACCACAGGGCTGCCAAGGGAAGCGCTGCCCTGCTCAGGGGCCTGGGGAACCAGGAGGGGCACGAAGAGGGTCAGGAGACCCCAGGAGAAGCGGACAGTCTGTGAGGGCATCCATTCTCGGGAGAGGTGGTCTGAGATTGGGTGCTTCCAGGAGTGAGGCTGGTGTGTCTAAAACAGGAGACCAGACCCACGGCTCTGCAGCTGCTCTAAGCTGAACGTGTTCTCTGCTCTCGGCAGAGCTTTAGGCCTGCAGGGCTCCTTCCAGGGCCGTGGACGCAGCAGACGAGGCCTTTCCTTAGAATATTTGTCTCCGTGCCTGCCCACTTGCTCACGGAGGAGGGGCTGCAAAGAGGGCAAAGAATCCGTGTTCTCAGGGTTGCTGCTTGGAACCCCGGAAGGAAATTCTAGAGCGTTCAGACTAGAGATTCAGAGATGCTTGCATGGTATCCGTGGTAACTCCTTGTTGGACCACACTGGCCCCCATCATGAAGCATGATGTGCGGACTGTTCATACTTTTATCTCCTCGAAATGTTGAGGGTTGCGTTAGCTGAGTCAGTAAGACTTCAGGAGAAAAGTCACAGCTGGAGAGAGTCACAGGAAGACAGTGACTGAGCCGGATGCCCCTGGGACCAGCCCCACGTAACCCCCAGGCATTGCTTTGATTGCTGAGCTTGTAATGAATGCATAATGGGCTTCCCTGATCGCTCAGCTGGTGAAGAATCTGCCTGCAATGGAGGAGCCCCGGTTCCATTCCTGGGTCAGGAAGATCCCCTGGAGAAGGGATAGGCTACCCACTGCAGTATTCTTGGACTTCTCTTGTGGCTCAGCTGGTGAAGAATCTGCCTGCAATGCAGGAGACCTGGGTTCAATGCCTGGGCTGGGAAGATCCCCTGGAGAAGGGAATGGCTACCCACTCCAGTATTCTGGCCTGGAGAATTCCACAGACTGTACAGTCCATGGGGTCGCAAAGATTTGGTCATGACTGAGGAACTTTCACTTTCTTTCAAAGGTTTTTAAAATTAAATCTGTTAATGCATTGAATTAAAACCATAAGAAAAATTTCCTTTAAACTGGATTAATGTGCCACTTTCTTGTAGACTAAAATATAGCAGATTGGGGAAATTTTGAATGAATCCTTAAAATATCTGTTAAGTCACAGTTTAGTATAGTAAGGATTAGAAACTGTTGTAATAGATGGTACTGATTTTTCATTGATATCTCCCAAATTTCTAAAAGTAAAAAATTTTTGGCATCAAATATATTTCCCCTCCTTGCAATCTGTGATTTAGGTCCAAAAACCTTTAGGAAGTAAAGTCCGATGCTGTAAAGAGCAATGTTGCGCAGGAGCCTGGAATGTCAGGTCCACGAATCAAGGTAAATTGGAAGCAGTCAAACAGGAGGTGGCAAGCGTGAACGTCAACATTCTAGGAATTGGTGAACTAAGATGGACCAGAATGGGTGAATTTAACTCAGATGACCATTATGTCTACTACTGTGGGCAAGAATCCCTTAGAAGAAATGGAGTAGCCCTCATAGTCAACAAAAGAATCTGAAAGGCAGTAGTTGGGTGCAATCTCAAAAATGACAGAATCTTTGCTCGATTCCAAGGGAAACCATTCAATATCACAGTAATCCAAGTCTATGCCCCAACCAGTAACGCTGAAGAAGCTGAAGTGGAACGGTTCTATGAAGACCTACAAGACCTTCTAGAACTAACACCAAAAAAATATGTCCTTTTCATCCTAGGGGACTGGAATGCAAAAGTAGGAAGTCAGGAGATACCTGGAATAAGAGGCAAGTTTGGCCTTGGAGTACAAAATGGAGCAGGGCAAAGGCTAACAGATTTTGCCGAGAGAATGCTCTGGTCAGAGCAAACACTCTCTTCCAATGACAAAGAGACAACTCTACACCTGGACAACACTGGATGGTCAATACAAAAATCAGATTGATTATATCCTTTGGAGCCAAAGATAGAAAAGCTCTATAGAGTCAGCAAAAACAAGGCTGGGAGCTGACTGTGGCTCAGATCATGAACTCCTTATTGCCGAATTCAGCTTGAATTGAAGAAAGTAGGGAAAACCGCTAGACCAGGTATGACCTAAATCCAATCCCTTATGATTAAACACCGGATGCAACAAATAGATCCAAGAGGCGAGATCCGACAGACAGAGCGCCCGATGAACCATGGACGGAGGTTCATGGCACTGTACAGGAGGCAGGGATCAGGACCATCCCCAAGAAAAAGAAATACAAGAAAGCAAAATGGCTGTCTGGGGAGGCCTTACAAATAGCAGAGAAGAGAAGAGAAGCAAAAGGCAAAGGAGAAAAGGAAAGATATAAGCACCCAAGTGCAGAGTCCAGAGAAGAGCAAGGAGATAAGACAGCCTTCCTCAGCGGTCAGTGCAAAGAAATAGAGGAAAACGATAAAATGGGAAAGGCTAGAGATCTCTTCAAGAAAATTAGAGATACCAAGGGAACACTTCATGCAAAGATGGGCTCAGTAAAGGACAGACATGGACCTAACAGAAGCAGAAGATATTAAGAAGAGGTGGCAAGAATACACAGAAGAACGATACAAAAAAGATATTCACTACCAAGATAACCACGATGGTGTGATCACTTACCTAGAACCAGACATCCTGGAATGTGAAGTCAAGTGGGCCTTAGGAAGCATCACTACAGAAAAAGCTAGTGGAGGTGATGGAATTCCAGCTGAACTATTTCAAATCCTGAAAGATGATGCTGTGAAAGTGCTGCACTCAATATGCCAGCACATTTGGAAAACTCGGCATTGGTCACAGGACTGGAAAAGGTCAGTTTTCATTCCAATCCCAAAGAAAGGCAATGCCAAAGAATGCTCAAACTGCCACACAATTGTACTCATCTCATACGCTAGCAAAGTAATGCTCAAAATTCTCCAAGCCAGGCTTCAGCAATATGTGAACCGTGAACTTCCTGATGTTCAAGCTGGTTTTAGAAAAGGCAGAGGAACCAGAGATCAAATTACCAAAATCCGCTGGATCATGGAAAAGCAAGAGAGTTCCAGAAAAACATCTACTTCTGCTTCATTGACAATGCTAAAGCCTTTGACTGAATCACAACAAACTATGGAAAATTCTTCAAGAGATGGGAATACCAGACCACCTGACCTGCCTCTTGAGAAATGTGTATGCAGGTCAAGAAGCAACTGTTAGAACCGGACATGAAACAACAGACTGGTTCCAAATATGAAAACGAGGCCTGGATAACGTCACCCTGCTTACTTAACTTACACTCAGAGTACATCATGAGAAATGCTGGGCTGGATGAAGCACAAGCTGGAACCAAGATTGCCGGGAGAAATATCAATAACCTCAGATATGCAGATGACACCACCCTTATGGCAGAAAGCAAAGAACTAAAGAGCCTCCTGATGAAAGTGAAAGAGGAGAGTGAAAAGGCTGGCTTAAAATTCAACATTCAGAAAACTAAGATCATGGCATCCAGTCCCATCACTTCATGGGAAATAGATGGGGAAACAGTGGAAACAGTGAAAGACTTTATTTTGGGGGGCCTCCAAAATCACTGCAGATGGTGACTGCAGCCATGAAATTAAAAGATGCTTGCTCCTTGGAACAAAAGTTATGACAAAACTAGGCAGCGTTTTAAAAAGCAGAGACATTACTTTGCTGACAAAGGTCCATCTAGTCAAGGCTGTGGTTTTTCCAGTGGTCATGTATGGATGTGAGAGTTGGACCATAAAGAAAGCTGAGCACTGAAGAATTGCTGCTTTTGAACTGTGGTGTTGGAGAAGACTCTTGAGAGTCCCTTGGACTGCAAGGAGATCCAACCAGTCCATCCTAAAGGAAATCAGTCCTGAATATTCACTGGAAGGACTGATGCTAATGCTGAAGCTCCAATACTTTGGCCCCCTGAGGCATAGAACTGACTCCTGTTGCTGGGAAAGATTGAAGGCGGGAGGGAAGGGGACAGCAGAGGATGAGATGGTTGGATGGCGTCACGGACTCGATGGACGTGACTTTAAACATTCTTTGAGAGTTGGTGATGGACAGGGAGGCCTGGCGTGCTGCAGTCCATGGGGTCACAAAGAGTCGGACACGAGTGAGTGACTGAAGTGAGGTACAGAAACGGCCAAATTCATAGCAACCAGAGTATACGTTTCATAAGACAAGAACCTCAGTTGAGTCCTTCTTACTCAGATGCAGCCTCAGTTCCCCAAAAGGTGCTTCATACCCAGTATTTACTCAGTGGGGTATTATTAAGTAAGTGTAACCAACTCTTCACCCTCCCACACACACAGTGCGACTGGCCTTTTAGTATCTGGAGGTTCACAAAGTGAATACAATCTGTCCGCTATATATTCTGTCAACTTGTATAAATATATGTGGCTCTTTGACTTCACTCTAAAATTTATTCTGAATGACCTGTAACTATCAAGGCATTCAGGACGTATCGCCAGTCAGAAGGCTCAGTTCTGCGCCGGTTTGCACACAGCCTCTGGCCTCAGCAAGGCCTGGCAGGACGCACTCCTACGTGCTGCTGGCGGGGTGGCTGTCCTCCTCCTCCAATTCTGCGTGTTCACAGTTCCTAGCTGAGTAGCGGTGTGTGTGCCCTGCCTTGACTGCGTTTGATTAAGAAGAGGCACCGGGCAGTCATCCTCTCAGGGGTCAGCAGTCAACCCCGAGTCCCTAAGCTGCCGGTCCAGGTCCACAGCAGGAGAACTCTGTCCTCGAGCCCAGAGGCCAGGCTTCGGCCGGCAGAGGGGTCACCGAGGTTCCGGGGAGGCTGGACACACCTCTCTGGGTGCGGCCTCTCCCTGGGGAGACGGTTCCAGGGCCCCTGCCTGGGTCTTTGTAGACGGCTCCCACCCAGGACTCGCAGTCTCGGCTCCATCCCCTCAGAGCTCTGCGCCCAGTGACAGCTCCTGCTGGTTCACTGTGTCCCCCCTCAATGTGATTAACTAGGCCAGGGTGGGGAGGGAGGCAGGGGAGGAGGCAGGAGAAGGGGAGGCGCAGGGGGAGCGAGGGGGGCCTCAGCGCAGAGCTGAGGGGCTTCTGAGCCAGGGGACCCCAGGAGAAGCGAGAATCGCCCACTGCTGGCGTGCCCAGGGCCTAAGTACAGAAGGGCCCAGACGGGGGTCCTGGGCCAGTGTGCCCCGCACTGATCTGAGCCCCTGTCTCAGCCTGGGCAGCTTTGCCAGCTGGGGCCACCCAGCAAAGGAAAGGACCCCCCTTGGCTCCCTGTCCACGAGGACAGCCGGCCGCTGCTGGGCAGGGCTTCCCGGAGGTGCTGCCCCCTTGGCCCCCGGATGCCGCACACCAGAAGGAGGCCGCAGGGCAGGGAGGCCGCAGGCCAGGGCAAGGGGCTCTGGCCAGCCTGCTGGAGGAAGTCTTTCCCTCCCAGGGGCCCCGCGCAGAGGGCAGCCTGACTTGCTGCTGCAGACAGGCCGCACACACGGCACACAGGCCTGGCCCGCGGCGGGCAGAGGCCGAGCCAGTGACGGCGACACCTCCACGGGGAGGAGGAAGGGACTCGGCGACCCTGCAGCTGGAGGCAGGAGGGAGTTACACCCTGCGGGGTGGCTCCTGCCTCTGAAGAGCGACCCTGAGCCCAGGATCCGCCCGGCGGCAGGCCTGCATCCTCCCCGCTGACAACACCCACGTCCAGGGGAAGCTGCAGGTCCGGGGGGGCCCACGGGACCCAGAGGCGCACCAGAGATGACTGCCCCAGGCTACAGAGGGCACGAGGCCCGCAGACACACGGCTCAGGGGAGTCTCAGCGAAGGTCAGGCCTCCTCCTTCAGCCGCTAGAAAAGCCTGGACTCTCCTCACTCGGGCCCCACGGGGGACGGTCCTCCACCCTTTGGAGCCCACGGGGGAAGGTCCTACCTGCTTGGACCCCACGGGGGACGGTCCTCCACCCTTTGGAACCCACGGGGGAAGGTCCTACCTGCTCAGACCCCACGGGGGAAGGTCCTACCTGCTCAGACCCTACGGGGGAAGGTCCTACCTGCTCAGACCCTACGGGGGAAGGTCCTACCTGCTCAGACCCCACGGGGGAAGGTCCTACCTGTTCAGACCCCACGGGGGAAGGTCCTACCTGCTTGGACCCCACGGGGGAAGGTCCTACCTGTTCAGACCCTACGGGGGAAGGTCCTACCTGCTCAGACCCCACGGGGGAAGGTCCTACCTGCTCAGACCCCACGGGGGAAGGTCCTACCTGCTCAGACCCTACGGGGGAAGGTCCTACCTGCTTGGACCCCACGGGGGATGGTCCGCCACCCTTTGGAGCCCACGGGGGAAGGTCCTACCTGTTCAGACCCCACGGGGGAAGGTCCTACCTGTTCAGACCCCACGGGGGAAGGTCCTACCTGCTCAGACCCTACGGGGGAAGGTCCTACCTGCTCAGACCCTACGGGGGAAGGTCCTACCTGCTCAGACCCTATGGGGGAAGGTCCTACCTGCTCAGACCCCACGGGGGAAGGTCCTACCTGCTCAGACCCCACGGGGGAAGGTCCTACCTGCTCAGACCCCACGGGGGAAGGTCCTACCTGCTCAGACCCTACAGGGGAAGGTCCTACCTGCTCAGACCCCACGGGGGAAGGTCCTACCTGCTTGGACCCCACGGGGGAAGGTCCTACCTGTTCAGACCCCACGGGGGAAGGTCCTACCTGTTCAGACCCTACGGGGGAAGGTCCTACCTGTTCAGACCCTACGGGGGAAGGTCCTACCTGCTTGGACCCCACGGGGGACGGTCCTCCACCCGCGGGCCCTTTGGAGGACGGTCCTACCTCCTCAGACCCAGCGGGGGGGGGTCCCCCTCAGACCCTTGGGGACAGTCCTGCCCCTCGGACCACACAGGTGAGGGTCATACCTCCTCTGGCCCCACAGGGACGGTCCTAGCCCTTGGAGTGCACGGGGAAGGTACTACCTCCTCGGACACTGCGGGGGATGGTCCTTCGGCCTCAGACCCCCTGGGGACTGTCCCCCTCCCCTGTGGTGTGGACAGGAGGGATTTGACATGGTCTGTGCAGAGCATCAGGGTCGGGAGTGTCTGGTTCCAAGGGAGGAAAGACATCTCCTGTCAGCCTCGGCTCAGGGAGGTGTTGCCAGTGTCCCCACTGTGGGTGTCCTGAGACCACGGAAGGGCTTGGAAGGAGAGGAGTGAGCTGGGGTTAGCCTGAGGGGCTGGGGTGAGCCTGAGGGGCTGGAGTCGAGCCTGAGGGGCTGGGATGAGCCTGAGGGGCTGGGGTCAGGGAGAGGGGCTGGGAGGCTGCTGCTTCTGAGCCTCCCCGGCAGCCGGCGGTGCCCCTCCACTCGCCCTGCACACACCATGAGGAGGGGCAGAGACAGCAGGTGACCTCAGGCCCCAGGCATACATGGGGTGACGGGTCTGGAGGAGAAGCAGGGGCAAAGGCCCCTGAAGGGGAAGACCACTTAGAAAGAGCCACATGTGACGCCTGTGTATATACGAGGGTCTTGGCTGCAAGCTAAGCCATTGGAGAGACTTACAGCAAACACGAGCTTGTGGACCTGGCTGACCGTGGACAAGGCCTCCTGAGTGTGCATTCAGGCACACGTCCTGACCAGCTGTGGCCTGGGCCGGCCAGTGAGCTTCTCTAGGCGTCAGCGTTCTCAGCGGTCAGGTGGTGAGGGCCGAGCCCTCGTGCCACAGGCTTGCTCTGAGGGATGATACCCCAGTGCACGCGAGGGCTGAGGGCATGGCACATCAGCTGTGCAGCAAGGGTGAGCGACACAGAAAGTTAGATCACAAGGCTTCAAGGCATGAAGGCCCCGCTTCTCACTAAGTGCTGCCGGAGGCCTGGCCCGGCTTTCTAGCAAACCCAGCAGCCACAGAGGCGTAATTTGAGGTTTGCTGAGCCTTTGTTCTGTAGCAAAGCTTACCGCTAAATGTGGAAATTTAGAGACCAGCGTTGCCAAAAGGAGAGCTCATCATTCCTTGAAATGGCAACTAGTTCCTGCTCACTTCAGGAAATTCCCTGCAAGACCCAGGGCCCTGATTTCTCAAATTCCTCCTCCACTCGGGCACTTTGCCGCCCAGCTCGTCAATCAGCACTACCAAGTCCAGATCCTGTGATGCAGGAACGTCTCTTGGTTCCCCTAAGAGTCAGAAAGAAACAGAAAGTCATCTTTTCATGTAAAATTCTTTTCTTTTTTGAGCTCCTTTCGTAGCTCAGGCATCGTGTTGGGTGCAGAGACCAAGGTGTAGGTCATGTCATGGCGAGGCCCTCACGGCGACGGGAGAAGCAAGGGTCATCTCGAGAGAGTGTCCGGGGTTTGCAGGCCTCAGGCCTGATGGACAGAGGGGGCGCCGGAGCCTCACCCAGGATGGGGAGACGGCAGGTGTCTTCTGGAGGGAGGTGTTGCAAAGGCCCAGGCAAGGGGGCACCCTGAATTCAAACCAGGAGGGAGTCCACGATGGCGAAGGAAGCTTCACGGGGCGAGAGAGGAGGGTGAGCACTGAGGGGCAGAGGTGAATGAGGGCCAGAGAGGCCACAAGGGGCTTCACGGACTCACGGTGAGCCAGGGAGCAACAGGCACGGAGACCCCAGGGTTGAGAGGAGGCATCACACGCGCCTCGGACAGCCTCAGGCAGGACCTGGTGAGACAGCACCTGGAGGGCTGGAGGCGAAGGGAGGTGGTGACGGGCAGCTGAAGTCACCCTGGGGGCAGGGAGGCGGGGTAGGGAGCTTGGAGGTCCAGGCGGCAGGGTCACCCTGAGGATCAGCTCAGTCGCTCAGTCGTGTCAGACTCTTTGCGACCCCATGGACTGCAGCGCGCCAGGCCTCCCTGTCCATCACCAACTCCTAGAGTTTACCCAAACTCATGTCCGTTGAGTCGGTGATGGCATCCAGCCATCTCATCCTCTGTCGTCCCCTTCTCCTCCTGCCCCAAATCCCTCCCAGCATCAGGGTCTTGTCAAATGAGTCAGTTCTTTGCCTCAGGTGGCCAAAGGATTGCAGTTTCAGCTTCAGCATCAGTCCTTCCAACGGATATTCAGGACTGATCTCCTTTAGGATGGGCTGGTTGGATCTCTTTGCAGTCCAAGGGACTCTCAAGAGTCTTCTCCAACAACACAGTTCAAAAGCATCAATTCTTCAGTGCTCAGCTTTCTTTATAGTCCAGCTCTCACATCCATACACGACCACTGGGAAAACCACAGCCTTGACTAGATGGACCTTTGTTGGCAAAGTAATGTCTCTGCTTTTTAATATGCTGTCTAGGTTGGTCATAACTTTTCTTCCCAGGAGAAAGCGTCTTTGAATTTCATGGCTGCAGCCACCATCTGCAGTGATTTTGCAGTCCAAGAAAATAAAGCCTTTCACTGTTTCCATATCTATTTGCCATGAAGTGATGGGAACAGATGCCATGATCTTCGTTTTCTGAATGTTGAGTTTTAAGGCACCTTTTTGACTCTCCTCTTTCACTTTCATCAAGAGGCTCTTTAGTTCTTTGCTTTCTGCCTTAAGGGTAGTGTCATCTGCATATCTGAGGTTATTGATATTTCTCCTGGCAATCTTGATGAACTTCTCAAAAGCACCAAGGCCCCAGGTTCCCAGGGTGAACACTCACCTGCATGGCCACAGGTACCATACAATTAGGGGATGCCTGGCCTCCCTCCCATGAAAACCTGCCCTCCCACTGGGCTTGCCTCGGGCCACACCTGCATCCCACTGAGCCCAGGTCCTGAGTCTCAAACTGCCTGGGCTGTGGGGTCCTTGCCCGTGATCTGTGACCGTCCTCCACCTGGGCGTTCAGTCCTCGGCCTCCACAGACTCCTGCTGGCCCTTCAGGGCTCTGCCGATGTCCTCTGCACGAAGGCCTTGTCTGCCCCGGTCCTGAGTCCTCCCTCCTGAGCACCCAGGGTGGCAGCTGCCTCCACTCAGGACACCCAGGGCAGCTGCAGCGAGCTACTCTGTGTGGCTCCTTGCGTTCTGCTCAGCTTCCTGTAGACTGTCGTCCCCATGGGGCAGGACCCCGAGTCAGGCCCCATGCTGGTCTCCAGCAGGTCCCAGAAGCACTTGTGTGGCAGCAAAGGCCAGACGCAGCGAGACAGAAGGGGGGCTTCCAGGGTCTGGGGCTGAGGGGGTGGTGCTGTCCAGCCCAGGCAGGACGACGGGAGGGGCGCTTGCAGCCAACCTGCTCAGCTGCTTAGCCGCATCCACAAGGACCCGCCCGACCCTCCCAACCTGCCGTCTCCGCCGAGGCCCACGCTGGACACACGTCCTACGCAGGTTGGGCCTGGAGGAGTGGGACAAGGAGGAACTTTCCAGGAGCCGCAGGACTTCCTCTGGGCCTCAAGTGCCTCAGACACAGAGCTCGTTGGTCCCCAGGGGGGTCACAGGTGAGCTCCAGAGGCCGGTTCTCCACCTCGTGCTGGCCTCAGCCCCTCCCAGGTCTGCCCTGCACATCACTTCCTCTTCCTGCACCGCCAAGGCCCCATTGCCCCTGGTCAAAGTCGAGGCTTGCGCTGTGTGCCTGCTCAAGGCTCGATGCAGACACCTGATCTACGGTGAGTGAAGGCCTGTCTGTCTGTCTGTCTCAGTAACTCTGTCCACGTTTCCAGTGTTTTCAGGGTGCTGCTCATTTGTGACAGCAGCTGCCCCAGGACAGAGCTGGGCCGATCCCTCCTCCTGGCCCAGCACGTCCCACCACGTCCACCACGTCCCACCACGTCCCGCCATATCCGTGAGGCTAGACCAATCCTCTGCATACAGTGAGGACCCCACGGCTCAGGGGAGGTTGGGGGTCCATCTGACCCCAGAGCCCAAGCCCTGGGTCACCGAGGCCACCACCTTCCCCAGACACCCCGCTGAAAGGTCAAAGGAGAACGAATGGGCTGAAGAGGTGGAGCCCCACAGGGAGGGTGGGTTCAGGGTTTGAGGTCTTCCCTCTTCCTGGTCTCCTTATGGAAGACACAAACATAAAAATGCGTGTGGCCACCTATGCCTCTGCCCCGCAGCCTGGAGTGTCCCCCACCCGCCTGCACACCCGGCACACACTGGCAGAGAATGGCACGAGCCAGGCTGGCTGCTGGAACACAGAGGGGATCTTCTCCACCTCCTCAGAGGAGGGAGGGTGCAGCCAGCCTGTTCTGATCCGGCCAAACCAGGCACTGCAGACCCCCGAGGAGGGAGATTGGTGGGGGGAGGGTGGGGTGCTGCTGGCTCAGATGGCAGCTGGGACGTGACCTGAAGGACGACCAGCCCCTCCAGGTGACTGGAAGGCTCCGGAGTGAAAGAACACAGCCTGATCCGGCTGCAGGCACTGCCGCCTCCCCGCCAGCCGTCGGCCCCGCTGGACCCCCTCCCCCGCCCCATCTTCTTGTGGGCTCCATGCCCCATCGCGGCTGAAGGAGGACGGGGTGGCTGAGCCCGAGGAAAATGCAGGTGCCAGTTTGGAAGCTCTGGGTCTGGCCGGCATCTCCCCAGGAGCTGCCGCACGCACGGTTACAGGATGGCAGGGCAGGCCCGGGAGGGCGTCACCCCCTGCCTGCAGGGTCTCCTCTGTGGGCAGCTGCAGATGGCCAGAGGCTGGTGCTCGGGAAATGCAGGGGCGGCGGGGCCTCCGTCACACCTGCAGGAGGAGGTCCTGTGACACCCAGGGCTTCTCTCCCCTCTCGTTTCACAAAACAGCACAACAGAGGCGGATCGCACGGCTTGCCGTTCTGTGGCTCAGGCAGTGGGTATCGACAGCTCACTGCGGTTCACCAGGAGCCCCCTGTGAGAGAGCGAAGCTCGTGTTGTGTATGTTTCATGACACATTAAAGCTGGGTGGTGGCAGGGGCTAGTAAACGCTGAGCAGCGAAGCCGGGCTAAACCTCGGGTGATTGTTCTGTGTCCATGCAAACATCCCAGCGCTGGTCCAATGACAAGGCCACCGGCAGCTGCCTGACTTGGACAGATTTCAGAGCCTCATTCTTCAGCTGCCTGATGGGAAGAAAAGTGGCAGTGAGCCCCTCTCCACCTCGGCAGCCAGGGGCAGCCAGAGCAGGGCCTCCTCGGCCAGACCCCTGCCCTCCTCTGAGGCTCCACTTTCGGGAACTTGCTTGTTCTGTGATGTGGCAACAGCCTCCGAGCACGCAGCCTGGACGCCCAGTAAATATTTACAGAGCGGCTGAGAGGCGCTCGCCCGGGCGCAGCTGGACAGCTGGAGGTGGGTGGGGGGCCCGCCGGGCGGGGCTGGGCCCCCGGGCTCTGCATGCAGAGCACTGGGCATCCTGCTCGCTCTCTGCAGAGCAACCTTGTCAGCCAAACAGAAGGCAGCCCCTCTGAAATTCCTCGACGGGGACGTGCCCAAACCCGGGGTCTCCCCCAGCCCCCTGCTAACTGGGTCGCCCCGCCCCACAGGCCCAGCCGGCTGGCACCAAGTCTGAAGGTCTGAATCCTCGTCCAGAGGGGTGGGTGCCGCCTCTGCACAGTGCCCAATGGCTGCCCTGGCGCTTCACCCAGAGTTGGAGGAATGAGACCCTGGTCCCCTCATGGGAGGAGGTGGCCCCTCGTGTCCCTCTGTGATGCTTTGTGTGAAGAAGTGTGATTTGGGGACGTGTGGCTCTAACATGTGCATAGCACCCAAAGCGCTCGGCTCAGTGCAGCGAGTGCTGATCGTCACGGCTGGCGGGGGCGGCCCACGTCCCCGGGAGTCCTGCAGGAAGGCCGCCAGGACCCCCAGGGCCAAGGACAGACAGGCCCCTGTGAGCTGGACATCCTCGGAGGGCCGCGCCCAGCACCTGAGACCCGAAGGGGACAAAAGAGGGTGTCTGGGCTCAACCACACCCTGGGCCGTGGCTCGGGGCACCCGGTGCCCGTGGGAGACCCAGCACTCGGGGAGGGAGGCAAACAAGCTGGTGCTGATGGGCAGGAAGCAGCGGCTGGGGCCAGATTCTCAGGGCCTTTGGGGTCAGGGGTCCCAGAGGAGTGAGTGCCGTCCCCCAGGGGCTGTCCGTCTCCTCTCCGGTGGGCACAGATAAGGGCCCAGTGTCCCCTGGCCTGCAGGCGAGCGTCAGGGAGGAAGCATCTTGCCCAGCTGGTGGCCAAGGAAGCGGGGACCAGAAGCAGGAAGGACCGCAAGGTGAGCGAGGACCCAGAAGTGAGTCCTCCTCACCAGGCCCGGGCCCGCGAGCGCCCACGCCCACCCTGCAGGGAGGAGCCGGCAGGACAAGCCAGGCAGGGACGAGGCAGTTTCCAGGCCCGCCCTCGAGTGCTGGGCCCTGCCCTCTGCTCCCAGTTTAGAGCAAGTGCCTGGGAAAGAGAAGAGAGAGGGCACGGCTCACCCGCCAACACCTGGCCTCTTCAGGCAGCGCCGCTCCGCTGGCCGAGGCATTGGTCAAGCCCTCCCACTGATGCCCCGATAGCCTCTCCCTGCTGGCAGCGGTCGCCCTGAGGGGCAGGGGATTGGGCAGGGCTGCGGTCCAGGTTGGGCAGCAGGTGGCTTCGGCGACATCGCCCGGGTCCCACCCTCTTCTGCCCTGTGTCCTCTGGTTTCGCTGGAAACTGGAGTTCTGACGCCCAGTCTGACGCCACAAGGCTCACCCTGGTCCACAGTGAGGCAACTTGCCTTCTCCCAGGCACGCCCTGGAGGTGAGCAGGGGGGTGGGAGCCCCAGCCTCCCAGCAATGAGGGGCTGAGGGCAGACTGACCAGCGCCACCAGGAGAAGCGGGAGGAGACCCTGAGGCATGCAGGGACAACATGAGCCAGGCGAGAACCGGGGCAACCCAGCCCCACCACACCATCACCATAGCGAGTTTCCTTGCGGTTTTGCTCCCCTCTCCCCGAGTGGGCTTCCCTTGTGGCTCAGCTGGTAAAGAATCTGCCTGCAATGCAAGAGACCTGGGTTCGATCCCTGGGTTGGGAAGATCCCCTGGAGAAGAGAAAGGCTACCCACTCCAGGATTCAGCCCTGGAGAATTCCATTGACTGGATACTCCATGGGGTCGCAGAGTCGGACATGACAGAGCAATTTTCATCATCCCTGATGGGCTGTAGCAAATCCTGGGTAAGAACTTAGAATTTTTGGTAAAAGTATGCATGGTGCAACCAGCCATCAAGTGACGAAACCTTGTCAAGCATCTTAACCGACACCCACCCTCAGGTTTGAAGCCCTTGTGAACACCAATGCCTGAATAGCAGAGCTGGGTTCACTCGCAGAGACCAGCCTGCTCCCCCTCCCAGAGCACGTCTCTGCTTTAGTGAATCTTGCTTTGAGCTTGAACCTGAAGTGTCCCCTGTAATTCCTTGCTTACGGTCACAAGGACCGAGGTTGCTGGTCTGGGTTTGTCTGCAGGCCTCCTTGCCCGATACTCTTTGACACAACGCACACTGCCTGGGAACACAGTTTGGTTCCGTGACATGGATGCTGTAAGGTTAGTCTGTGCAGCCTTGGGCTCCATCAGGCTTTCGACTGCGGCGTGGCGGCTGCTCAGCTTTCATCTCCTGGGTCTCTCGTGCCCGCGCTCCCCATTAACACGAGCAGGAAGGGAAGCCAGCCTTCCAAGACCCGCGCGCTGCTCTCCAGAACGCCACACTCACTGTTCTCCCGCCCCTGCCTCTCCTTGCTGACCTCTCTTCCTCCAAGGTTGCTGAAGGCACCAGCGGACAAACGAGCCTGCTGCCTTTGCTAAAGGCACACACCTCCCTTACAAAGCCAGGCTCTCTGGCAGGACTCCTTGAATTAGGTTATTAAAAATCTTTCTGACATTGTATGCTGGGACCTCCAACTTCTTCCACCAGTGGCTGGAACCTAATTCAGTTATAGGATTTGGGCAACACTTTTTCCATTTCCTTTTTGGGGCGCTCTCTCTCTATTTCTGAATATCTGAAGGGATTCCTACTGTTGCTAAATCAAGTTGGTGACCATTCAAGACATTTTTTCCTGTGACCCATGAGGGCTTCTGACAGATCCATGTTCCCTGCTGGCAGGGCCCAGCTGACAGGAAAAAGTAAAATTACCCTTTCAGGGCCCTACCTGGGCCCCACACCTTCCCTTGCCACCACTGTTCCTCTACAGTCTCCATCAAGGGCCAGGGTGCAGGGGACCTTCAGGAGAGTGGCCTCTGGAGCGCTGCTCTCCACCTGGGAACTGCAGCCAAAAGGAGGCAGGGGGGCAGGAGGACAGCTGACGTCATGAGGGTAGGGCCACAGAGCCACAAGGCCCCCAGGAGAAGGGCCGGGCATGCGCTGACACGGCCGTCAGCTCTGCAGGTGAAGCTTGGAAGGAAGAGCTGGTTGACTGTTGACACAGCCGTCAGTTCTCCAGGTGAGGCCTGGGAGGAAGGGCTGGGCGTGCGCTGACACAGCCGTCGGCTCTGCAGGTGAATCCAGGAAGGAAGGGCCGGGTGTGAGCTGATACAACTATCGGCTCTCCAGGTGAAGCCTGGAAGGAAAGGATGGCCTCTTCCAGGCCTCAGGAGGAGAATCCTGACGGTCAGGGACATCAGAGGCTGGGACCGCCCTGACCCCAGTGCTCTCTCTTCTCAGCTGGTACCCACAGCTCTGGCCTCTTGCACCTGCCACCCCTAGGTTGCATCCTCAAACACTGGTCAGGCTTTGATCTTGAGACCTGAAAGCAGAGGGAGTGACCTTTTTCTGTGACTCTGCCCGGCCCCTGCATGAGCTGGGAAGACCAGGAGGAAGGCCCCTCAGTGGGAGCGTCGACCACCACAGCCTCCTTCAGTTGCGCTGTCCCGTGAGAGGCAGGGGATGGAGTAAGTCCCCTACATGAGAGCCTTCTTTGGCCCTTGGGGACAGACAGAACCCTGCAAGGTCTGTAAGACAGAGCCTACAGCATTGGCTCTGGCGGGACCTATGCCACCTGCTCGCTGGGGAGCTGACTGAGATGGAGCAAAGGCAGGGCCCCTAAAGAACCCCTTCTGCCACCAGACCGTCCTCTTCCCAGCACCTCCCCCGGCTGCTCCTCTGCCTCCTCACTCAGGAAAGCCAGACCCTGGACAGGTCGTGCCCCCTAGCGCAGGCCCCAGGGGAACGCAGGCCTAACTCATTCACGGCCTTCGACCGTGCTGAGTGAAGAGAAGGTCACTCAGTCGTGCCTGACTCTTTGTGACCCCATGGACTGTATTCCACTGTGGCCTGCCAGGCTCCTCTGTCCATGGGATTAGCCAGGCAAGAACACTGGAGTGGGTTGCCATTCCCGTCTCCAGGGGATCTTCCCAACCCAGGGACCAAACCAGGGTACCTCGCATTGAGGGGGATTCTTTACCATCTGGGCCACCAGGGACGCCTCTGACCTTGCTAGAGCTGAAGCAAATCAAACACACCAATCTCAGCTTGGACTCTTTTGAGGGAATGATTATTTTAAAGGGTAAGTTCCTCACCCAATCTGCTCCAGACACCCAGAGGAAGCTCCAGTAGCTCACACGACGTCTAACACCTTCTCGGAGGAGCTCTTGGCAGCAGCCACCCCCACCATTTATAACCGAGAGCGAGAGGAAGAGGAGGCCAAGGCTCAGAGAAGGAGAAACAGGAGGGAGCGTGGGCAGGCCGATCGGCAGCCCTGCAAGGAGAGAGCCCACTTGGGGGGCAGGCCCACCACTGCAGGCCCACCACTGCAGGCCAAGCCTGCGTCTGGCTCTCAAGAAGCCTGGCCACTGGGCGGAGGAATGTGCCGATAGAGAAAAACTTCCCCAGACACTGCCCAAAGCACAGGGCAAAAGGGCCACTGGGGAGCTACCTGCCCCCGGGTCAAAGGACACAGAGGCCAGGGACAGATCCTCTGATGGCCCTCGACTGATGGGGCCCTCTGTTCCAGGCCCCCCTCCACTTTTAAATCAACATCACTGGGCTGGAGCCAAGGGCTAACCTGGCATGTGACCGTATCTTTTCCTAGCTGACTCCTAGGCCGCCTGCCCTGTCCTGACCTTCTCTTGACCCTTCTCCCCCGACTCCTGCTAAGTGACTGATGTCTCCAGTAATTTCTTTAAATTTATCTACTGTTAGAGTATGTATTATAAAGTTCATTTAGACATGACCATTAATAAGAATCATGTGAGCTCCTCATTTAGCAAGTAATATATGTTTTCTTTGCATTCAATTAGTGTAAAAAAAACCCTCATGATACATCAATACATTTAAGACAAATTATTGGGCTGTATTGGGGGACTGGATGTATATTAACATATGGAATTGCTTTCATGTATTATGCCCTCAAACCATGATTCAAAGCTTAGACCTCTCTTCCCTGTGTGTCTTGTTCCCAAAGGACACAGGCCCGGGGACACTGGCAGCTCTTCTTCGTGGACAGCACTTCGTTGACGTGAGGACCTGTGCTGACCCTGAGTGGAGGGCGAGTCAGGGACGAGGGTCCTTGCGTTCTCCTTCTGTCCCCGTGGATCGGGAGGGAGCCCCTCCGACTCTCACAGTGCCCGCGCACTTGCTGTCCAGGGATTTTGGTAACTGGAACCCCTCACGATCACCCTGAAGTTCATTTCCAGAATCGCTGCGGTTTTTGAATGTCTGTCAGCTGTCCTTCCTAAATAACCACTATCGATTTAAGTCAAATAATGCATGACTGGGACTTCCCTGCTGGTCCAGTGGCTAAGAACCCACCTGCCAGCACCGAACGCGGGTTCAGCTCCTGGCCCAGGAAGAGTCTACGAGCCGCAGAGCAGCTAAGCCCGCGGGCTGCAGCCACTGAGGCTTGCGAGCCCTGGAGCCTGTGCTCGGAAACGCGAGGAGCCGCCGCAACGAGAGGCCGGCACACCGCCACCGGGAGCAACCTCCACCGCGAGAGGAAGCCCCCACGCGGCCCAAAGCACGGCAGCTCAGCCATGTGCGACCCTTTGCGACCCCATGAGTCGCAGCACGCCAGGCCTCCCTGTCCATCACCAACTCCCAGAGTTCACTCAGATTCACGTCCACCGAGTCGGTGATGCCATCCAGCCATCTCATCCTCTGTCGTCCCCTTCTCCTCCTGCCCCCAATCCCTCCCAGCATCAGAGTCTTTTCCAATGAGTCAACTCTTCCCATGAGGTGGCCAAAGTACTGGAGCTTCAGCTTCAGCGTCATTCTTTCCAAAGAAATCCCAGGGCTGATCTCCTTCAGAATGGACTGGTTGGATCTCCTTGCAGTCCAAGGGACTCTCAAGAGTCTTCTCCAACACCACAGTTCAAAAGCATCAATTCTTCGGCGCTCAGCTTTCTTCACAGTCCAACTCTCACATCCATACATGACCACTGGAAAAACCATAGCCTTGACTAGACGGACCTTAGTCGGCAAAGTAATGTCTCTGTTTTTGAATATACTGTCTAGGTTGGTCATAAACAAATTTAAAAAATGTATATGCTTGTCATGGAAACTCTCTAAAACTGAGTAAAGGGGATGGTGACTCTGTATAGCATGTGGTCCCCGGAATGAAGAGCTCTAAAGAGACCAACCCGCACACTCATTACCCCAAGAATGTCTGCACTTAAGGGAGGCTCTCAAACTGGCCTCTTCATAAAGGAAACCATATTTCTAATGATTCTTTCTTGACTTTTACTTGAAGGGTGAAACTGACGCCTCTATGTCCTTCAGTACCTTGAGCCCCTGAGCAGACTCTCCAGTCTGGCTCCGGCTCCTCGGGGCTCACGCTCGTCTGACTTTGAGCATGGCTGGAGCCCAGCCCCAGCGTGGAAGCGTGGGCGCTGTGAGAGCGCAGGGCCCCTGCCCGCCCAGCTCTCCACCCTTGGCCTTCCCTGTGGACTCCATGCCTCCCGCGCCCTTGGCCTGTCCTCCCAGCTCCTCCCTCCCACTGGCCTTGACAAGGGTCAATCATCGCCTTCAGCTCCTGGGGGCCAGACCCTTGACCTTCCCCACCTGCTGAGGGGGCCTTCCTGGAGGAGATGTCCATGGGCTGAGCCGCTCTCCACTCCCAACCCGTCCAGACCCCAGTGGAGGTGGCACCCAGTGCTGTGATTCCTGTCCTCGCCGACCCTCCAAAGCTTTCCCATCTCCTAACTTTTTAGCAAATGAGACATATTGAAAGTCTTATTTATCTCAGCCAAATATTTCAATTAAAACGTTCCATTCCAAAAACATGACCCAGAGTTTGGCACCTTCGTGGAGGCATGGAACAGCTGGCTCTCCTTGAGAAGCATCAAGAAGCTGCTTCCTGCCACTTTGTCACCGTTAGGAGGGGACAGATGAGCCTCAGCTGTCCCTGAATGAACTAAGCAAGGCTTTGTGGGGAGGGGCGGCCCACAGGGCACTCCCTGCAGTAGCCCCCGAGGGGGGCACCCTGCTGCCGCAAGCGCCTGGCCTCCCTGAGCTGCTGGGAGCTGCCCGGTCAGGCACCTGCCCGACCCAGGACGGGGAGGCGAGGGTCTGCTGTCGGCCTGGAAGCCTCTGCAGAAGGGAGAGGAGCTCGGTGTCCAGGGAGAAAGGAATCAGCAGGGTCCCTCGTGGTGCTGTCCTGGGACAGGCAGGGGCCGCTGCCTCAGGCCGAGACGATGCCCGGTGCTCCTGATGTGCACACGGGAGGGCTGGGGCGGCGGGCAGTGGTCACCTGTGATGAGCAGGAGGTACAGTGCCGGTGGGGACCAGGGCAGGGGGCAGTGGAGACGGAAAGGAGGGTCCCGGGGAGAGCGAGCTTCACAGAAGCGGGAAGAGCACCTTCCCTGGGGCGGCAGGGGGTGGTGTCAGGGGTCAGGGGCGCTCGGAGAGGACGGGGCCCTGGAGGTGAGGGACACTGCCCCCGGGCAACAACTGCTGGGTGTGAGGACCCTGGAAGGCTCCCCCGCCCAGCACGCCCCAAGCCCGTGCATGTGAGGTGGGGGCCTCACTCATCTCCCGCGTCCTGGAGACCCGGTCGTCGCAGCCCAGAAATGTGCACGCCAGCTACCACCTTTACAAGCCACATTTTAATTCTTCAGTGAATTTTCTTGACGCACAAGGGCACATTTCATAAGACAGGGATCTTCTGCCTTGAATCACCTGGATAAAGTTATGGGAATAGGGCTGCTCTGTGGGCTCTGAGGGGAGGCTCAGGGAAGGCTCGGGGCCTGCCTGGAAAGTTCCCACACCTTCCCTGGTTGGACCAGGCAACCAAGAGGCGGACCAGATGGAAACACTCACGCCTATGCTCGCAAATTTGCTCTTTGCTCGCCAGGTTACCCTTAGACAGGTGCCGTGAGCTACTTCCTGTCGCCTCCCAAGATGGGGCTGGGGGGGGATGCCCATTTCCTTCTGTTTCCAGCTGAAGGGCGAAGGATTTTGAGCGACGCTAGACACTTTGTTCTCCTAATTTTTCCTGTTGCACTAACTTCAGGGTCACAGAGCGTTTCCTGGGTGTGAGCTGCTTCCCCACTAGCGGCAGCCCTGGGGTCAGGGGACAGGGCCCTGACGCCTCACTGGCCACTGAGGCCCCCGGCCCCCGTCCCACCGCGCCTGCCCCTGGACTGTCCTCTCCTGCCCCTGCTGGCCCTTCTGCAGAGCGGGAGGGTGTGCTCTGTGCAGGCCCCTTGGCCGGGTCTGTCTCCTGTCTGCTGGCTGTTGGCCTTCTTCGGCTCCTCCTCATGCATTTACCGTGGTGCTCACACCTCCACGGGGCTCACCTCCATGAGGCCGACCGGGTCTCTCCTGAGGGCTGCTCCTTCCAGGCTTCCGCATGTGAGGAAGCAGGGCCAGCTCCCTGGGCGCGTCTGCTTGGCTAATTTCCTGCCAGGTTCACCCACATTCAGAGTTCAAAAGCTGGAGTTAAGCACCTCTGCAGGTGAGAAGACAGCCCCACACACCTCCACCTCTGTAAGTAGACAGTTTCATCAGAAAACTACAAGGTACTGAGCTCAGAAGTGGTGGTGGCCCAACACCCTGAGGCCTTGGGTCCTGGTCCTGTGGGTTAGAGTGACCGCCTGTGGTCAGGAGTGTCCCCTGGATGTTTATCCAACATGGCACCAATAAGTAAAGAGGTTAAAATACTGGTCAAACCTGCCTTCCAACAGGGCTGCCTTCCAGCCCTGCCCTGGGCCCTTTTCTGCCCAGAAGCAGCCTGTTCCAGACGTGATGGGAACGTCCAGGTTTCCCGTGTGGAGCAGGACACCCAGCCGAACTGCCCTGGGAACTCGCTTCAAGCGGGTGGGCGCGGGGACCACGGGAGCCGCCGGGAACGATGTGAGCAGCGAGTCCAGACCCTCCGCTGCCTCTGCTCAGCTTCACGAGAACCTGCGCTCGCGTTGTGTTCTTTCCTGTTTTTTTCTTTTCAGACAAAATTGAGGCTTGAAAAGCTTCAATAACTCACTCAACTCCATATGTTTTAATAAGAGGAACTGAGCTTTCAGCCAAGAAGGACTGGTTACCCCGAGAAGCACCAGGGTGGCGGGCGTGTGTCGAGTGCCCTGACCTGGGCTGACCCCACACTCACCAGCTCTGGGGGTCAGTCCTTGACCTGGGCTGACCCCACACTCACCAGCTCTGGGGTCAGTCCTTGACCTGGGCTGACCCCACACTCACCAGCCCTGGGGGTCAGGCCCTGACCTGGGCTGACCCCACACTCACCAGCTCTGGGGTCAGGCCCTGACCTGGGCTGACCCCACACTCACCAGTTCTGGGGTCAGGCCCTGACCTGGGCTGACCCCACACTCACCAGCTCTGGGGATCAGGCCCTGACCTGGGCTGACCCCACACTCACCAGCTCTGGGGGTCAGTCCTTGACCTGAGCTGACCCCACACTCACCAGCTCTGGGGTCAGGCCCTGACCTGGGCTGACCCCACACTCACCAGCTCTGGAGTCAGGCCCTGACCTGGGCTGACCCCACACTCACCAGCTCTGGGGGTCAGTCCTTGACCTGAGCTGACCCCACACTCACCAGCTCTGGGGTCAGGCCCTGACCTGGGCTGACCCCACACTCACCAGCTCTGGGGTCAGGCCCTGACCTGGGCTGACCCCACACTCACCAGCTCTGGGGGTCAGGCCTATCGCATGGCTTTGCCCATCAGGCTGCATTTTTCTGACATGTAATCAGCCCAGAAGTCAGGGGGAAGTGCTGCCCTTTCCACAGTCTGTGGATTTAACTTCACTCGGTGCACCTGAAAATCTCACTTGAAGTCCTTTAGAGGTTAGGTTCAGTTCAGTCTGATTCACCGTGGGTGAGGCCGAATCTTGCTGGGAGGATGATGACGAGCTGGCTCCCTCTGATCACCTCCGGAGACTCACGGTGCCAGAGACGGCACGCTCGTGTCCCCAGATCCGTGCTGCGAAGGTGGAACCCCGTGTGGCGGTGTTGCGTGACGCGGTCACGAGAAGGCCCTGATGGCAGAGACCCCGCACGGCTCCCTCACCCTGACTGCCACGCGAGGACAGCCTCAGCGGACGCAGAGCGCAGCTCGACCACGGACACCCAGCCCCCGGAGCCCCGAGAACCAGTGTCTGCTGCGAGGGGCCCCCACGCGGTGCGGGGTGTGCTGCTGCGAGGGGCCCTCGTGACATGATGCGGGGTGTGCTGCTGTGAGACGCGGTGCGGGGTGTGCTGCCTCTGCGACTTTCCCCCATGTTCTGTGGGGTGTTTTCGCTGTGAGGGGCCCCCACGCGGGGTGGGGTGAGATGTGAACACAGGGTGGGGTGAGACGAGACGGGGGTGGTGAGGTGAGATGGAGCGAGGTGGGGCGGTCTGGGGGTGAGGTGAGGTGAGTTGTGGTGAAGTTGAGGTGAGGTGAACTGGGATGAGGTGAGGTGAGGTGAGGTCATGGTGAAGGGAGGTGAGGTGAGGTGGGGGTGAATGTGAGGTGGGATGAGGTAAGATGGGACGAGATGAGGTAGGGGTTAGGTGGAGGGGGGTGAGGTGGGCTGAGCGGAGGTCGGAGTGAGGTGAGACGAGGTGAACTGGGGTGAGGTGAGGTGAGGTGAGGTTGGGGTGGAGGGGGGTGAGGTGAGGTGGGGCGAGGTTACTGAGGGTGAGGAGAAGCTGTGTGGTTGCTGGTGGCTGGCTCGGAGAGTTGGAGCTGAGGTGAGGGCAGTAGGCCTTGGGACAAACGCTAACAGGCTCTTCTTCGGGGCATGGCGGGGTGTCCTGCCGTGGCTGGAGCCGGGAGGCCGGCAGAGGCACCGGGGCTGCTCCGGAAGTCCAAGCTCAGCACGACAGTCCAGCCGCGATTCTTAGGGCGAAAGCGCAGGTGGACAAGCACTTTCGGGACTGGTTCGGGCCCAGCTGCCCTTTTCCCTGCAAGTTACCCGGGCAGCTCCTACTGGGAATGGAGCTCTGGGCCCTGAAGGGCCTTAGAGCCCAAAACACAAGGAAGAACGTGAGGATGACTGATCCAGGCAGAAATCGGTGCAAAATCAGGGGTATTTATCGACAAGTGAAAGTGTAGAAAAATGAATTGGGAGCCCAAACACCAGGGACCGAGGAAAAACCATCACAGCTTTCAGAGGGGTGGCTGTGGCACGCCCTAGAGGATATGGTCAGGGTCCTGCCTCGACGCCAGCTTCCCACAGGAACAGGGGAGGCCACTTCAGGGAGGCTGTGGGCCTGAGGCCTGGCAGGGGGCGGGCCCGCCAGCAGGACACGCCTGGGCCAAGCCCACTCATGGAGTTTCTCTGGCTGCAGTCTGCGTGGTGGCCGGAAGGGAGGAGAATTCCAAGCGGGAAGCCTGACTACAGCTCCACAGAGGACCCACAAGCAACACGCAACCCCTGGACGCTTCTCATCTGGGCTCTTGCAGAAGCTACTATTGCAAATACATGATTCACTGGCTCTGTCTGGAACTGTGACCATGCGTTCATTCACCGTCGCTCTCCTGTCGTCTCCTAAGATCAGAGAACACCAGTGCTCTATGTATCCTTTCCATCACAGTTTTCTGATACAAAAGAAACGGCCCGTAATTGAAAGGAAGGTAGGGAGAGAAAGACACAGGTCATGAACAAAGAGAAAACCAGTTTTTTGAGTTTGCTGAAAACTATTGAAGTGACTCACTGGGAGAAATCTGAAACTGAAGATGTTGACAAATATCCAGCAAGTCATGGATTAACAGTGGAGGAAGCGGAAGCTCTGCAGACCAGCACCAGTGAAATCCTGGAATTTTGAGAGAGGATTTCCTGGAAGGAGGGCTGGATACTGGCATGGGGGTCATCTGGATATAGTTTACATTCCTCACATTAACCAATGTTTACTTCTCACTATTACAAAAACACCACATGTCCATTGCAGAAAAACAAAAAAGATACAGATCAATACTGATGGGAATTAAAAACAATCCCATAACCTTGCCACCCCAAAAGGACCACTGTGAGTATCTTTCTGGACCTTTTCGGCATGCCTGACTACATCTCTCATCTGTAGATGTGATTTGACAAGTATACAGTCTTCTAATGAGCATGTGGTCTCTAAAACCATAAAACTGCACGTATAACCTCAAGAGCTGTCCGTCCCTCATGACGCGGTGATGGCAGCACCGGGTGCGTGTCAGGTGCTGCCCGACACGCACTGTTTGCTGAACAGTCACAACCTTCGCAGGTGCTGTCGCGCCCCAACTGTGCTCCGAGAGGCTGTGGTGCAGAGAGGCTACGTGCCTTGGCCAGGGTCACACAGAATTAAGTGGTGGGGCTGGAACCCGAGGCCAGGCGGTAAGCACCTCAGGCCACTCACAGCATTTAATGATGCTGTATCCATTTATCCTCTTGTCGGGTCAATGCCCCCTAATGTATTGAAACATTTATTTTTCTTGTTTCAATTTTTCCCTGTTACAAAGCACAGTGCAAAGAACATCTCATAGCCAAACGTCTGTCTACAAACTGAATGATTTCTCCCCAAATCTAGTAGCTAATCCACTGGACAAGAGGTCTGTACACCCTTAAGCGTCTGGCCTCAGTGCTGACCTGAGGGGACCTTGGCCTACCAGAGGGAGCAGAGTTCCTGCCACCCCCGAGAGCAGCCGAGACGCCCCCTCCTCTGTTAACACAGGGATACTGTTCTTAGGGGAGAAGAAGGGGCCCGTTTGGGTAATAAAAACTTGTTCCTTCTCAAATTTCCCAGCCATCTTGCAGACTGGCCCCTGAAGACAGATCTGATCTTAAACGTTTCCCAGAGTAGCTGCTAGAGATGTGATGATTTTGCCCCGGGGTTTGCTGCCTGAATGTTCTGAACACTGACGGTCTGAGTTCCATGGACCACGTAGCCAGCGAACACCAGGGACAGAGTTGGGAACTTCCTCTTTCCTGGGCGGCATTGCTGCATAAGACCTGAACTCTGCCAGGCTGCCCCGGGGCCCACCAGAGTCCTCGGAGGGGAGAGTGGCCTGGTGCTTGCTGGGTTTTAGATGAACTGGACAGCAAGCCCCTGGGGTACCGACAGCTGCCCCTTCTGGGCCCAGCGTCCCCATTGCTTATTTTGTCCTAAAAGCAGAATGCTTGAGGGAAGGAGAGAAGGCTCTTCAAACGGCTCCCACTGGGCTGCCCGTCAGACAGCAGGGTGTGAGGTGCAGAGGCCCTTGAGTTCACAAGCCGTCTCTGAAACCTACCCTCATGGAAAGGGCTTCTCCACTTACCCCTCCCACAGTGACGTGAACTCTGACCTGGGGGTTCTGTGTCCCGCTGGCAAACAAACGAAAACTGTGTGGAGTCTGGGGGGAGCCGGCCTGTAGCAGCCAGGTGTCCAGCCTCCCCAGCAATTCTGTAAACTGCCCACATAGGGAGGCAGTGTGGCTTCCCAGGGCCCCGTCCCTGGGCACAGCTAGAGAACTTGAGGATGCTTGTCTGCGGTCCGTGCTCAGAGCCCCCCAGGAGTGGTGCCCGAGGATGCAGGCAGACTTTGTCCTGTGTCCTGGCCTCAAGGCCGCCAGCCAGGAGGTCTGACAATGCGCACTGGAGCCTGGCACCCTCAGATCCCAGGATTCCTGTCCCAGAACTTGTGCATCAGCCAAGGAAAGTGCTGAGAAATGCAGGGATGCCCAGCCGTGTAGGAGTGTCAGAACCTAACCAGGAACAGCCTGACACCTCCAGGGCCTGGGAGGACCACAGCGCATCCAGCTGGCCCCGCGGGTGCGGGGAGGCGGCAGCAAAGAGCACGCTCAGGGGACGCCCAGTCCCTCCCCTGGCCGTTACCCAGAGAGCGGGGCCAGGCGGGAACTCTGCTTCCTATTTTAGACTGTGGAACACGGCTCCACTTTTTCCATGCCAATTTATTTATTCCTATAGTATAAAACCAGTCATAAATTACTTAAAACAGGACAAATGTTTAAGTTGCCAGAACTAGTTTAGTGTCCCCAACCTGCCCTTGACAGAACGCTCTCTGCTCTTGTGTGTCCGGCCCGTGAAGTCCCGCATGGGTCAGGCGGCCCTGCAGCCAACACCACAGCCACACACACAGCCCGCCGCCCCCAGGCCGCCCACTCTCCAAGTCTCTGTCTTTGCACTCTCACGGGGAAAGGGAAGCCTGAGGGCAGCCTGGAGCGTGGTGAGCAGGGCGGCCAGAGGCCGGGAGGTCGGGCCTGGCAGCCGTGGGCCCGCCCACCTGGGCAGCAGGGGCGGAGCATCTACACCGCCACAGAGCCTTCAGTTCTGGCCAGAGCCTGCAGAGAGGGTGCCCGGACCCAGCTCACTGCAAGTGGCCCTCGGCCCCCAGACAGCCTGCTTGCGCGTCGAGTCTGCGGGCCTCGTAGCCACAGTGCAGGCCCTGGAGGCCTGTCTAGGCTTCAAAACCAAGACACCCGCCAGCCGTCGGGGCCAGAAGGCCAGCCCGTCGCTTCCTCGGGTTTCCGGCCTGCCTCTGGCTCAGAGGGTATGGGGAACATGTGTGTGTGGGCTGGCGGCAGACGGAGCCGGGCTGCTGGCTCTGCTGGATGCCTGGCGGCACTTTCTCAAGGCACGTTCCCCTGAGCGTGGGGGAGTGCCAGGCAAGAGGCGGCTAGAACATGGACAGCATGTTGCTGGGGACATGGTCACGCAGCCACGCCGCCCAAGGTTCCCGGAGCCATGCCGGGCACTGCGGAGACAGCCCTGCCTTCCTGGAGGCGTCCCTGGGCCACCCCTGCTTACCCGGCCCCGCAAGGATGGAGCGGGGGCCAGCGCACAGTGCACGGCCGCTCCCTGGGACGCAGCCCCAGAGCAGTGAGCTTGGTGGGGCAGGGGTGACGGCGCGGCCCGGGATGACCCCGTCCCTCCTGCCTCTGGCAGCCGGGCCCCTCCTGCAGGGAGCCTGCACCCCCGGCTGCCCTCATGAGCGGCTGCGGCCAACCTCACAATCCTGCCGGCCTCTGCCGGCCAGCTGAGGGAGCAGGGGGCTGGGGGAGTCAGCGTTCTCCCCTCTGCTGAGCAGGGCGCCTGGCCAACTTCAAGGCAGACAGCTTGCCCGGCCACGAGGGGCAACTGCGAAGCCCGTGACGAGCCTGGCTCGGGGCAGGAGCCCTGTGGGGTTTCACGGTCTGTCCCAACCCCCAGGGGGCCTTGACCCCCAGGCTCCATGGCCACTGCAGCTGAGCAAACTCCAGGGGCTCCACGGAGCCCAGACTCCCAGAAACCAAACCCCATGGCCCCTTGGCCTCTGGACACTGCAGGCCGGGGCCCTGCCCCACCCCCAGGCCCTTCTCCCTGCTGAGGAGGCTCCTTGGGGCTGTCAGGATGGAAGGCGGCACAGCTCTGAGGTCACAAGCCAGCCCCCCGGCCTCGGGCCTCCCCGTGCTGAGTCAGTGGGTGGCAGCTGGGCCCAGGACCCCCATCTTCTCAGGAGGGACCACGGTCCACAGTGACCCACTGCACACAGACCTCAGGGCCAGCCTCTGTCCACGGTCAAGCTCCTGCCAGGCCCAAGGACCCGGGTTCTCAAGCATCACCTGCTCGGCTGCACCCCAGGATACCCCTGGCTCTCAAGACTGAAAGGATGGCTTGGTGCCCAGAAGACTTTGTGGAACAGGGGCAACACCTGCCCACATCCTCTCTGCCCTCTGTGCCTTCTTCACAGCCCGTTGCTGGTCAACAGGTCCAGAGAAACCTATGCCTTCCACCCACTTGAGAGCTGAGTGGGGCCAGAGGCTGCCTGGGCCCCTGTGCTGCGGACAGCGTCGGAGGGGACAGTCCCCAGCCCCCCTGCAGCCCAGCCGCGCCCAGAACACTCTGGGTCTCCCGGCGTCTGTACCCAAGCTGCTCCCTGAAGGTCTGTGGAGCCCTTCTAGGTCTGGGCCCTGCCGTAGGAGGGGCTGGTGCTGGCCCGCAGAGGGGAGGGCACCGGTGGGATGGGAGAGAAGCCAGGCCTTGACCAGGGGGAGATGCCCAACCCATACGAGTGCCTTGTTAGTGCACTAGGGGCTTTCCTGGGGGGCACAGGAGGGGCAGAGCCTGGTCCAGCCGCACGCCTGCTGGCAGACTGGGGGCTCTGCCCTCTGGCTCAGCTTCCAAGGAGCCATGGACACTTCAAGCCTTGAAGTCCATCCCAGGTGTGGCCTTCCTGGAGCGAGGGAAGCAGAGGCCCTAGGGCCCCCACGCTCGGTGATCATCACGTGTGGGTGTGTGCCCAGGGCTCCTCCACCTTCCCAGTCTTGTGTGCGCGTGTGAGTGTGTCTGTGTGTGTGAGCCTATGTGAGTGTGAGCATGTGTGTCTGAGTGCATGTGTGTGTGAATATGTCTGAGTGCATGTGAGCCTGTGTGAGTGTGTGTGTGTGCATATGTGTGTTTGAGTGCTTGTGTGTGTGTGTCTGAGCGCATGTGAGTCTGTGTGTGAATCAGTGTGTCTGACTGTGAGCATGCATGTGTCTTAGTGTGTGTCTGAGTGCACGTGTGTGTGTCTGAGTGCATGTGAGCCCGTGTGTCTGAGTGTGAGCATGTGTGTGTCTTGGTGAGTGTGTCTGAGTGAGTGCCTGAGTGTATGTGAGCCTGTGTGAGTGTGTGTGTGTGAATGTCTGAGTGCATGTATGTGTGTGTGTCTGAGTGTATGTGAGCCTGTGTGAGTGTGTGTGTCTGAGTGTGTGTGTCTGAGTGTGTCTGAGTGTGTCTGAGTGCATGTGGGCATGCATGTGTCTGACGGTGTGCGTCTGGGTGAGTGTATGTGAGCCTGTGTGAGTGTGTGTGTGAATGTCTGAGTGCATGTATGTGTGTGTGTCTGAGTGTATGTGAGCCTGTGTGAGTGTGTGTGTCTGAGTGTGTGTGTCTGAGTGTGTCTCAGTGTGTCTGAGTGCATGTGGGCATGCATGTGTCTGACGGTGTGTGTCTGGGTGAGTGTATGTGTGTGTCTGAGAGCATGTGAGCATGTTTACAGATGAGACACTTTCTGCCTCTTATTTCCAGGGTCCTTGGAGGATGTTGCCGTGTTGTTCTAACATGTAAACTCTTGGAATCGGCCAGGGGAGCTGTCACCATCCAGGACCACCCGGGACCACAGAGCCACGGGCCCTCCCACAAGACCCCTGGGGTTTCCCCAGCGACCAGTGGAGGCCCACACGAAGGGCAGGTGTGATGAGCTCGACCTGGCAGGAGCCTCTGGAGCCAGCTGAGCCAGGCTGAAATCAGGCCAACATCTGTGCTCCACGAAGACCCTGCTGGCCTGTAAGATGAGCATGCCCCTGCCCCAGGACCCAGGGTAAAGCATTCTGTCCATGAGGACCCAGCACGAGGTGGGTCCGTGTCAGCCCTGGGAGGCGGGGCCCTCAGCCCCCTTGGCTGGGCTTCTGTGCCGCTGTCTGTTGGGGTGTCGCTGTCTGTTGGGGTGTCTGTTATCTGTCAGAGTGTCCACTGTCTGTTGTGTCTCTGTCAAGGTGTCCACCATCTATTGGGGTGTCCACTATCGGGATGTATGCTGTTGGGGTGCCTCTATCTGGCAGGGTGTCTCTGTCAGTGTGTCCACTCTCTGTCGGGGTGTCTGCTGTCCGTCGGGGTGTCCGCTGTCCGTCAGGGTGTCCGCTGTCAGGGTGTCTGCTGTCTGTCGGCGTGTCTCTGTCAGGGTGTCTGCTGTCTGTTGAGGTGTCTCTGTTGGTGTGTTCGGGGTGTCTCTGTCGGGGTGTCTGCTGTCCATCGAGGTGTCTCTGTCAGGGTGTCTCTGTCAGGGTGTCTCTGTCGGGGTGTCCGCTGTCCGTCGGGGTGTCTCTGTCGGGGTGTCTGCTGTCCGTCGGGGTGTCTCTGTCGGGGTGTCCGCTGTCCGTCGGGGTGTCTCTGTTGGGGTGTCCGCTGTCCATCGGGGTGTCTCTGTCGGGGTGTCCGGGGTGTCTCTGTCAGGGTGTCTCTGTCAGGGTGTCTCTGTCGGGGTGTCCACTGTCCGTCAGGGTGTCTCTGTCGGGGTGTCCGCTGTCCGTCAGGGTGTCTCTGTCAGGGTGTCCGCTGTCTGTCGGGGTGTCTCTGTCGGGGTGTCCGGGGTGTCTCTGTCAGGGTGTCTGCTGTCTGTCAGGGTGTCTCTGTCGGGGTGTCTGGGGTGTCTCTGTCGGGGTGTCTGCTGTCCATCGAGGTGTCTCTGTCAGGGTGTCTCTGTCAGGGTGTCTCTGTCGGGGTGTCTGCTGTCCATCGGGGTGTCTCTGTCGGGGTGTCCGCTGTCCGTCGGGGTGTCTCTGTTGGGGTGTCCGCTGTCCATCGGGGTGTCTCTGTCAGGGTGTCCACTGTCCGTCAGGGTGTCTCTGTCAGGGTGTCCGCTGTCTGTCCAGGTGTCTCTGTTGGTGTGTCCGGGGTGTTTCTGTCGGGGTGTCTGCTGTCCATCGAGGTGTCTCTGTCAGGGTGTCCGGGGTGTCTCTGTCAGGGTGTCTCTGTCAGGGTGTCTCTGTCGGGGTGTCCACTGTCCGTCAGGGTGTCTCTGTCGGGGTGTCTGCTGTCCGTCGGGGTGTCTCTGTCAGGGTGTCCGGGGTGTCTCTGTCAGGGTGTCTCTGTCGGGGTGTCTCTGTCGGGGTGTGCACTGTCCGTCAGGGTGTCTCTGTCGGGGTGTCCACTGTCCGTCAGGGTGTCTCTGTCCGGGTGTCCGCTGTCCGTCAGGGTGTCTCTGTCGGGGTGTCCGCTGTCCATCGGGGTGTCTCTGTCAGGGTGTCCGGGGTGTCTCTGTCAGGGTGTCTCTGTCAGGGTGTCCGCTGTCCGTCGGGGTGTCTCTGTCGGGGTGTCTGCTGTCCATCAGGGTGTCTCTGTCAGGGTGTCTCTGTCGGGGTGTCCACTGTCCGTCAGGGTGTCTCTGTCAGGGTGTCCGCTGTCCGTCGGGGTGTCTCTGTCGGGGTGTCCGCTGTCCGTCAGGGTGTCTCTGTCAGGGTGTCTGCTATCTGTCGGGGTGTCTCTGTCGGGGTGTCCACTGTCCGTCAGGGTGTCTCTGTCAGGGTGTCTGCTATCTGTCGGGGTGTCTCTGTCGGGGTGTCTGGGGTGTCTCTGTCAGGGTGTCTGCTGTCCGTCAGGGTGTCTCTGTCAGGGTGTCTCTGTCAGGGTGTCTCTGTCAGGGTGTCCGCTGTCCGTCGGGGTGTCTCTGTCGGGGTGTCCGCTGTCCGTCGGGGTGTCTCTGTCGGGGTGTCTGCTGTCCGTCAAGGTGTTCACTGTCTGTCGGGGTGTCTGCTATCTGTTGGGTGTTGTCACCTGTTGGGAGAGGCCCTCCTCTCCTGCTGCTGATGCGCTGTTGGCCTCTGTCCCACCCTTGCGGCCGCTGTGTTGCTTGTTTCTCTGCAGCACAGACCACTAACCCCTGGGGCCTCGAGGTCCCTGTCCAGGGCCGGGGCCAGCCGTGGGCTTGGGTGGATTCCCCAGGGAGCAGCCCCCTGGGACATGGAAGCGCAGGGACTAAGAGGCGCCCACTGTGCCCCCACTCTCCACAGATGTCACTCATGTTTGTGAAGTGAGCTTTAATTGCCCCCTAACAAATAAGTGGCTGGGGTTGGCAGATGTGGGTGGACAAGAGCCTCGGCCCGGGGCCATGATTAGCCAGATGCTGCCGTGAGACGGAGGCCCCCCCCCCCCGTCTGAGGCAGCCTCCCTCCTGTGGGAACTTGGGACCCCGGGAGCGTCTGTAGCCTCGCCTTCTGAACGGGCCAGAGAGAAGACAGGAGGATGTGGCGGAGCTGACCAGCCAGCCTGCCCTGCGGGGCCACAGTGTCGGAGACGCCACAGTTGCTAGGGCCCCGGCCTGGACCGAAGGAAGAGGGCTCTGGTGAGCCCCGGCCCGGTGCAGATGAGGGCCGCTCCAGGAGGACTCCAGGAAGGACGGTGCAGGCTGGCCCTGGCCGGGGCTCCGGGGGAGGCGTGACTGGTTGTCTCTGGGCCAAGCTCTGGACCCACGAAGGCTTCAGCACTTAGGTCCTCACAGCCGACCTTCGTCGGCCTCCCGGCCCCACCCCAACCCTGCAAGGACCCTGGCCGCCTGCCTGTCCTCGCACAGGGCTCCTCCCGGGCCCCAGATGGGGCCGCCCAGCCCTTGCCCTGCACGCACATGCTCCAGAGACCTCCGGCCAGAGAAGAAGGCACTCAGGGCACCTCTGAGGGGGCCTCATCCGCATGCCTGTGCCCCGGCTCTCTGGGACGTCCCAGCTTGGGGACTCACATTTGATTTCACACCCCTGTCTGTGAGTCCTGGAGAGGTCCTCTGCTCAGGGCACACACAACTCTGCAGTCCCAAAAGGCCTTGCCATTGACTGGCTGCTGTGCCCACGGGGTCGGGACATGGCCAAGCCTGGCCCAGCGGCCCAGGGCCCAAGGGCAACCCAGGCTGATCCAGGCCCTGAACCACAGCCTCCCCTCAGCAGGGGCCGCCACGGGCCACACAGAGGACAATGCCCAGCCGTCCCGCTGAGGGCTTGGAGGCCATACCTGGGAGACGTTGCGGCTGCAGCAGTGACGCCCAAGTCCTGCAGCTCCTGTCAGCGGACGGCGTCCTCCGCTGAGCTGATTTGTGTCTGGCAGGGACCCACTTGGACGTGGGGAGCCTGGTTCAGATGTTTCTCTGTAAACGGCATCATGGGGGCTCATTAGCATGAAGCCACGCTGGGAACAGCAGGCAGCCAATCCATTTTCTTTTATGGCTCCGAAGCTCTTTGCCAGCTTGGAAGGCTTTATTTTCCCCAGAGGACACATCTCATGCCTCATCACCTCATCCTGCTGAGAATAGAGAGGCTCAATCAGGGCTCGGCTCGGGGAATGAAGCCCCAGATTGGAGTCTGGTGGCCCCAGGGAAGAAACGGCCTGGACACGCTGAGCCCGCAGGGCAGGCTCCAGCTCAGGCCCCACCCCCACCGCACCCAGGCCAAACCCAGGCTGTGGCTTTTGGTCCAGACACCGCTGGGCCCCAGAGCAAGGACTGGGGACACTGGTCTCACTGACCTCAGTCAGAGCTGAACAAGCGTCCACTCATGGCTCCCCGGCCTCCCAACATGGGGCCTCTCCCCAGGGCCAACCTCCTGGGAGTTGCTGGCTGCTCTCTCCTTTGACCTGGGTCAGAAGAGGCCACCAGGAGACTGTGAAGGACATGGGGACCTGGAGGAGAAGAAGGGCCCCCCGCTCTGCAGCCCTTGGTCCAGGCTGGATGCACTCTCCAAGCTCAGCTCGTCCCCTGGAACCTCAGCCTGCAGCCTCACCTGGGAGTGGGCCACCCTGGGGGCCACTCTGAAGAAGGCCTTCCCGAGGAAAGCTGGGACCAGTCACGGGACTGGCTTCCTCACAAGAGGGGAGACACAGACACGGGAGGGGCCTGGGGGCTGTGGAGACGCACCCAAAGCCAAGGGGCTGCACGGCCAGCTGGCAGCGAGAGGCCCGTGGAGGACGCAGGACAGACGGAGAGGACAGCTTCTGCTGGGGGAGCCCCTCGGTCTGCGGGGTTTGATACAGCAGAAGCCAGGAGCTAACACAGCCCCATAAGCGTGCCCCTTGCCTGAGAGATGCCTTGGAACCAGCTTCCGCTGCATAGCCGCTCAGGCCCCACCAGGGGACCCCGGTCACTGGCTGCACCGGGGGAGGGGCCTTGTTCCACCCCATCCAGGGATGCTGGTGTGAGGGCCCCGCAGAGGGAGCACAGGTCCGCAGGGAGACCCGACCTGCAGTGCAGCTGAGGCCGCTCAGGTCCTGGGCTTCCCTGGAGCTCAGGAGCTCCCAGACCTGCCGGCCGGGGTAGGGTCGTGTGGAACTGGAAGCTGGGGGAAGGCTCTCAGGATGCCAGCCGAGCCCCGCCTTGCACTGTGGCCCCAGCAAGCAGCTCAGTCCCTCTGAGTCTGTCCCATGAAACTCACCTTCAGAGGCAATTTTGTGGACATTCACCACGACACAGCTAAGCTGGATGTGTGCAAAGTGTGTAATTTGATGAGTTTGACAGACATAGACGCCTGTGGATCCATCACCTCAATGCGGAGACTGAGCAAACCCATCACCCACAAGGTTCTCTCTGTAGCGCCTTGTCCTGCCGCACACTCACCCCGAAACCTGCAGGCTGCTCTCTGACCATAAACTGCTCTGCGGTTCACAGGGCCGTGTGAATCACACACACACACTCACACTCACACACACACTCCGTCATCTGCTTTCCTTCTCTGAGCAGGACTGTGAGACTCACCAAGGCTGTTAATATATGGTAGCAGTTGACCCCCGGGGCTTCCTCGTGGTCCAGTGGACAAGAGCCCGCCTGCCAGCGCGGGACACACCGGCTCAGTCCCCGGCTGGGGGAGCCCCCACATGCCGTGGGGCAGCTGAGGACCTGCCCACGACCACCGAGCCTGCGCTCTGGAGCCCGGGAGCCGCAAGCGCGGAGCCTGCACGCTGCAACCACCTGAAGCCTGCGCGCCCCAGACCCCGTGCTCCGCTACGAGAAAAGCCGCCGCAGTGAGAAGCCCCCGCTCCCCACAAAGACCCAGCAAAGGCCCCGAAATAAATAAAAACAATTATAGAAAAAATACCCAATCCCTCCGTGTGTGAGTTCATCCCACGCTCTTCACCCCTTCACCTGTGGGTGAACATTTGGGCTTTCTCAGTGATTAGTCATCATACACAAAGTTGCTATAAGCGTTTGTATGCAAACCTTTTCCTTGACGAATACTTGAACTTCTCTCAGGGAAATGCGGGGAGGGGATGGCTGGGCCACAGAGGAGACATGGGTTTACCTTTTCAAGACACAGACAAAGTGTTTCCAAGTACTTGCAGCGTGCTGTGCCCACCAGTGAATAAGGTCCCGGAGCCTCTATGTCACGCCAGCCCGGCTGCAGCACCCCTAACTTACACGTTCTAGTTCCCACAGGGCTGTGCACACACTTCCGGGAGCTGGAGACACTCAGCACCATTTACACACTTCTCTGACACTTGTACACCAACGTAAGGAGTGTGCCAAGTCACACTTCTTGCCAGCTTGCATCAAGTCGTCTCTTCTCGTCCCAGTGGGCTGTAGGCTCACGCATTTTCATGCGTTCTATCAAGTCGTCTCTTCTCTTCCCAGTGGGCTGTAGGCTCACGCATTTTCATGCGTTCTATCAAGTCGTCTCTTCTCTTCCCAGTGGGCTGTAGGCTCACGCATTTTCGTGCATTCTATCAAGTCGTCTCTTCTCGTCCCAGTGGGCTGTAGGGTCACGCATTTTCATGCGTTCTATCAAGTCATCTCTTCTCTTCCCAGTGGGCTGTAGGCTCACGCATTTTCATGCGTTCTATCAAGTCGTCTCTTCTCGTCCCAGTGGGCTGTAGGCTCACGCATTTTCAAGTGCTCTATAGATCAGGCTTTTCACCAAACGTGTGGCTTGCAGGGTTTCCCAGTCTGTAGTTGTCCTTTTATTTTCTTGATGGGATTTTTCACAGAAAGCAAAAGTGTTAGTCACTCAGTTGTGTCTGACTCTCGTGACCCCGTGGACTGTAGCCCATCAGGCTCCTCCGTCCGTGGGATTCTCCAGGCAAGAATACTGGAGTGGGTTGCCATTCCCTCCTTCAGGGGATCTTCCCGACCCAGGGATCAAACTTGGGTTTTCTGCATTGCAGGTGGACTCTTTACCATCTGAGCCACCAGGGAAGCCTATTTTTCACAAAGCAGCTCTTAAAGAACTATAATTCATCAAGTTTCTTTTATGAATCACGCCTTTGGTGTTGCATCTGAGAAATCTTTACCTAATGTCACAAAAGTATCCCCTGTATTTTCTTTTGGGGTTCCACAGTTTCAGGTTTTACATTTAAGTCTATGATCCACTTTGAGTTCATTTAGGTACATGGCATAGTGTTCTGTTTTCAAATACCGATGTCAAAATTTGCCAGCATCTTTGGTAAAGAATCTGCCTGCAATGCAGGATGGCCTGGTTCCTTTCCTGGGTCAGGAAGATCCCCTGGAAAAGGGATCGGCCACCCACTCCAGTATTCTTGGGCTTCCCTTGTGGTTCAGTTGGTAAAGAATCCTTGTACAACATGGGAGACCTGGGTTCAACCACTGGGTTGGAAAGATCCCCTGGAGAAGGGAAAGGCTGCCCACTGCAGTATTCTGGCCTGGAGTCCATGGAATTCATGGACTGTATAGTCCAGGGGGTCGCAAAAAGTCAGATGACCGAGCAACTTTCATGCTTCACTTTTGTTGACAAGGCTAAGTTTATTCCATTGAAACGCCTTTGAAACTTTGTCAGAATTATTTCTGGACTCTTGGTTCTATCCCGTTGATTTATTTGCCTATCAGCTGCCAATACCAGTGTCTTGGTTACTGTAGGGTTATTTTCCAGTTGTTAAGTCATGTCCAGCTCTCTGTGACCCCATGGACTGCAGCACACCAAGCTTTCCTGTCCTTCACTGTCTCCTGGAGTTTGCACAAACTCATGTCCATTGAGTCAGTGATACTATCCAATCATCTTATCCTCTGCCACCCCCTTCTCCTCTTGCCTTCAATCTTTCCCAGCATCAGGGTTTTTTTGTAATGAGTAGGCTCTTCACATCAGGTGGCCAAGTATTGGAGCTTCAACTTCAGCATCAGTCCTTCCAGGGACTGATTTCAGGGATTTCCTTTAGGACTGACTGGTTTGATCTCCTTGCTGTCCAAGGGACTCCCAAGAGTCTTCTTAAACTCCAAAGTTGAAAGCATCAATTCTTCAGTGCTCAGCCTTCTTCATGATGAACTCTCACATCTGTACATGACTATTGGACCATAGCTTTGACTATATGGACCTTTACTGGCAAAGTGATAACTGATTTTAATAAGCTATCTAGGTTTGTCATAGTTTTCCTTCCAAGGAGCAAGCATCTCTTAATTTCATGGCTGCAGTCACCACCCACAATGATTTGGGAGCCCGGGAAAATGAAGTCAGTCACTGCTCCCAGTTTTTACCCTTCTATTTGCCACGCGTGATGGGACCAGCCGCCATGGCCTTAGATTCTGAACGTAATAGAGCAGTGAAGCAACATAGATGACCGTTGAAGACGTGGCCAAGGGAAAGACGCCGCTAGCAAGGCCGTGCGGCACGGGACCTGTCTACACGGAGCACACAGAGTGTGAGAGTCCACACGGATGGCAGATGGAGCTCATCCTCTGAGCTAGGGTGTGGGCAGGAAATGCTGCGAGATGGGCAGTGAGCATCAGCTTTCCTCACGATGATGAAAGTTTCCTAAGATTAGGGCGCCTGGTGGTTTCACAGCTCTGTGACAGTGCTAAAAACCACTGCCGCTCACTTTAAACAGACTGTATGGGGCACGGATTGTGCCTCAATCCAGTGGGCACGAAATGCTGCGAGAGATTCTTTCCCGCAAAGTGGAGGCGCTTTCGTCCCGTCCACACACGCTCGCCAGCTCGGCCCTGAGTCACTATGAAGCCAGCTCCTTCTCCTCCCTGCTCATGCTCTGCCCAGCCTGGCTTTGTCACACAGGGGCGTCCCTGTCGTCCCGTCTCAGGGGCATCACACTTGTCCTTGGCCCTAGCGTGGACCAGATCCTCCTTAGGTAGAGAGGGCTTCCCAGAAGGCACTCTCTGAAGGCCCGTCGAGGCCCCTACATTTTGCTCTCCATACGTACGGCATCCCCCTGCACAACAGCCCCATGTCTGCACCTTCCCCGCTCAGATGACACCTCCATGAGAGATGAGCACAGGAGAGCCTTGAAACATTCACAGGAGCACGAAGGAACCAAGAGAAGGTGGGGCAAGCACTCAGAGGTCCCCATGGCCTCCTCACTCCTCACTCCTCCGGGGGGCCCACGTGATCTCCCAGGGGGCACACGTGATTTCCCCTGGGGGCCCACGTGATTTCCCCTGGGGGCCCTCCTGAGGCCTGGCACCTCCAGGGAAGATGCTCATCCACCCAAGCGCCCTGTGGCCTTTCCAGGGCTGCAAGGCCCACATGGCCTCAAGTCAGCCCCTTGGAACCCTGGGCACCCGACAGGAGGGAGAAGGGCGGCCCTCAAAGCCAGTCTGGTCACAACAGCTGCTTCTAAACATCTAGTTGCCAAGGCCTCTGAGGCCATTGTTCAGAGCAGACCAATTGGTTATTGAAAACGCATGCACTGAGGATGGGCCGCAGCGTAACTAGATGTCTGTCCTTTATGGGGAAAACCTCAAGAAGTGTGTTTCTTATGAGTCATTCGTGTCCATTGAGCAGTATAATAGCTATCCTACTACGTCAAAACGCAACGCATACGCGTCCCTCTGGAAGAGAGGCGCTGGGAACCGCCCGAGCTCCCGGGGCCGGGCCGCGCGGCTGACGGGAAGGTCTCAGCGTCGCCCAGAGAACACGGCCTTGTCCGCATGCTGGGCCCCACTGTCCTTTGGCGGAGGCCTCCGGTTGGGGCCGTCAGACTCCAGGGCAGGCCCTAGGAAGGGAAGACGTGGGCTCCTGGGGCACCCGTGCTTGGGGCCATCTTGCTGGAGGTCAAATTCCAACATAAAGTCTTTGTTTCAGAGTCTAAAGAAGGATCCCTCAGCTGGCCTCTAGGAAGTGACGCCCCTCCGCCTCCTGGGTCCTGTCGCAGAACACTCAGCAGCCTGACCACCAGGCCAGCACCACAGAGCCCCAGACACACTCACCACACACGTTCCCATATTCCTCACACGTTCACACACACGCGTGTTCACACACAACACATGCATTCACATACACATGTTCACACACAACACGCACGTTCACGCACAACACGCACGTTCACGCACATCAGAGAATCACACCCCCCCACACCACACATACCACATACACCACACACATTAACACATATTCTCACACACCACACACATTCACACACCACACGTGTTCACACACATGCACACACACCACACACGTTCACATATTCCTCACACATTCACACACACACATGTTCACACACAACACATGCATTCACATACACACGTTCACACACAACACGCACGTTCACGCACATCAGAGAATCACACCCCCCACACCACACATACCACACACATGCACACACACCGCACACACCGCACACACAGCACACACGCCTCATGGCACACTCACACAAGCCGCGTGCATTTGTGCACACACTCACACACCCCACCCACCACAAACATTCAATGCCACACACTTACACACACCACACATGCACCACACACACAGAGATGCGCCCTTGAACACACACACACAAGAACTTAAAACACCACCAGCCACGCAGACAGAATACCCTCCTGTTAGAGCAGCTTCCTGTCGAGCACCCGCCTTGGGCTGAGCACTATTTCTGTACTTCTGTTCGCTGTGTTTGTCTGTCTCAACAGATTCTAAGGAGAGAGTGCTGATGCTGTGGCGCTTTATAGGGCAGGAGACAGGCCCAGGGGTGCAAGCTCCCGGTGGAGCACCTCACATCCCTTGGTGCCTAGTGGCAGCTCTCACACACAGGCCACAGCTGTTCAACACCTTTCAGGATGGTCGACCAATGAAACACACACACAGAACTACCTGAGGAGCTTTTTGGTTCAGAAAATGACCTGCCTCTGTGGGTGGGGCTGGGGGAGCGTCCACTTGAGCGTCTCGGTCCATCTGACTGCATTTTGCGAGCAGGGGCACCGGGCCCTGGGGAGGAAGACGCGCAGAACTGGAGGCTCAGCTGCAGACACTCTAGTTTTGGGAGCGTCCGCGTGCTTCCTCCCTCCACGCTCCCGACTCCTGCCCTGCCCCGTCCCCACCCCATGGTCAGAGCTGGAGCCAGGAGAGGGTCAGAAAGAAAAGGAAGGGATGTCCCCAGGGGGGTCGCCTGGTGGGCACCCAGCATCAGCAGCTGCTAGCTGCCTGTGTGTGTTGAGAGAATGAAGACGCACGTTGATGTCTGTAACCAGACCTGAGAGAGACGCAGACCCACGACCAGGTGTCGTCCACGTGCCCAGAGGCGGTGGTGCTCAAGGGGCAGCCACAAGCCTCCTCCTGAGAAACCTCCGCCTCCCTCCTGCACCCGAGCCAGTGGGGCCGTCCTCTCGTCGTCCGTCAGAACCCTTCCAGGGCCCTCCTAGCCCGGACCAGGCCCCAGGCCCCCTGACCTTCCTACCTCAGCCCCGCACAGGCAGCTCCTGTGGCCGGACACCTGCCACTGGGCTCCCCTGCTGCCCAGAGGCCTCAGGTCAGGCGCCCCCGGCTGCCCCAGCCCCTGCAGTCGGACTGGCCTCTGGCGCCCTCAGCGTCCGGCTGGTGCCTGTGACAAGCCTGACCCATGACTTTCACCATGTTGGTTTTCACCTCTAGTTTGTGAGTCCGTCAAAGTCAGGGCCACCGCTGCTTGTCTTCCTGATCCAAGGCCCGAGCGGTCCTCAGTGTGACAGACACTGAGACTGTCCCCGCTGGAGAGAGGGCTGATGCTGGCGGGACTTGCGGAATCAGAGGCTCAAGGGCCTGGCTGGCCCAAGACTCGCTTCACGGTGTCCCCGCCCTCCCTCTGAAGAACTGGCTTACGACCCAGAGGCCTCTGTGTGACGCCCACCTGGTCCTGGACGCCTGCAGTGATAGCACGCCGAAGCATCAGGTGTTGGGGTCAGGACTGTGCTCAGCGCCCTGGAGGGCTGTGGCGTCACCGGGAGGAGGTGCTGGCAGGTGGGGCTCTAGGACCTGGCCCCGCGAGGCCCGTCCTCCATACGGCAGCGTGAGACGTGGGGTCACTGAGGAGGGGAGGAGGGACCTCCCAGGGCTCTCAGCATTGGAGCCTGGGGCAGGGCGGGACGGCAGCTGGGGACACAGCTGCAGGGGGGCCCACCGTCCTGCAGGAGTGGATGGAGCCCAGGCATGTGGCCCGGGGGCCAGGCAGGGGATGGCCGGAGGAGACAGCCACCCTGAAGGCTCGCTTAGGACGACCACTGCCCCCAGGGCAAAGGCAGGACGGGCCCCTTGGGAAGGGGGTTGGGGGGAAGCCCCCCTCTGCAGACCCTGAAGGCAGGCTGTCCAACCCCACCCCAGGGCCCGGTTCAGGGAAGAGGCCGCGGGCGGTGGGCGGGTGGGAGGTATAGGGTCGAGAGTCAGAGGTCAGCTGAGAGGAAATGGAGACAGAAAGCAGGGCGGCCTCCTGGGAGGAGGGGCCCTCAGCTTAGATCCCCCGAGGCCAGAAGAGCCGGAGCTCCTGGAACAGAATGGACCAGGAATCCCTTCAGCCTCAGAACTGTTTGCTCCTGTCCTGGCCGGGGTCAGGGCGAGGCAGGGTTCCTCGGTCCTGCCTGATGGTCCGGCCTGTTTCCCCGACTCCCGCTGAGGAACACATGGGGGAGTTTCAGAAGTGGTGAAGACGCCTGGGCTTCACTCTGGGCTGGTCAGGAATATCTGAGAGTATGATCTGGTTTATTCCCAAGAGAAAACAAACTCAACTCCCTGTTTCGAAGTAAACTTTCATAAGCGCCCTTGAGGACACTTAGAAACACTCGTCCCGAGGGCCCCGAAGGCCTGCGAGGAGGGCCAGCTCTGCAGGCAGCCCGCGAGGCACGGCCCTTCACACCCAGCTCCCGGACCCTGGGTCAGAGTGAGGCAGAAGAGCAGCCCAAGGAGCCCCGAGGCCCGCCAGGCCCCGCCTGGGCTGAGGATGGGCGCTCCCCCGTAGAGTCGCAGGGAGGCTGAGGCCCTGCTTAGTCTGCCAGCCACCTGATAAGTTGGGGTGGTTGTCTCCCTGGGGGTGAGGAAGCGGGGCTCCGGGGCCAGTCCTGAAGGTGGCAGTCACACCCAGGGCCAGCCGTCCCAGTGGAAAGATGGACGGTCTCTGCCTCCTTCCTCCCGGACTCCTGACCCAAGTCACGCAGGGACTCTGCCGACAGGGAGCGGGCAGAGAAAGGCCGCGAGAGCCCACCCATCCAGCGCCCCTCTCCTCGGCCCACGCCGCCGAGGGCTGCCCCGCTCCATGGGGGTGCGAGGGTGTCTGTCTGCGGCTCTGGCCCCGGGCCCCATGGCCCCCAGCAGGCGGGGCCACCCTGGATGCCGGCGTGCAGGCGCCTGACCTCGCCCCACTGCCGACTGTAGCCAAGTTCATAGAACCTGGGACCCACGTCCTTTGCATCAGTTTAGAATTGACTGTAAACTTGAATATGCATTGTTGGAACATTCTACAAATGAAGGATTGAGGTCAATTTGAAAATAGAAAGTCTATTGTTGCCTTTTGGATAAAAGTGTGACTGTCTTAGGCTGCTGAACTTTTAAAAATCGCTCCTTGCCTCCCATCAGCACACTGATGACATTTCTTGGCTATGGCTGCTACTGAAGGGAAACAGAAACCAGAGACGTCCGGCCCCACCCCCACGGTGCGGAAGCAGCGGAGGCAGCGGGAAGCTCGTCTGTCTCACGAGGTGCTGGGCGCGCGGCGTGGCGTGGGCACGCGCCGGGCGTCCCTTCCCGGGGTTCTGGGACGAGCAGAGTGCTGAGAGGAGGCTCCGCACCTTCAGCGGCGCCCCAAGCGTCTTCGCAGATTCTTTTCTGTTGTCATATTTTTACTTTTGCTTTGATTTTACCATTTGAAACATAATTTTATGTCTGCTAAATATAATAATAAGACTGGGGGGTATGTTTTCCAACGTCCGTATTTTCATTTCTGTAGCGCGTCGTTTCTGTCGTATTTTACACCAGTACCAACTGACAGGAAGCAGACGCGTTCAGCCTTCCTCGCAGGTGGTGCTGACCTTCTGAGGGCGGCTGTAGCGGAGGTTGGGAGGTCGGGGGCCCATGGGGACCAGCTGTCCGGACCGGGGCTGCGAGCTTTTGTTTGGAGTCAAGGGGACACAGCTCCGGGACCTGCACCCGGGAAGCCAGGGCAGTTTCCTCCTCGAGTCTCAAGAGTGACGCTGCCCCCCGCCCCCCCGTGACCTGAGTGCCAAGGGCCCTATAGCCAAGTGGAGACTGCAACCACCTTCCCTCTTCTGCACCAGGTCCTGTGGCCACGCCTCTCACGGGGCCTCCCAGACTGAACCTCCAGGATGCTGCCCACTCGCCACGGCTGGAACAGGGGCCGGGGCTGGGGAAGGATGGTGGCCTCTTAGGCAGCCTTCCAAGGCCATGCGGGGCATACCTGGGACGTGAGAGGAGGCTGCCCCAGCGGGGAAGAGGGAAGGACATATGGTCCAAGCACTGCCCCGCGCGGCCAGTGGGGACACAGCCCAGAGCCCGCAGCCCAGTGGCTGCGCCAGGGCCGGCCCGCAGCCTCCGAGGAGGACGCCGATGGCTGAGGGGCAGCCCCGTGTCTGGGCGCGGCTCTCACGGAGCGCCTGTGAGAGAGCGGGCGGCCTCGCTGCACAGATGGCTCTTTGTCCCCCTGACACCTGCCATCTGCTTGTTTGTCTAAATGATGCTGGAGGGGCAGGGAACTCCCAATCTGCTGCCCGGCCCCTCCCGCTCACTGTGACCTCCTGACCCCTGGGCCCCCAGGTCCACAGAGTTTGTCCCTCCAGCCCAGGGACGCTTCCTCCTCCTCCCAGGCCCTCCCGGGGGATGGAGGGGAGGGGAGGGGAGGGGAAGGGGGAGGGGAGGAATGGGGGAGGGGAATGGGAGGGGTTTGGGTGGGGGAGGGAGGTGGGGGAGGGGAGGGGAGGGGATGGGAGGGGTTTGGGGGAGGGGAGGGGAGAGGGCAGGGCAGGGAGACTGCGGCAGAGCGCACTGGGCCCTCCTCTCCGGGCCAGGCTGGAAGCTCATTTGCAAGTGTGTCCCTCACACCCACTAAAGGAAGTGTTCTCCTATGAGGAGTCCCCCCCAAAGTCAGTGTGGGAACCCCTCGGTCTGGGGGCCATCCAGGGGGCTGGGGAGCGGGGGCTCAGGTCTGTGAGGGGAGTCCAGTGTTGAAGTGGTGGAGAGTGGATCAGGTCCAAGAATCTGCCCTTCGGTCACTAGGAGCCTTCCGGAGCCTGAGCCCTGCTGCTGGGGGGCGGCTGAGCCAGAAACCTCCCGGCTCGTGGGAGGTCGGGCTTTGGGCTGGCGGGGTGCGGGCTGGGGCGGGTGGGGTGCGGGCTGGGGCAGACCCAGGGGAGCCAAGCGACCCCAGAGCCCTGAGCCCCCAGAAGGCCTAGCCAGACGCAGCTGGGCCGCCAAGCTCAGGCAGCATCTACAGGGCTCAGAACCACCAGGGCAGCCGGCCCGTCCCCAGCTCCGGCTCTGGGTGACCCTGGGGACAGAGGCCCCCACTCGCGCTGCCTCCCTTCAGTCCACCCCTGACCGACAGATGGCTCACCCACAGCATCTTCTGAGTAAAAGGCAAGGCCTGCGTGTCAGGAGCGGGTGGTCACTGTGACCTGGTGAGGACTGGGTGGGCACAGCTGAGGGGCTTCAGGACGACGCAGGCTGGCCGTGCCGCATTCCAGCGAAATAGGCTCCGGTTTCTCTCCTGGGCCCTCGGAGAAGCACTGCGGTGAGCAGCTGGCCAGGGAGGCCCGAGTGACCTGAGGGGGCCCTGCAGGCCGGGGCCGGGGACAGGGCCTCCCCTGTGCGGGTGGGCTCCAGAGCCCGGCGCTCAGCAGCTGCACCAGACCTGCTCGTCCTGGTCGCCAGCCGGGCAGGCCCGTCTGCCTCACTGTCAGACCGTCTCGTGGAGGACTCCAGAAGGCTCAGGCCACCTGTAGCAGGACGGGGACCGTGCCGGGCCAGGCGGGCAGAGCAGTGGCGTCCTCAAAGGGGCAGCAAATCCGCCTGCAGAGGACGCGGGTCTCACAGCTGTCCTGGCTCCGTGGGGCTCTCACCGAGACTGTGTGGGGCGGAGGCGGGACGTTTCCAGGACGGGCGGTGTCTTCGACCCAGAGCTCCAGACGAGCCGGGCTGGCAGCCTACAATCTCTGGTTTGAGGGCTGGCTCTCAGGAGACATTTCCTCCCACAAAATGAGGCTTAAATAAATCAAGAATTGTGTGGCCACAGAATTCTCAGGGTCATTTTAACAGTAAAAGGCAAACTTCCGTGGACAGCGGTGAGGCTTGGGCCAGCCGCTCCGACCAGGAAGGACCCGCGAGGCAGCACGCAGACAGTCCGAGGGGCTGCAGACCACGTGAGTGGGGCCAGGGCCTGGGCCTCCACGCGCAGCTCCCTGTCTGGAGACGCTAGGAAGGGCCCACTTGTGGCGTCGTGCGCCCTCACACTCGCCTCCACGTCCGGCATAAAAGCGGCAGGCCGTCCTTGACCGGATTCCTCAGTGGACCGCAAGCACGTCGCCCGTGTCTGGATCTTGTGGACATGAGAAGGCCCAGGCACCTCTACATGCGGGTCGTGGACGTGGACCCTCCCCACGCCCAGAGCCTCCCTCCTGCACGGTGCTCCTGGGGGTCAGGCGGCCCTCGGGGAGGAGCCGGGACACTGGCTGGGGTCCACCTCCACATGTAGCTGAATGTTCACAATGCACACAGCGTTCATGCTGCCAGACGTGGGTGGTGGTGGTGGAACTGGGCGACAACCCCGGAGGGACAACCCTGGGTTCCACGTGCGACTCCAGGAACCAGAGACGAGCCCCCAGGGAGAAGAAGCAAGACGGTGCCTGGAGGGGGCGAGGGCGGAACTCCATCGGGGGTGCCCTGAGAGGGAGGGAGGTGGCCAGCAGGAGGGAGGGAGCCTTCCGCAGAGAGCGGCGTGGAGAGCGGCCCTGCCGGCTTGGCCTCGGGGCTGGGCTGGCCCTCAGTCCAAGGCTTGCTCACTGGCTCCCTGCAGGGAGGGACGCACAGACGTCTCCGAAAGCGAGCGGGTCGGAGTGAGCAGCCCAGACACCCTCCCATCCAGGGAACAGCCCAGGCTCAGTGTTGTCCTACATGGTGTTTTCAGTTAATCACACACCTTGAAATAATCCCGTGGGAAGAGTTCAGTGCTTCCTGAGGCCCCAGAGTTCTGGGAAAGCACAACACCTCAGCGACGTGCCGGAAGATTCACCGATTGGGACATCGGCTGCGTCCGCTCCCCTCCTGCCGAGAAATCTGCCCAGCACGGAAGTCAGTGTCCTTCCCGAGCTAGGGTCTGGCGTCTACCAGGCACCCCTCTGGGTGTCCTGCAGCATCCTGACTCCCTCTTCCGCTAAATGTTTCAAAGTAAAAGACGTCTGTGAGGACTTTCTGCAGCATAGACCGCCCAAATCACAGGCTGCCGCATTTAGCTGCCCTGAAAACACAAGGCTGTTTTGGAGCCTTTGGAGACACTGAGGGCAGCCCCGCTCTGCTTCACACGCCCGCAGTGAATGCAGTCCCGGAGGCGCGGCGCAGCCCTGGTTGTAAACATGGGACGTGACCTGCGTTCAGAGGACACCCCAGACACCCTGTTCCCCCAGGCTCCCCACTCAGTCCTCACCCCAGACCCCCTCTTCCTCAGGGGTCACCCACAACGGGTGCCCCCCGACCCGGCCGCCCTCACCAGCCGTCCAGACCACCTCCTGAGCCACTGCTCCCGTCCGCTCAGCTCCCACCATCTTCTGAGCCCCATTAACACATTTGCGGCCTTTGCTCTCTTCCGTCCCATATCCCGGTCGAGCACGAGGCTCTCAAGAGCCAGGAGCCTGTTAACGTACACAGCCTCGCGCTGCACCCGAACCGCAAGCCAGTCCAATGAATGTGTGTTGAACAAAAGAATTAAGCAATGACTCCAAGTCCCCTCTTGTCTTCTTATGAAGCCTTTCTTTATCCAATAATAAAAGACAGGTGGATTAAGATGTTCCTTGAATTTTCCATTCCTGGCCTCTCGCGAGGTCATTGTTCTGGGTTTGCCTGACCTACTTTTCTTTCTCAGACTGGAGACTGGAGGGTGTGAAGGCTATTGTAGTGACATGGCCATGAATTACTCTTCCCACTAGAAGAAAAGAGAATCCTACTTAAACAACATGTTCAAGAAACTGCTGATGACTGGGACAACACCGTTAATCTCATCTCTGCTTTTCGATTCTTTCCAGCTGTCTTTATACTGACCGCTTAAATTTACAGATCAATAGGGAGCATTTCACACAGAAAACCACAGAGGGAGCTGGTCTGTGCCACACACCAGGGATGGCCGTGGGCAGCGGAGAGAGGCAGGCAGGAGGCCCTCGGTGAGGGCCGGGGCTGGCCCGAGGGAGCCGGGCCACGAGACATGGACAGGTGGCTGCCCTGCTGGGCAGACTGAGTGAGGGCTTCTCGAGAGTGAGCTCGGGGACACCCCACCGATGACCTGTCCCCCGAGAACTGCATCCGCAGGCCTGGGTCGGATCCGGGGCCTGTCAGGAGGACCACAAAATCAAATGCTCGGGGAATGTACACTCCATTTAGAGAGAAAGAGGAAAGTGCAGGGAGCAGGAAGGGACAGAGGGGAGAGGAGGGGAGAGGAGGGGAGAGGAGGGGAGAGGAGGGGAGAGGAGGGGAGAGGAGGGAGAGGAGGGAGAGGAGGGGAGAGGAGGGGAGATGAGGGGAGAGGAGGGAAGAGGAGGGGACATGAGGGAAGAGGAGGGGAGAGGAGGGGAGAGGAGGGGAGAGGAGGGCAGAGGAGGGGACAGGAGGGGACAGGAGGGGCAGGAGGGGCAGGAGGGGACACTGGTCTCACACACACGTCAAGATGAACTGGGTGGAGCAGAGTTGTGCAGAAAGGGTGAGTGGAGCAGGGTGCTCAGAGCTCCCTGGGGAGGCGCAGACGCAGAGCCCAGGCGTCCGGCAGGATGAAGGTTCGGTGCACAGCCTGGTTGGGGTCCTGGCTGTACACACCGATGACCAGGATATGGGGGCTCCGGCCCTGGGGACACTGCGCCTCCACAGAGGCCAGATCTAGCAGTGAGCCTGGAGAGGTCAGGGAGACCTTTAAAGCAAAAGAGGGGTGTCGTGGAGCTGGTGGAGACACGAGGAAGAAGAGGGTGCCCTGTGGGGCCGCCAGAACGTGGACTCGGAGCTGGGGTGGTCGGGCGGCCCCCGGGAACAAGAGGGGGCCTCAGTCAGAAGCAGGAGGAACCCCCGTCGAGCCTGGGGGCCTCAGTCAGAAGCAGGAGAGGACCCCCTCCCACCCCAGAGCCTGGCGACGCCTCAGTCAGAAGCATGACCCCTCCCTTACGGAGCCTGGGGATGCCTCCGTCAGAAGCAGGGGAGGAGACCCTCGGGTCGGCCTCGCTTGGAGGGGCTGCAGGTCCCGGGTGGAGGGTACAGGCCAGGCGCCCGTCCACCGCGCCTCCCCCAGTTTCCGGCACGTCCTACCATTCGTCTCTGGGGCCTGGGATATGGATCGGCGGTTCCGGCCGGCCCGGCCTGAACCCATGGGTGGGGTGTCTGTGGCGACCTCCCCCGGCTCCTGTCTGGGGTTCCTGGGGTCCTGGGCGCCCTTGTGCTCCTCCTCAGCTCTTGCTGGTCAGAGATCCCCCCGGGCTGCTGACACCAGGTGCCCCTCTGGCTGTAGGCGAGGTCTCCCCAGGCAGTCACAGCACAGCTGAAACAGGCCCCGCCACCGGGCAGCAGGTACCATCTCCCTCCAACCCTGTCCATGTCCTGCAGTTTTATTAAAAAGGAGGATCTCAGATCTGCGGGGGAAAAACTCCGCTCTCTAGAGGCTGTGCTGCTCGGGACCTGGGGCACAGAGAGGCCTCCCAGAGGCACTGGGGGTTCGTAGGGAGTGGACAGTGGCCACAGCTGACCTGTCCGTCTACCAGACGAGACTTCCTGAAAAAATACTACTCTGAGCAGCTCAAATCTGTTCCTCACACTTCTGCTGTGACGAATTCCCTGTGACGCTCGGGTTGTGCAGGAAACCTGGGAATCGAGGGAGAGAGTTCAGGGAAAGGTGGGTGTGTGTCCCCCCCACACGCCAGCTGCCCCTGCTCGCATGCTATTTCCTGGTTTGCATCTACAAACAAAAATCGTAAGATCAGTCAGTTTTTCAAAACAACTCTGCTGCTGCTAAGCCGCTTCAGTCGTGTCCGACTGTGCGACCCCGTAGACGGCAGCCCACCAGGCTCCCCGTCCCTGGGATTCTCCAGGCAAGAACACTGGAGTGGGTCACCATTTCCTTCTCCAATGCATGAAAGTGAAAAGTGAAAGGGAAGTGGCTCAGTCATGTCCGACTCTTAGCGACCCCATGGACTGCAGCCCACCAGGCTCCTCTGTCCATGGGATTTTCCAGGCGAGAGCACTGGAGTGGGGTGCCATCGCCTTCTCCGAAAGCAACTCTAGGAGTTACTGTTGCTATTTATTTAATTTCTCACTCAACACAGGAAAATTTTAGCCAAGAAGCCCAAGTAAGAAAATTGATTACATGCAATTTTATTAATATTAAAAACATCACAGTGTATGTTTTCAAAGGACTTAAAAGTATATCCATTCGTGTGAAACTGCTTTTGATTAATTTCTGAGTCATTTTAAAGACCCTAAGGATCTGCATGCGGAAGTGTTTTAGTCATTCTTCATTGTCAGTCAGTGTTGGGGTTAATTCTCCAGAACTGGCTCTTAATAATTGCTCACAAAGTTGAAAGACATCCTCCGAAGAATAAAACTGTATTGACAGTAAAGATGAGAGAGCTTCAGAGGACTCTGCAGGCAGTTCCGAGAGGGGACTTCTAAACGAGGGAAAAACACAGGAGACTGATGAAAGGCAAGTAAGAAGACAACAGGACAGTGAGCTGGACGCGTGAAGCAGAGGCCAGTCTCCGCGCAGGGGCAGCTGGCGGTGCAACAGGCGATAGCTTTCTGGGTAGTGCGCTGCGGCCGTCTATTTTCCTTCTGTCTGAGTGTGGCTTTCTAAAATTGGCTTAATGCAGGTATACAGCTTTTGCATTGGAAAAACTGAATTTTGTTTACCAGTAAAACAGCTCAGTTTAAAAACCAGCTGTAACAGGCGTTTATTTTCCACTGTCTCCCCTCCTCACTTGAAAACAAAGTTGGCCTGCTTTCTCTGGTCGTGAGGGTGCCAGCGTCCTTCTCAGGGAGGACTGTTAAACACCCTTCTTATTTCAGAGGGTCAGTCCCTGGACAATCGCATAGGCCTCTGTTGAGCAAGACACTGTGGCCACTCTGAGCACCCAGGACCCTCGAGGTTTCCCTGTCCTGAACCTGACTCCGCTGCCCAGCCCCTTCCTCGGACCGCGTCAGCGTCCCCTCCACCTGAGAAGCTTGCTTCATCTGCGACTGTATTTCAGCCTAGAAATCTCATCTCAACACAGCCTCGCCGGAAAACAGCACAACACAGCAGATAGAAGGCCTGCAGACCCCCGCCCGCACGCCAGGCCGCCTCAGTTCTCTCCGTGGTGCTGAGCTCTGGGGAGGGTGTGGCTCAGACCAAGGAGCCCGTTTCCCGTCCCAAGGCACTGCGTCCAGACGCGGCGAAGGGCAGCTTCACCCCCTGGGGAAACTTGCTGCTTCCCCAGGGGCTGGGCTCCTCAAGGCAAACCTTTACAAAGGGCCCAGGGGCCCCGAGCCGGCCAGGCTGAACCCCAGTCAGCGCTGCCGAAAGCCCAGTTTTCCAGTTCCAAGTTCTGAAAGCACTTGGAAGAATCTGTTCACGGCTGGCTCCCCAGAGCCTGAAGTCAGGCACCTTCATGTCTTCTAATCTGAGGGGGAACCATATGCTTCTCCCTGATGTCCGTGAGACAGGGCAGTTTTCAGACATTCACAGGCTGTCGGAATTTTTCTGGTCTTGTAAACTGTTTATCTTGATCTGGCCTCGTCTCTGCTGTGTGGGAAGCCTTCCTCTCCTGACCCTTCTGGACCCCCGTGCTGACCTGTCCCTCGAGCACCTTGCTGACCTCACTTTGGCCACGCTAGCCGCACAGCCTCCTCCACCAGGTTCCATTTCCCCACCTGAGTTTTCTTCGCCATTTAAGGTGTTCCCTGCCCCCAAGACTACATAAATGCTCTCCTTTTCTCCACGGCTTTGAATGCTTGCCTTCTCTGCTTTGGTCTCGCCCCTTTGTGGAATCTGATTTTGTAAATGGTGTAGTTGGGGGTTTGGGGGCACGGAGTCCTCTGTGCCGTCTGAAAACCCTCGACCTCCGGGGTGCGGCCGGGGGTCTGTGAGCTGCTGCCCCTCCTAGGCCTCAGAAATGTCTCTCAGGCTTCCTCCCGGGTCCCCTGTACCTGGTTCTGTCCACCTGCTGGCAAGACCACCCTCAGCAGCCCAGTTGAATTCCCACACCCCTGCGTCCCTGGTAGGCAACCTTGGGCTCTGCCCTTCACCCCCACCCCTGCGTCCCTGATGGACGGACCTGGGCTCTCTCCTGTGAAGTCACTGGGTCGGGGCCACCGAGGACGGCCCCGGGGCTGTTCTCCAGCCGTGCTTTGTTTTCATTTTGCTGCCTTTGGGGGACCAACTAGCCTTTAACTAGGAGTGAGTGTCACACCCGTTGCTGCCCCGCTTGTCCAGAAGGGACAGTGGCTTCTTGTCCCTGCCAGGAGGAGGGCAATCAGGGCCCCCCCGCCGCCCGCCAGCCTGGGCTCCTCTGCTGGCGGCGACCCCACCCTGCCTCAGCACTGGCATGGGCGCCTCTTAGCCAGCCGCCCTCCCGGCCAGCACCCTCCCTGGGCCTTCACCCCCAGCCGCCGGCATGCGCGGGGCAGGCACCTTGGGGCCGCTGCAGGGACAGGCCGAGCTCCTCCCAAAGCCCAGCCACAGTGGGCAGAGGCCCCTGCCCCATGGGGCTCGGGTGTCTGCTGCGTCCCCATGGACCCCTGGGCTGGTGCCCGTCATGGCCTGAGCGCTGTGTCCCCGTGCCTCGTCCACGGGCAGCCTGAGCCACATGTGAGCAGGACTCCTGCCCTGCGGCCGGGCGGCGGGCTGGCCCCACGGCTGACACCCCCACGAGGCTCCTGGGTGGCGGCTCCGCTCAGTGTGGACCAGACCTCGGGCAGAACCGCAACCCACTGGGTCTGTCCCGGCTGCTTCCAGGGACCTCACCTTCCGCTGAAGGCCCTCCTCCGGCCGCAGTGGGCCAGCCCACCTCCAGCCGGTCCCCCACCTGCCACTCCTCTTTTCCAAGCTTGCCCACACCTGCCACGCCTGCCCAGTGCCTGGCACACAGCAGCTTCCACAAACTGGGCCCTCACTGGACCGCCCCTTCCCACTGAGACCTCGAGGTCAGCTGTCCAGTTAGGCATATGGCCCCGAATGGCCAGCCTCCACCTCAAACACCGCTGCGGTCCAAGCACTGGAGGGGCAACTGCCTGCTTCCGGCTGCCCCACTGACCGCTGAGAACCAGACCCAGGAGGGGCAGCTCTGTGCCCAGGTCTTCAGCAGTTTAGGGGCTGGACAGAGCTGGGGAGGGAGACCCGCCCTGGGACCCAGCAGATGGCCGAGCCAAGGGCCCTTCACTCCAGACAGACTAGAGCTCCACGCGAGCCTGTCAGATGATGGGCTCACAGAAGGTCACTGAAGGGGGGTCTAGACCCTCCTGGGAGGGCTGACCCGGGCTTGGGCTGCCCTGGAGGCCCTGCGCGCTCCCGGGGGCCTGCGGAGTCCTGCGTGCTTCATGCTCTGCGGAACGCCACCGCATGACCGAGTGACGGGGACCCGACGGGACTCCAGGAATCGGCATCTCGGGGTCCTCTGGGGTCTGTTTAGTGTGGCTTTCGCGCCTGCATTCACTTTCTATGTCTCTGTCACCAACCGCCCCCCACTTGGTGGCACTTCTGTGTCGGGAGTCTGGGCTCAGCTGGGCCCTTGCTCACGAGGCTGCTGGGCTGGGTGTCGGAAGCCTCTGGTGTGGAAGGCCTCTCCCAGGTCGCCCCTGCAGGATGGGAGCCCGGCTCCTTGATGGCTGGAGCTGGGCCCCTGGAGGTCACTCCCCACGCCCGCAGGGTCTCAGGGCAGAGGGGCACGGGCCAGCCCACACTGTTGGCTAGGGCATCCGGCCAGGAGCTGGGTTCAGGGGCACCCACCCAGCCTCCTCAAGGATGCAGACCTGGAGTGGAATGGGCAGGTGGGCCGGGCCGGGGGCTGGGCTAGGAGACCTGGCCCAGCACGGCGTCTGCACCAGCGGCTCCGGGGTGCATCGACTCTACTGTCCACAGCCGCCCCAGAGGCAACGGATTCTCTCTAAATCTGTAATTCCTCCTCCTGAACAGACAGCCTGTCTTCCAGGGTTTCTTCGGAGCTCTTGGAAACTTCTGGGTCTGGCCTGAAGTTACCGCTTTGCTCTTACCCTGGACCCCATCCCTTCCACCCCGCCCGGCCCCACGGAGGCCCCGTCTGAGCCCGCCGCGCCCTCTGAACTGCCGGCCGGGCCCTGCCCTCTGCAACCGCCCCGCCTGCAGGTCCCCCTCGGCCCTTCCCACCCGTCAGGATTTCTCTGCCGACATTCTTCGGGTTCAAGCATGAGTTCTGCTCCCTGCCGCCTGGCACCCTTATCGTGCCTTTCCTGCCTGTGACTGTGGCTTTTTCCAGCTCTCCCACCTATGCTGATTGTCCTGAGCAGGAAGTGGACTTTCTCACTCTTGCGTTATCGGCTTCGCCATCACGCTGGCCTTTTTCCTGTTCTGAACAAAGTTGACTACATCCCCACTGCCCTGCCGTTACAAAGTTAATTGCAACCTTTAACATCAAACAATCTGAAAAAACACGCCTTCTTCATTTTCTGCTCCACACATCCGTCCTTCTCTGTGAAAATATTACGACGTTTGGTGCCCTCCTTTCCCTTCTTGGCTCTTGTGAGCGGGGGGCCTGGGCTCCAGCCGCGGCTTCTCGGCTTGCTCCCGACTCACTCCACTTCAGCCTGTTTCCATGCTGACCAAAGCCACTTCCCAAAATACCCACTGCCAAATAAAAGCCCTCTGCCCCTGGGCTGGGCAGTGATGCCTGCCGCAGGGGGTTCTCTGGGGAGCAGCCTCCCCCAGCAGAAGGGAGCATGAGAGATGTACGGGGGTGCCTGTGAAGAGCAAAAGTGGGGACCAGAGCCTTCCACATGACGTGGACCTGCCACAGCCCTTCCAGCCTAGCGGGGCTGCTGGGGTCAGCGGTGCTGCTGTGAGCCTGTGACCCCTTGACCCCCAAATTGCAGCTAAGCCCATGGCTCCGGATTGAGGGAGGGACATCCTTGCAGCTGGGCCCAGACTTTCAGGAGCTCATTTCCAGGGAGAAGTGCCAAGTAGACTCGGGGTGCAGCTGGGGGCCAGGGAGATGACCAGCTGGAGCTACTGCCCCTCAGCAGGAAGCTGTGGGCCCCTGCACCCCCCAGAGCCCACCCCAGAGAACCTAAGGGCCTCCCAAGTGCACACGGAGCAGTCGGCGGCCCAGAACTGGACAGGTCTGTGGCCCCAAGATGAGAGCCAGGAGGACAAGGCGAGGCTCAGGCCAGGGAGCCCCCCACTCACCCCGACCCAGACCTGGCGGGTGGGTCCTCATCCCTCCAGAGAGCAGGCTGTGATCCGACAGGGAGCCTGGCCCACGTCAGTCTGGCCTGGCCTCGGCGGGGGCGGTCCCGTGGCTGGACGGTGCTCATGCACTGCAGGGACCCACCTCCTGAGTCTCAGGGTGAAGCTGGGCCTCACCTTCTGCCCGGCTGCCCAGAGCATGGCCAGTGGACCCAAGCGCAGCCCAGCCTCACCCTGGGTTCTTGAAAGAGGCCTTCCCTGTCAGCCTAACCCCTCAGGACTGCAGCTTCGGCCAGACGCCAGACCCCTACGGTGACAACACGTTCATCACCACACACCACAGACTTGGGAAACACACACACGCCCGCGCGGGCCCTCGCAGAAGGCCAAGCGCCTGGCACACAAGACCGCTCCTGCGTGCTCCAGCAGAGACCACGGCCTCCCGCCCCTCGAGGCTGCCCACGTGCCGCTGCAGCGCCTCTCTCCACCCGAGGGAGCGGCTGTGCGAGCTGCCTTTTCCAGCACTTCCCAGCGTCCTCCAGCCAGTCCGAGTGGACCCTGTTCTGGTCAGCAGGGCGGACCTGCGGCAGGTGGGTGGAGGAAGCCTGGGGTCAGCTGTGAGCCTGGGTGGGGCTTAGTTTTAAACCAGCACCCAACCTCTCGAATGGAAATCAACTACGTTCAGGCAATCCGATATTTACAGAGCCCCTAACACAACGTTCCCATATTTCATACCACACCACCGCTTCCTCTGAGGAAGGTTTTTCTAACAAGGATTCAGAGGCTCAGATGGCTGAGTGGCCCAAGGGCCAGGGTTTGCCCTGGACACTCACTGCCCTTCCTGACCTCAGGCCGGGTGCCCTGCACATGCCACGCTCCGGTGGTCCTGACTTAGGGGGCGGGTCCTGCCTTGGATACAGAGGCTAATCCCCCTGGCTAGGGGAACCCCTCTCATCAGGTAGCATGGTAGACTGTCCCACCTCAGCACAGCTCTGCCCGGAAATGGCTGCACCACCCACTCCCACCAGGCAGTCCCTCCCGAGAGCTGCCAGGGCTGGAAGCCCCTGAGGCCCCCGGCACGAGGCCCGTGGCCGCTCCCCAGAGGCCGGTGCTCGCCCAGCACCCCAGCCCGAGCCCAGCGTCCAGTCTGCCTGTTACAGGAGCATAGCTTACACCCCAGAGGCCGGTGCTCCCCCAGCACCCCAGCCCGAGCCCAGCGTCCAGTCTGCCTGTTACAGGAGCATAGCTTACACCCCAGAGGCCGGTGCTCGCCCAGGCCTGGAGGCCGTCCTGATTAAGCTGCGTGCTCCCCTGAGGCCCCTGGGAGTGGGGTCCCTTCTGCCTCCTCGGGCTGCTGGGCCCCAGGCATCCCTGCTTGTGGCCACACCAGCTGATGTCACCTCCAAGGTCACAGGGCCTGCCTGGCACCAGTCATTAGATTCAGGCCTCGGGGTGATCTCATTGCCAGACCCTCAACCACATTTGCAAAGACCTTCTTCCTGAGTGAGTTCCCTCTCACGAGCGTGACAGGCTTGGGTCAGGCCGCCGCACCCTTCTCTAGGTGCCCCCAGAGCAGTCCCCACCTGCGAGTCTGAGTGCCCCCCCCCCCCAGTGGGACCCTCCCAGCTTTGCTACCTCTAGCCTCCTTTCAAGATGGCGACCGGAAAGAATTGTACAACCTAGAAGCTGAGTATTCTGTTTTACTTGGGGACACACTGAGGACTCGAGCCTGGCAAGACAGCCCCTCGGATGCTCTGAGGGGCTGCTCCAGAAAGGCAAGGGGGGCGCGGGAGTGGGGTATATGGGAGCTTTGGCATCAAAAGCAGGTGGTCAAACATCAGAAGATTAGGGTCGGTTATGGAGAGCCAGGAGAAGGCGATGGCATCCCACTTCAGTGTTCTGGCCTGGAGAATCCCAGGGACGGCGGAGCCTGGTGGGCTGCTGTCTATGGGGTCGCACAGAGTCGGGCACGACTGAAGCGCCTTAGCGGCAGCAGCACCATGGAAAGCCAGACATCACAGGGCAGTGAGCTTACGCTGCTCCGCGCGCGGGGAGCTGCGGGAGCCTGGCCTGGCTGAGGGGCTCCTCTCACGGTTCCTCAGCTGTCTGGACGCACAGCTCCACGGTGTAACGGCTGCCACTTTGGACTCTGAATCTAGCGATCCGAGTTCGTGTCTTGGTGGAACCTGCCAGCCTTTCCGCTTCCACTCTTTCTGCTCCCCTGCTGGCTCAGACAGTGAAGCGTCTGCCTGCAAAGCGGGAGACCTGGGTTCAGTCCCTGGGTCGGGAAGATCCCCTGGAGAAGGAAATGGCAGCCCGCTCCCAAGGATGGAGGAGCCTGGCGGGCTACAGTCCATGTGGTCACAGAGAGTCAGGCGTGACTGGGCGGCTGCACTCCACTCCAGCTGTCTGGGGCCAGCACCCCCCTTTTCCCTGTCCTGAGCCCCCTCAGGGTGTGCGGCTGAGGGCGGCGGCAGCACTGTCTGTGTGCTGATACGGCAAGTGTGGTTCTCATCCGCACAGGCCTGACCTGAAAGGATGCGACCATCACCGTAAAACGCCTGCTCTGTTACGACTGGGGGCCTCGGACCCTTCAATCAGTAGAAGCTGACACGAGGCCGGACGTGGAGCTCGGGCAGGTCTTTCCTGGGGCGACAGCAAGAGGAGCCAGGGCAGGACCAGGTGCTCCTGCACGCCTCCTGGGGAGCAGGGCGTGAGCTGGCTCTTCATGAGGCGAGGCCGGGGCGAGCCCAGGGGGCAGGCCCGCTGGGTGGCTTAGGCGGTGCTCCCCCAGCCCTCTGGAGGGGCTGCTCACAAGGATCAAGGGCAGGGCCTGCTTTTGCTCCCAGAACCTGGGAAGCGGAGGTTGGTTTTCGGCCTTTTTGTGTCTTGTTGCTCACGGTGTACGGCACAGGCTCCCAGCTATTTTGTCCCTCATCGTTTCTCAGCATCTGCTGCTCAGGAAGCCTTTGTCCAAATGCGAGTCCTCTGGCAGAGGGGCCCAGGCCGCAGGCTGTCTCAAAACCATAAGCACCTGCTCAGTCCAGGTACGGGGCTAAGCCTGCAGAAGTCGTCTCCGTGAGCGCCTGTGAGACTCCACATTTTCCAGAAATGTGAGGCTTGAGCAGGTCTGGTGGCTTCCTGATCGTCCCATTAGAAGGCGACTCACACTGCTAAGCCCAGGAACCCAAACCACCAGGCCTTCGATGTTTCATGGATGGCGTCTTAACTGCACGCCTCACTCACCAAACTCTAACCAGCTCTGACGAAGCAACAGAAACACAAATCCCTCCTGACTCTGCACGGGCAGCAAGAAAACAGGCTTTATTCTGACTTTAAACCCCGTCAGGCCAGGGCTTCGCCGACCTGCTGGGAGCTGGGGTCCGAAGGCTGCTGCTGCGGTGGGCCAAGGGGCTGGGCGGCCAGCGCCGCGGCTGTGTCCCATCTGTGCTGCTAGTGGGGACCCCGAGGGCCCACGGCAGCCTGCAGGGTGAGCCGAGAGGAGAGGGGGCCTCACTCTCTTTGCCTCTGCAGGGAGGCCTGGCCTCGCGGGCTCCTTCCCCGCCTGCCTCTGTCCACCGTCACGAAAGTGGGTGACTTGCTCTGGGAATCCTATCTAATCCTGAACAGTCACTGTGACTTGGCAGCTCTAGGAGCCCCTCCCTGACTTTCCTCTGCAATCAGCCTTCCGTTTCCCCTTGGCTCGGGCGCATCGGTTGGGGGAAGCCGGTCTCTGGACGCAGGGCCTCCTTGTTCCTCTTCTCTCCCAGCCCCCATACAGAGCCAGCTATGCTGGCAGCTCCCATTTGGCCCTTGCTGCTGCAGTCGGGTTGGCATGAGCCCTACAGAACTCCAGGGGGTGACAGAGCATAGGGTCCCTACAGCTCATCAGCCGGCAACCAGAAAACCACGGGGAGGGGTGTTGGGGGCATCACCGCGGGCAAAGTCCAGCCAATATTGTCACTGGGGCCCTGGAGCTCCCCAGGGCTCCGGCGGAGCCCCCGGGCCCAGATCTCTGCTGGCGCAGACAGCTGGTCGCCCGAGGACACCTGTGCTGGTCGCCTCACCCACAAAATGGCATTCGATCACCAATCAGCTCGTCATCAGCGGATGTTACAGATGCGGGTGCTAGCTGCCCTGTTTCCAGACGAGGCCCCAGAAGCCAGAGGACGTCCCTCAGTTACTCGACTGGTCAGTGCAAGGCTGAGGGTCAGACGGGTGGCCGGCACTGTTGGCCTTGATCCTCCTGGGGGACACACCTGTGAGGGGGCAGAGGTGTCCGTCCTGTTCAAAACCACACACGCAGGCTTCTCCTGCACAGCCCAGAACCAGGAAGCCACGGCGAGGACCCTCCTAAGTCTTCCTCTGCTCGCCCCCTCCCCCTTCAGGATCCAGCCAGCCCCCAGGAGACCCTAGACGGAGAGGCAGCAGCAGCACACCTGGGGCTGGCAGCGCTGCCCTCCCCGGGAGACTGGGAGGCAGGATGGGGCGCCAGCTCCCGAGCCCGGACCCAGGCAGGAGAGGGGCCGAGGGAGGGGCTCCGGGGACCCAGGCAGGAGAGGGGCCGAGGGAGGGGCTCCGGGGGGACCCAGACAGGAGAGAGGCCGAGGGAGGGGCTCCGGGGTGACCCAGAGGAGGACCCCGAAGGAGGGGGCTCTGGGGTCACCCAGGGGAGGACCCTGAGGGAGAGGGCTCTGAGGTGAGCCAGGGGAGGGGTGGAGGGAGGGGGCTCTGAGGTGAGCCAGGGGAGGGGTGGAGGGAGGGGGCTCTGGGGTGACCCAGGGGAGGGGTGGAGGGAGCGGGGCCCAGTGTCCAGGTCACCAGCCCATTTGTCACCTCTTGTGATGCCCCGGGGGTTGCCTCCTGCCGATGTCCAGTCTCAGGAACTCCCTCAGTCCCTTTGCCCTTGACCTGCTCTTTCTAGAGGTGGCCTTCACCCCAGAACTCCTGTCCCGGTGTCTGGACTGTGCCTGGTCTGGGTGGAGAGAGCTGCGGCTGTCCTCCTGGAGGCCCTGCCGCTCAGGCCTGCAGCGGTTGCTTGGATGGTCGTCAGGCCTCTGCCAGGGCTGCCCCTGCGCCTCTGCCAGCTCCCAGCTCTGTGACCCCCTCCTGGGTCCCTACATGGAGGTGAGGCCCAGCTGCAGGAGACCTCCCGGAGAGAGGCCGCACTTCCCCCCTCCGCCCCCTGGCATCTCCGTGTCGGGCCGCATCCTCTGGTTCAGCTGGCATCATCCCGGCTGTGGCGTCACAGGTGACCCCTCCCTAAGGCGGAATATAGTAGGGCGCAAGCCCCTCTGGGGTGCTCGTGGCTGTGCATGTGTGTACACGGCTCCTGCCCTTCTGGAAATGAGAGAGTGTCTCACATATGGGCCCTGTGTGGAGAAAACCCACACTGACCTCCATCTTATCCAGAATAAGCCAGGGGTGGGGCTGAAATGAATGCAAGGCCCACAGGGTTACTTGGGGAGCCTGCAGGCACGGTGGGGGCATCCAGAGCCTGGGCCCCCCTCTGGCCGTGGCCTTCTCCCCCAGCCTCAGGAGCTTCAAGGAGGCAGGCCCAGGTGGGTGGGGCCCCTCCAGGCTCTGCTCCCTCAGGAGGATGCCCAGCTCTGGGCCCTCCTGTGACTCCGGGGACTGGCCGAACTCCCACAGGCTTCTCTCCAGCAGACCTGGGCAGGGGTTTCTGACGTCGTCTAGGCTCCTTGTCCGCAACCTGCCTGGCTTACACCTGCAGGTTAGCGCCAGGCATCACCCCGCGTGTGGACAGAACGGCCTCGTACGGGGCCAACCGGAGCCTCTGGGGTGCGGTCTCCTCACCACCCGGCAAGGCAGCCCTGAACGCTCATGGATCCCGAGACTCAGGCTGGGGCAGGCGTGTGCCCTGGGCTGCAGGCTCACCACCTCCAGCCGTCTCCTTGCTCTTCCAAGGGAGCCTGGGGTGGAGGCTAATCACAGGCCCTTGTCTGCGGACCATTCATGAAGCGATGAACAATTACTGCACTTGAAGGAGCCCTATCATCAACCAAAGGGGAAAGACTATTTTTCTGTAGCATGTGAATTCAGCTTTTATGACTAAATGACTGCTTAGATCTTAAAATTCTAATCATTACCATTTGCTTCCTAAAAATAACTGTCTCCCAAGTCCATATTTAGAACAGAGAACACTGCGCTCGGAATGCTTCTGCTGGCCCAGGAAGGCGCCTGTTCCCAGAGCCCTGTGTCCCCGCTGGCCACTTAACCCCTTCCTGCCCGTGAACAAGCCCAGTTTGCTCTTCGGTGAATCCAGACAAGGAGACGGAGTCCTACAGACCCAGACGAGGACCAGCAGACAGAGGACGCTGGGGCAGATGCAGGCCTCCCCGGGCCTCCATCCCACGGGGCAACACAGGGGGCCTTGTGCTACTCGCGGCCTCGTGCCCTGTCGGAGGGCGAGCTCCCGAGGGCAGGGCGGGGGCTTCCTGTCCTTGACACTGGTGGGGAGGGGCTCAGAGGGTCCCACGCAAAGGCCCCTCCCCCTCCAGAGTGTGTTCCGTGGACGCGAGAGCAGGTGAGTGTGCGAGGCTCTTGGCATAACGGCACACGCACCCGTCCTCCGGGAACGCTTTCTTCTTGCTCACAGCCGCTTGGAGTGATGCCTGGCACCTGACGTTCTTCCAGGAAGCAGAGCAAACGCTGACTCAGACCCAGTGACTCAGTCCTCTCTGGAACTGGCCTCAGCAGAGTCTGCACCTTCCTGGCAGCTCGGAGGAAGCCCCAGGGGAGCAGGGCCCACCTGGAGCGGCGGGCTGAGGTGGGGGCGGTCTGGGGAAGCTGCCGCCCTTGCCCAGCTGCACGGCTACACACTGCCTGCCAGGGATCAGGCTGCCTGCCAGTGCCGTGGAGAAGGCCTTCGGGAGCGTGGCGGCTCTCACCCTGAGGAATCAGCAGGGGCCAGGGCTTCCCACCACTCCCGGAACACAGGGCGTTTCCATCAGTTTCTGCGGTCCTTGCAAACTGGAGGGGCTGCCGTGCCCCTTGGGATGGGGGCAGAGACTTAAGACTGTGGGTAAGAGACAGAATCCTCATGCTAAGATGGCCTTTTCTTGTCAGGGTGCCCCAGGGCCCTCCCCACCGCGAGGCAGAGGCCACACCTGCACACGCACACCAGTAAGGAGCACGGTCCTCACACTCGCCCTGCTCCCCAGAGACACACATGCCTCCCCAGCCTTCTCATCACAAAGCTTCCCCGGAAAGGCAGGGCCAGAGCTTCACCGAGGACTGTCTCGGCACCAAGGTGCTCGTCAAATCCCTGTTTTCAATTCTGCAGTGACATACAGAAAAGATCTGAAGGCTAGCAAGGCAGCTGTGGGGTAAAGGCACTGAGTGGTGCCCTCGGGCGCTCACACACATGCGCGCCATTTGAAAAACACATTGCAGAAGTAGGCTCAACAGCCTGGAAAACTGATCGAAACGCACTTTGGAAACATGGGTGACAAGTTTGTACAAGAGGCTCCCACTCGGGAGGGGAGGGGTGCGTGTGTAAGCACGAGAAGTGAGACCAGTCGCTCCCTGGAAGGCGGGTTTGGGAGAGTGTCTAGCGTTGGTGTCTGCTCGCCTGCACTGCGTGTGCTAGCAGAGCAGGGAGACGCATCACTCTGGAAGAGCCGGGTAAACAGGCGAGCGTCTTCACAGACAATGCTGTTCCCACCCAGGACAGAGCGATGGCCCTGAGCGGCGGGGGCATCGGGCCTGCCCCTGCCAGGCATCTCGCCCTCTTCTGTGCTGACTGGCAGAGTCCACGGTCCACCCCGAGGAGCCTGAGACAGAGATGGGCCAGTGGTCAATCGCGTGTGGTCACCCAGGTCACCCTGCCGTCCCACTGCTCCTTGTGCTCACTGACAGGTGTCATCAAGGCTCTGACCTCAGAAGCTCAGTCACAGCTGCCTGCAGCCCCCGCAGACATGGGCATCTCCTGGCTCCCTTCCCAGTCGCCCACCAGCGAGGACAGAAATGTCAAGAACTTAACCGAATGCTCTTCCAGGTTCAAAGGCTCACTGCCCAAGTACCAACAGTAGCTTGACCTGATCCCGGAACCATAGCCCCAGAATTGAGAAGACATTTCCCTGCAGAGTGAAGTGAGGAAGCAAAAATTTCACTGGGAAACCCTAGGAATATTACCAAGGGTGGAAACGCCGTCAAGAATTTGACCAAACGAAGTTACAGCCGCCCTGTTACTTCTGTGACTATTTGAGAGCAGAGGCGAGGAAGGAGGGGGTGCGAGGGAGGCCCTGGGCCCCCCCGCCTCCCCCCCACCGGCCTCTCACCCCAGCCCGGCCTGCTCCCACGAGGCCGATCGGTCACCGTGTCCAAGCTCCTCTTCCGGCGGCCGTCACCCGCTGAGTGCAGACCATCCAAGTCCCATTGGGATCGTGGGCACTGTCCTGACCGCGCAGCCGGCACTGCGCCCCTTCGAGCCCTAGCCCGCCGGTGCTCACCCCCTGTGAGCCCCATAGCGAGGGGTCACGGCGACCGTCTCCCCAAAACCCTCCGGGGCCCCAGCGCCTGCGCCCGCGGTGCGTTCTGCTCCCCCCCTTCTCGCGGGAGCCCCGGGCGCCTCCGCCGCCTGCAGGCCTGGCTGCCCCGGAAGCCCCGCGGCTCTCCCAGCCCCGGGCGCCTCCCTGCTCAGGCCTGCCTCCTCCTGCCGCGGCAGCGGCGTGTGGGTTCAGAGGCCACTGGGTCTAGCTCCCTGCTGCTCTGTCTTTCCCTGCCTAATGATTTTCAGATTGTGAATTCCTAGAAGAGAAAGACACACAGGAAAGAAGTCTCAAAACAAAAGTGTGAAGTGGCAGGGTTGGGGCGTGGCCAGAGGCCAGCGGCCAGCGGCCGAGCAGCCGCCAGAGAGAGCGCCGCTTGCGTCCCGCGCAGAGCCCGTTTCCCACGAAACTGCTGAGGGAAGACAGTTCGGTGCCCTGACATAAAGGTGAGCTTCTGTGAAGGCCAAGAGAAGGATGGAGGTGCTGGGCGAGGGCCTGCGGCCAGCAGCGACCCCGACCGCCGCGGGCCAGGCACCCAGCTTGATCCCATTGTTCACAAGCCTGCCCTTTGCCTTTGTTTCCAGGTCAGTAAGTAAGGGTGTGAGCTGGGGGGTGGGAGCGGAAGGGCGCGGATGCTGAGAGCGCCAGCCTTCAGGCCTGGGGGCCGCGGCCTCGGGAGCCCGGCCAGAGGATGTGAGGGGTGTGGCGTCCTCGCAGCCCAGGGAGGGCTCCTGGGAGGAAGCGGACCAGCGCAGGAAACCCAATTCCTGCTGATGCTGAGCAGGGTGGCCGTGGGGCCCGGCCCACCAGCCCCAGGGCGGAAACCGCCCGCCACGCTCTGGCTTCCTCTGCCCCCGTCACAGGGGCCTGAGCCAGGCGCTGAGTGGGGGACAAGGACAGCTTGTCCCAAACAGCTGGGAGGCAGAGAGCAGGTCCTCGGACTGGAAGGAGCCTGGGCGCCAAAGGTGTGTTGGTATGGAGAGGACAGCGACTCCACCTTGCTCATAATAGATTGAGCAGTGAAGCCACTGTCTTGATTCCACACGTGGAAGGGTCTCGAGGACGGGAGATGGCGCCTCAGATCGGTTCAGTGCTCGAGAATATCTCCAGTGTGCTTCATATTGCATCTCCGAACTTTCAAAATCCTCAAGTCATTAGTTCAGCTTTCATGTCCCGGGGGAAGGCCCTCAGGATTCCTGATGTGCCCAAGGTCACACAGAAAGCCCGGTTGCAGGGACATGGCAGGACCCAGGCCTGCCCACCTGGGCTTTCTCCTGCGTCCCAGGAATCACAAGACACAGACTCTTAGCAAGTCCAAACACTCTGGGGCTGTGGGACCATGGCTGGGACGGTAATGAAGCGGCAACAGCAGCCTTCATCCGCAGAGCCCTGTGGGCGCCAGACGCGGAACTCAACTCAGACAGCACCATCCATCCAAGCACCCGCATTATTAGACACTGCTGTCCACGGTCTGATCCAGTCTCCTGTGAAGATTAGAGAGACTCTCAGTGGAGGAGGATCTGGGATCCAAATTCAGAAGACAAGACTCCGGGTCCACACTTCCGCCTGCTCTAGATTCTTTCTCAGCTGAGACCAGGCACTTTGCACTTGAGGGTGTGGTGACCTCGGGTGTGTGATCGCCTGTCTCCCTCCCCATGAGCGTGAAGGGTCTGCCTCCCACCGGTGAGGCCATAGGTGCGGGGATGGGAACTCTGAGACAGCTACTCTGACACTTGTCCGAGGCTCCAGAAATAGGCTGGATGAGAGGAAGGCTCCTGCCACAAGATGCACACGTGTTTTTAAAAAGGGAAGTGTGAACAATTCCAAATAGTGGCAAGGATGTGAGGCAACAAAGCTCACACATCTCATGGGACCACATTTGCCCCAAGGACAGTGAAGAGAAGCTTGGTGACTTCTCACAAAATAGACACGCGCCTGTCCCGTGTGCACGCACGCTCACTTGCCCAGTCGTACCCGAATCTTCGAAACCGCATAGACTCCTGCAGGCCAGGCTCCTCTGTCCGTGGGATTCTCCAGGCAAGAATATTGCAGTGGGTTGCCATTTTCTCCTCCAAAGGATCTTCCCAACCCAGGATTGAGCCTGTCTCCTACATCTCCTGCATGGGCAGGCGGGTGGATTCTTTACCCCGGGCCATCTTGAAGCCCACACACCTGCCCTAAGGGCTACAATTCCGTCTGAGATGTTTACCCAAGAGAAATAAAAATATGCGCCCCCCCCCCCCAGACGTGCAGATGGATCTTGTAGCAGCTTCTTCCTGGGAACAGCCCATGAGGCCGCCGAGTCTACAGAAGGCGAGTCGTGGTGTGTCTGTGCAGCAGACCTGGCCTGGGGGTGGACAGGGCTGGCCACTGATGGCCGCAACGTGCAGCTCTCCCACCTGAGGCCACGCGCTCTGAGTTCCCACTTCAGTGAAGGAGAAAGTGAGTCTAAGACAGAAGAAATGGAGGAAGTGAGCTGAGATGGGCGGGGGAGCGGGGAACTTCTAGCCCGCCTGCATCCACCCGCCCGAAGGTGCCCCGGAGCTCGGTGGCTGGAGTGAAAGCCCCGTGGGGAGAGCTACTGCTGATAAGAGAGCAGCCGTTGACCTCCTGAGGCCACTGCTGGGTTTTCAAGGTCAACGACGGTTCCCAGACTTGCTAAGGTGTTTCCTGGTACACACGGCCTGTCTGTTTGAAGCCGTGCTCTGAAACTGCCAGTGGGCTGTACCACTGTGACCTGGGCTCGCTGTTGATTATTATACACCAAGGTATGGAATGCCTCTGAGAAAGACCCTTCACTCAACATCCTCAAGACATCAGCTCTTCTAAACTTAACCTCTAAATTCAGTGCAATCCAAACCAAGACCCCAGTAGGTTATTCTGTGGGTTTTGACAAGCCGATTCCCAAGTTTATACAAAGAGGCAGAAGGCCTAACTAACCGACACTGCGGTGGGGAGAGAGAAGGACGCAGCCGGGGGCTGCACTGCCTGACTCGGGACTCTCTATAAACCACAGTGCTCGGGACGCCGCGGGGCCACAAAGAACAGACGGACACGCCGGCTGAGCAGAACAGAGGCTTGCTGTCATCTTCTGTCGTTTTGCTGGGGCTTCCCTGCTGGCTCAGTGGTGCAGAATCTGCCTGCAGTGCTGGCAGACCCCAGCTCCACCCTTGGTCAGAAGGTCCTCTGGAGAAGGGAAGGACAGCCCACTCCGGTGCTCTTGCCTGGGAAACCCCATGGACAGAGGAGCCTGGTGGCTACAGCCCATGGGGCCGCAGAGCGTCAGACACGACTGAGCGGCTGGCTCACGCAGCACGGCTCTGCCGCTCTGTTCTCTGCTTCTTCAGCTTCTCTCCACCTTTACTAACTGCTTTCCTTTCTGTCCTGTGGGTTTGTTCTGCAGATTTTTAAAAATTGATTGCTTATTTTATATTTTTCCACCATTTCTGTTTCCAGAATGTGCTCAAAGCAGTTTCTAGGTGTAATTTAATCCATAGTCGCAACTCACATGAACCTGTGTGTGTGTGTGTGTGTGCACATGTGAATGCCCCCCCACCTCTCACACACACATTCCTGAGTCTTTATCTGTTTGTGCTGCCTTGTCAGAAGGTTCCTCGATTTGATCTCCCATCCACTGATTTCCTAAACAAGCGTCAGAACTCGCTCTCCACCCCGTTTCCTGTCTTAGTCGTGCTCACTACCGCTGCTTCAGCCCTAATGAGCCTACTGGTCCCGTTTCATGACTCCCTTCTACTTGCATCGTCTCCTCTGTGAGGGTGTTTAGTCTTCTGAAGGGGAGGACAGAGGACGAGACGGCTGGATGGCATCCGCGACTCGATGGACGTGAGTTGGAGATGGACAGGGAGGGCTGGCGTGCTGCAGTCCGTGGGGTCGCAGAGTCGGACTCGACTGAGTGACTGGACGGAGCTGAGCGTTGCTGCTCACCTCACGCAGGGCCCCCTGGCCCTCATCTGTGCATCGTCTGGCCCAGGTCTAGCGGCACCCCACTGGCATGCTTTGTTCAGCTTGCCTTCCCTCCCTCATGGCGGTGCCTCGTGGGGGTCTGTCCTGGCCTGTGACTTCACGCTCCCCTGGGGGGCCAGCTACCCCATCAGGTGGAGTGGGCAGAGAAGAGCCGGGAGCAGCCGTGGACCATGTCCCCAACAAGGAAGTAGCAAGAGCGGTGGGCTGGGGTTGGGGTGGGCGGTGGGCAGCCATGGCCTCCGGCCGCCTGTCCACTAGGGAGCGTCCATGCTTAGAAGCACAGGGGCCAGAGGGCACTCCTCTGCGGACATGTCCTCCGCTCGGGGGTGCAGGTGGAGATGCAGATGGGGGGCAACGGCTGCACGGAGCACACGCCGAGCTGCTTGGTTCTGAGCAGACGTCAGGGGCGGCACGAGAATGGCCCTGCTCCCTGAGTCCTCCTCGGCCGCTGCCTCCAGCCCCGGCCCAACAGCTGAACACACACACAACAGTCCTGGTTCCCACCAGAGCCCCACTGCCTTTCCCCCTCAAGCCCGCACTTTTCTCTTCTTGCGTTTTTCAGTAGCTAATTCTGGAGACTGAAGCCAACAGTCAGACTAGGTGCCATCATCTCTACGAAAATACCAGATTTTGCCCAATGCAGCCAGATCACCACATGCTAAGAGGAAACAAAAAGCAAGGCCAACTAGCATATACCCATTCACACCCCACCTCGCTGCAGTCACACTTCCTCTGAACGTGCAGCAGGGCGAGGAGACAGCCAGCACCCGTCTACCTCATTGTCCCTGAGTCCCCAGCCCCAGCCCACAGATCAGAACTAAAGTAAAGTCCATGCAGACGCGAAGGCCCCTCTGTATACCCTCAGGAAAGGTCTGCACGTGGGGCTCTACGCTCAAGTAACAGTCACAGACAGTCCTGCCCAAGAAAGGTCCAGCAAAAGCCACTGAGTGGCGGACGTACCCTGTCGCGGTAACTGGGGGATTGCAATGGCAGGCTACAGAAAAGCAGCTCAAGCCTGCTTAAGAAAGTGAAAGGAAAGGGGCCTGGGGAGGAGTTAACCCCGAGGAAGGCGGGGGTGTAGACACAGGGTGTCCGAGACGCCAACCCGCCCCCAACAGGCCGTGTGCCAAGAGCGAAGGGTCACGCACGCGGGCGACTGCCACACGGAGTGGGAGCCCTGCAGGCAGCCCCCGCCCAGCCCGGCTCGCGCGGGGGCCACGCTCCTCCCCCTGGCTCCCGCCGCGGCCCCTCCAGACCGGCACAGGCGGCTGCAGCGCGAGCCGGGCCGAGCTGGGCGGCGCGACGCTCGCTGCTCCCTCAGCGAGTCCCAGGCCTCCGCGGCCGGAGCCACGCGGTAGCGCAGCCCACCCCACCAGGCCAGGGTGGCCCAGGCCTGCGGACAGACCACCGGGCCTGCAGACTGGCCACCACACGTGGCCGGTCTCCCCGGACCGCTGGACGCTCGGCGTCGTCTCCTTCCCGGCGGAGTTGCCTGGGGCTGCTCTTTCCGTGCGTCTCTTAAGCAGCGACAGGCTCGCCGCCTGGGGGCAGGACCCAGGGTGTTAGAACCGGTTCCTGAGGGCTTCCTCTTGTGGGCCCCGAGGTGAGGGTTGTGTCTGAGGGGAGAGTCAAAGTGAGAGGCCCTGGGACACGGCGTCTGGGCGGCATGTCCTCTGTGGCTCCGGGCAGTGACCCGCGCGGGGCTGGGGGGTAGGAGTTGACGGCAGCCACACGCGGGGCGTGGGGCAGGCAGGGGGCCCGGCTGCTGCTGCCCCTGACCACTTCCTTCCAGCCGGGACACACGCAGGCCCACCCGAGGGTGAAGGGATGACAAGGCACCGGGCAAGGGCGCTGGCTGTGCCCCAGGTGGCTCCATGCCTGCCCGCTTTCCTTTTCTCTGCTTTGGAAATGTGGGATTTCAGGTCATCTTTATTCAAGTGGCCCATTTGATCACTGATCACTGCCTCAGCCTAAGTGCTATGATCAGTCACAGTCTAACACCTCCACAGCTTGTTCTGACTAACTTTTGGAACCAGGGCCTCATTTCATGAGCACAGCAGCTCTGCGAGAGCACACACCTGCCACGTTCCAGTCAAGAAGCAGAGCGTGAGTGGTTCACCCAGGTCACAGGGAGAACTCAGGTAATGAAGATTAGAGAAAAGCACAGGAGCCCTGCCCAGCCCCTCTAGTCTGTGCAAGCACTGGGAGGCTCATCAGCACTCCCGCCAGGCCTCCCCACACAGCAGACTCTGGAGAACTCCACACCAGACCCTCCCACACAGCGAACTCTGGAGAACTCCACACCAGACCCTCCCACACAGCAGACTCTGGAGAACTCCACACCAGACCCTCCCACACAGCAGACTCTGGAGACCCAGTCTCTGGAGAACTGGAAAGGAACAAGGCCTGCTTCATCCCCTGCCTGGCTGCCAGGAGGTGGGACTCAGAGAGACAGACGCTTGTACATAGAGATGCTTCCTTGTGGAACCTGCAGGGAAAACCCTAAGCATTCCTGAGATTATGTGGAAGGTTGAGCTGTATCAGGAGGGGGCAAGGTGTCTGCCAAGTGCAGGAAGAGTCACCGGAAGGGCCAGCTGGCAGGGGGCCCATCAGGAACTCACAGAGGTGGCGACTTATCTGGCTGAAGGCTAAACACCAATCCAGCCGTTAATCCAAACAACCCCTCATGACCACAGGCTGCCGCTAATTAGAGGGCATGCAGCTTGGGCCTACCTGTCCTAGACCCTCCCCAGAGGGGTGGCTGCAATGACAGTCCCCCTCATCACCCAGAGCAGGAATTCCAGGCTGCCCAGATTCCCATAGCTGCAGGGGCGACTGAGTGGGGAGTGGCCTCCAGACAGACCTGCAACCACGCTGTGTAAGAGTCGCAGCAAGTCAGAACAGCGACTGGCCTTGTGACATGAGTCAGCTCACTGGGTTCAGAGGCTTGGTGGACAGAAGCTAAGGGCACAGGCACTTTTCTGTCCTCCCGGTCAGCAGCAAATGGCCGCCCACCTTGGACGGGTTGGCCAAGGAGCCTGAGGGGAGTGGCCGTCGGCCCAACACAGATGGGTGGTCAGGGAGGGGGCGCCTACGAGGGCTGCTGGCTGAGAGTCCCCAGGCAGGCGAGGGACCAGCCAGAGGTGCTGGCAGCTGTGGCGAGTGAAGCGTGCGTGCAGAGTCCGGCTCTCAGGTGTCGACTTCATGGGGTTTGTCCTCCAGCAGACCCGAGGGCCCTCCTCCTCCTCCCAGGCTGGGCCTCGCTTCCTGAACACCAGCCTGTGGGGACAGCCTCGTGGAGAAGCCTCTGCTCTGAGGCCTGGACACGTCAGGAGGAGATTCTTGTTTCCTGGAAGTCTCAAAACAGCCAACAGGGTTTTGTTGTTTCCTTAGAAAAGGTCAACTTTTGCTTTTTCCCCAATACAGAATAATGCCTCATGTTAAACAAGCTTTTGCAAACCAGATACCCCACCCCCACCCCAGGAACAGCAATCGCCCCTTCCCTGGAGGGTCCTGATCGGGACCAACACCCTCCAGGGGCCAGGCGGGCGGGCAGGGGGGCCCGAGCCCTCAGCGGTGCTGATGGCACAGACAGGTGTGGCGAGTGAAACACGCCGGCGGAGCCGGGAAAGCAGTGTGACCGGGAGGGGCAGGAAGGCCCCCTGGGCGTGAGCGCCCACACACGCAAGCCTCCTCCGTCACTACCCCTCATTCTCCGATGGGGGCAAAGTGGCTCCCGGTGCCTGCCACTCACAGCCACACCTCTGAGACCTGCACGCTGCTCAGCTGGAGCCTCGCGGGCACCTGGGGAGCGGGCGCCACGTGCAGAGGCAGGGACGCAGGTGTGGGCGCAGGCGCACGCTCGGGCCGGCCTGGCCTGAGCAGCTCCCTGGGGCACAGGGACCCTTCCCTGCGGGCACGGGCTAGTGTCCCTCGCAGAGGAGCAGGCGCCAGACCGACCCTGCAACAGGGGCGTCCCCAAAATGCTCAGACGCAGGCCTGCGGCCCCGCACTGCTGCTCCTGGCGGCCTGGGGCTCCGCCGTGCCATGGGCTCGCGCCTCCGCTGCACCGGCCGCCCCGCTCTGGGTCTCCTGCAGCCCAGCTTCCATCCCCAAGCCCCGAAGTTCTCCAAACTCAGACTCTCAGCAACGCCTGCCGCCCCTCCTCTCACACGGCCCCCGCCTGCCCTCTGGGCTCCACCTCAAGCCAGTGGTCAAGGCCGACTCCAGGCTGCAGGGTCACATGTGTCCAGAGTCTCCCGCCCAACAGTGCCTCAGACCACGCCCACCAGGGCCCTTCCGGCCCCCGAGAGTGCCCGGACACCGGTCTGTGGCTCACCTGTGCCTGCGCGGGGGTCCTCTCTCCTAACCCCACATCCTCACAGCATCCCACGGGACTCCCACAGGGCTGGTTCTCCTCTCCTGCCCACAAGCTTGCCCCTGCCCCCACCTGGACACAGAGCACTGCCCGCCCAGCCCCAGGCCTGTGCCGTCCAGCTCGCTGGGCCCAGGGCCACGCCGCTTCCCCACAGCCTGTCACCGTCTCCCGGCCCTGGGACGCCGGCCAGCCTTCTTGGGTCCCGGCTCCTTCAGGCACCATTTCCCCTCTGAGTTTCCTCTAATGACTCCAGCATTTTGTACCTCATGATTTGTTATTTACATGCAAGTTATAACCCACGTGGGCAGGAGTTCAGTTCAGTTCAGTTCAGTCGCTCAGTCTTGTCCGACTCTTTGTGACCCCATGAATTGCAGCACGCCAGACCTCCCTGTCCATCACCAACTCCCAGAGTTCACTCGGACTCACGTCCATCGAGTCAGTGATGCCATTAGCCATCTCAACCTCGGTCGTCCCCTTCTCCTCCTGCCCCCAATCCCTCCCAGCATCAGAGTCTTTTCCAATGAGTCAACTCTTTGCATGAGGTGGCCAAAAAGTGCTGGAGCTTCAGCTTTAGCATCATTCCTTCCAAAGAAATCCCAGGGCTGATCTCCTTTAGGATGGACTAGTTGGATCTCCTTGCAGTCCAAGGGACTCTCAAGAGTCTTCTCCAATACCACAGTTCAAAAGCATCAATTTTTCGGCGCTCAGCTTTCTTCACAGTCCAACTCTCACATCCATACATGACCACAGGAAAAACCATAGCCTTGACTAGATGGACCTTTGTTGGCAAAGTAATGTCTCTGCTTTTGAATATGATATCTAGGTTGGTCATAACTTTCCCTCCAAGGAGTAAGCGTCTTTTAATTTCATGGCTGCAATCACCATCTGCAGTGATTTTGGAGTCCAAAAAAATAAAGTCTGACACTGTTTCCACTGTTTCCCATCTATTTCCCATGGAGTGATGGGACCAGATGCCATGATCTTCGTTTTCTGAATGTTGAGCTTTAAGCCAACTTTTTCACTCTCTTTTCACTTTCATCAAGAGGCTTTTTAGTTCCTCTTCACTTTCTGCCATAAGGGTGGTGTCATCTGCATATCTGAGGTTATTGATATTTCTCCCGGCAATCCTGATTCCAGCTTATGTTTCTTCCAGCCCAGCGTTTCTCATGATGTACTCTGCATAGAAGTTAAATAAGCAGGGTGACAATATACAGCCTTGACATACTCCTTTTCCTATATGGAACCAGTCTGTTGTTCCATGTCCAGTTCTAACTGTTGCTTCCTGACCTGCATATAGGTTTCTCAAGAGGCAGGTCAGGTGGTCTGTATTCCCATCTCTTTCAGAATTTTCCGCAGTTTATTGTGATCCACCCAGTTAAAGGCTTTGGCATAGTCAATAAAGCAGAAATAGATGTTTTTCTGGAACTCTCTTGCTCTTTCGACGATCCAGCAGATGTTGCCAATTTGATCTCTGGTTCCTCTGCCTTTTCTAAAACCAGCTTGAACATCTGGACCTTCACGGTTCACGTATTGCTGTGCCTTACTCATCTTTCTGAGAGCAAAAGAAATACCTGTCAATCAAATTTAGCACCAAGCCCAAAGCATTATTTTACATTTCCCTTTAAGATCCAAGCCAGTGGTTCAGGCCAGACAGGAGGTCAAAGTGGGCAGACTCAGGAGCTGGAACTGGAATGCCATCAGGTGAGAGGCTGGACCAAGGCAGCGCTGCCTACACGGAGGTGGGTGTGAGTCTCCTGGGATTTCGCTAAAATGCAGATTCTGATGAGGAAATCTGGGGTGGACCCAAGACTGCATTTCTAACGAGTGCCCAGGTAAATTGGGGGCTGCTGGCCCTGGGGCCCCACCTCCAGTAGTGAGGAACCTTCTAGAACTTTCCAGAGCTAATGTCCAATGTGAGGCAAAATAAAGTTAAGTCCAAGGTCTGCTGAGGCCTGAACTTAAGGGTTGTACTCCAGCTCTCAACCCGGTGACCTTGGCCAGGCCCCTTTGCACCCCTAAACCAGCCCTCCTGGGAACAGGGACTGAGGCCCGTGGCTGCTGCAACAATTACAGGAAAAACTCGCACAGAGGTTGGCCCTGTGCTTGGCCGGGAAGGCTTTCAGACACCAGCGCCTACCTCGATTTTGGGATTCCCTACCCTGGCATCCTCTTTAGGGCCCCAGGGCCCTGGGGTGCTGAGAAGGGCACCCTCCACCCCAGATCTGGGTCCCCAGGGCTTCCAGCCAGCTGCCTCTCCGACCAGCAGGGCATCGGGAGGGTCCCTCTTTCCTCTGGCCCCTCTGAGGGCCTCCCAGCCCTCAGCATCACTGCTCCGGGCAAGAGGCCATGAGCTGCAGGAACAGGACGTGGAGGAGAAAATCTTCTGTTGTGTAAACACGGGCCCGGGTTTGAGGTGGATGAACTCAACCCGAGCCAGTGCTGTGGTCGGCGGCTTTGAGGGCAGGGCATGGAGCTTCCATAGCCAGGCGTCCGTCCGGAGACGGCGTCCGACGCCGCAGGAGAGGGAGCGAGGCTGTGTTTCTGATGCAGCACCCACACAGAAGGAGGCTCAGCGCACGATGCCGGCAGCTCGACGCACACCGCTCACCGGGCCCTCCGGGGAGCCCGGGCCCCCAGGGTGCCTTGCGGAGGGCAGCACACCAGCTTTCCCACTGGCTGTGAGCACCTGCCCCACACACCCTATAGGGAGGGGAGCGCAGACACAGCTAACAAGGCCTGACTAGAACAGGTATTCAACAACAGGATTGTGAGGGACGTGGTCTGCACAGCGCCCAGTGACACCACTGAGTGCCTTCTGCCTGCACTGGTGCTGGACGGTCCACACCACCGGCCAGCCCTACTCACGAAGCCACGGTGGAAGTGAGGCCGTGTTTCTGCCTGGCTGCGCAAGCTTCCAGGTGGCTCTAGCGCTGAAGGGCCCGCCTGCCATGCAGGAGATGCGAGAGATGAGGGTGCCATCCCTGGGTGGGAAGATCCCCTGGAGGGGGCATGGCAACCCGCTCCAGTATTCTTGCCCAGAGAATCCCTTGGACAGAGGAGCTTGGCGGGCTATAGTCCACGGGGTCGCAGAGTTGGACACAACTGAATCAACTCAGCACACACGTGGGCAAAGGCACACAGAGCTCCTTGCTCCTGATGAGCAGGAAGCCTGCAGACTTCCGCTGGCTCCCAGCTGCTCCACGCCCCCCCCCCCCGGGGTGCTGGCGACACTGGTGATCACGCCTTGCTCCACAGAGAGTGGCTTGTCTCAGGCACGGCCACCAGGCCAGGTCAGCCCTGCTGGGCAGAGACCGGCCCAAGAGGAGAGCTGCGGCTCGGAGGCAGGGGGCTGCCCAGCCCCAGTGCCCCTGATGCCAACAGGGTGGCAGCCTCCTGGGAGCCCTGTGGGCTGAAAGGCCTAGACTCCTGAGAACAGAGGTGCCCTCGAAGGCCACACTGGACAAGCGCTACTCTTGGCTGTGGCCTCTGTTTTCCACTGACTGTTCGCTTCCCAAGCATTTTCCACCCACACCCCCTCAGAGTATGATATTCCTGTCAAATGAACCAAACACTTCCCCCAGTTAACAGTCCAGAATGAGGTGCCCCCGCCCCCAGAGAGCCTGTCCTCCCCAGCTGCAGCCCGGGGCTTTCCAGGGTGCAGGGCCCTGATGCCGGGCAGACTCTGGGCTGCCTCCCACAAGATGCGGGTGCCTGCTTCCCGTCAACAAGAGTGGGGTCAGGGGAGCCTGGAGCCATGGGAACCAGCTGCTGCCCCCCAGCCCCAGGTGACAGGCCCACAGGCCCCCTGGGAGCATCTCGCCAAGATCTCACCTTGGCTTCCTGGCACGCTCTCCTTGGAGCACCCCTTGGTGGTGCCCAGCTGGGGCTTTTGGTCTGACACTGGGCACTCCTACAGCAGCATGCAGGCATGTGGCTGATGTTTTCCCTAACAGATGACAGAACTGACCTTCCAACAGTGGGCGTGTCTAGGCAACTAAACGCCTGTGTGGAGCTGGGTGATCACCACAGTCAGGACCCAGACTCACGATGAAACCCCCCTGCAGCCACACTCCGCGTCTCCCCAAAGCCCCACGCGCTGCCCTCCCCCTGGCTCTGTCGTGCTTGCTTCGGTCGCACATGGAAGGGCACAGTAGGCCCCTCCAAATCTGGATCGCTTCCCCAAGTAGAGCAGCTCTGCAAGGAGTCCTCATTGCTTTGTGGATCGGCCTTGTCAGCTGAAAGGAAAACACAGCGTGGGAGTTTAAGCTTTCCTTGGGGCAAGATGAGGACTATGGCCTGGGAGACAGCATTTCAGATAGCTCTGAGGAGCTTCTCCGGAGAGCTGGGGGGAAGGTCAGCAGATGTGATTCTGGTGAAAGAGGGGTGCGTGCAATCAAGCACCCGTTTCTGCACAAGGTCGCTGCTCCACAGGGAGCAGTTGTCAACGCCCATAATTTCAGTGCTTTTCTAAACATTGGCAGACGCGAGAATTGAGCTCATAAATCTTGTCTTGAAAATGTCTATCTGAAGGGCCTATTCTGCCACTTTTCCCAGAGCACATCATGCCTCGTTCCACCCTGAACTTCTGTCGGTGGGCGCTGAAGGTCCGCAGAGGCAGCCTCGTGTTAGTTAACCCTTCTAGAAGCTGATGGCAAGGAACAGTCTTCAGTTGGCAGCATCCTCGTTCCTCGCCGCCCAGCGGTGTTGCTGCTGTGGATGGATCAGCTTGTTGTCTCTTCACACAATGAAGAAAATTTGAGTTGTTCTGAATTTTTGTCAGTGATGAATACAGCTCTGTAAATGTTCTTGCAGGTTTGAGGGTAACCATAAGTTTTCATTTCCCAACTGTAGATCGAGTGGAATGGCCATGTTAAACCCTAAGAAACCACCACAAGTGTTCAGAGTGGGGTCCACCCTGCAGCCCCACCAGAGACATGTGATCCAGACACAGCCTCCTCTGCACGGAGTGTTGCCAGCATCTCTCGCTTCAGCCATTTGGATGCACGGTGGAGTCTCTCGGGGTTCAATCTGCGTTTCCATCTTTGTGCCCCCTCGGTGACCTATCCACTCACGTATTACTGGGTTACCTTCTCACTCCTGAGTTTTGAGTGCTATCTGTTAGAGCTAAACCTTTCGTTGGACTCACCACTTGAAAGTATTTTCTGCTCCTCTACAGCTTGTCTTTTCATTCTCTTAACATACTAAAAGTGTTTCATTTCAGTAAAGCCCAATCTATCCATTTTTCAAAAGGATTGTGTTTTTGGTGTCATGTTTGTTCAAAAGGCTAGCCTTTCTCCACTGAATTGCCTTTGAATCTCTGCCAAGAATCACTTGGCCTTGCCTGTTGGGGTCAGTTTCCAGACTATTCTGTTCTGATCTGTTGGTCCACACATCTATCTTTGCCAATCGCCTGCTGTCTTAGCTGCAAAATTGATTAGTATGATACCCTCAGGTTAATTATTCTTTTTCAAAATCATTTTGGCTACTCGGCCATTAAAAAGAATGAAATAATGCCCTTTTCAGCAATATGGATGGACCTAGAGATTGCCGGGAGATGGTGATGGACAGGGAGGCCTGGCGTGCTGTGATTCACGGGGTCACAAAGAGTCGGACACGACTGAGCGACTGAACTGAACTAGAGATTGTCATACTGAGTGAAGAAAGTCAGACAAAGAAGGAGAAATATCATGTGATACTGTTTATATGTGGACTCTAAGAAGAAAGGATACAAATGAACTTATTTATAAAATAGAAATAGACTCACAGACTTAGCGAGTGTACGGTTGCAGGTCGGCGGCGGGACGGAGGGGAGGAACAGCTGGGGAGATCGGGCTGGACGCATGCACACTGCTATATCTGAAATGGAAACCAGCAGGGAGCCACTGCGGAGCTCAGCCAACTCTGTCCAGCGTCATGTGGCAGCCCAGGTGGGAGAGGAGTTCGCAGAACGGATGCACGTGTGTGTGTGGTTGAGTCCCTTTGCTGTCAGCCTGAAACTATCACATTTTTAATCTAGCAAAAAGAAATCATTCTGGCTGCTCTAGTTTTCCTGTTCCATGTAAGTTTTCAAATTTTTACATATATTTATGTATGCTCCCACACAAAATACATCTGGGATTTATACTGGAATTGCATTAAATGAGTAGGTCAACTTGGGAAGAATAGATATGCTCACTGCATTGAGTTTTCCAATTGATGAACACAGGATGCCTCTTCGTTTCTTTAGTCCTTTGATTGGTTTCAATGGCCTTTTGTAGTTTTCGATATGCTTGTCTTACATACCTTTTGTTAAATTTACAACTAAACAGTTCGTGTTTTGCTGCTCTTACAAATGGTATTCTTATTTTGATTTCAGTTGCTATTATTGATTTCTACTCTAGGATTGATTCTTCGTATATTGATTTTGTATGTTACAAACTTGCTAAACTCACAGGTTAGTTCTATGAGAGTTTTTCTGTGTGTCTCTTGGGGTTTTATGCGCAGACAGCCGTGTCGTCTGTGAATGCGAAGAGCTTTATTTTTCCTTTCTCGGTCTGCATGCTGGTTCCTGCCCTGACCGGAGCCTCCAGTACAGTGTTTAACAGGGGGCAGGAGAGCGAACATCCTTGTCTTTCTCTCCAAGTGAATCTTGGGGTGAGAGCAGCAGCTTCGCCATCAAGTGTAAAGTTAGTGGTAGGACTGTTTTCTTTTTTAATCTGAACTTTGTCAGGATCAGGAAATCCCCTGCTGACCCTGGCTTACTGGGAGTTTCTCATGGAAGACTGCTAAATGTTTTAAAGTATCAGCTGATAGGATTTTTCTGTAGTTTCTCTTCTTTCAACTGTTAATATTATGAATAATGTTGGTTGATTTTTGACTATTGAACCATCCTAGAATTCCAGGAGTGAACTTCACTTGGTTGTGATATGTCTCTATCTAAACATGGACTCATTCACTAACATTTTGTTAAGGATTTTGGGCCTGTATCCTTAAGGGATCTGCATCTGTAGCTCCCAGGACTGGATTTGGGGGCCCGTATCCTTAAGGATCAGTGTCTGTAGCTCCCAGGACTGGATTTTGTCTGGATTTGAGTATCAGTGTAATGTTGGTGTCATAAAAAAAGTTGAGTGATGGGGTTTTCTTCCTGTTTCTGAAAGTTATTTATGTAGAATAGAAGCTACTTTTTCTTTAAATTTGTGGTAGAATTTTCCAATGAAATCATCTGGGTATGGAGTTCAGAGCCTTCCCATTACTATCCATTTAGTGTTTGCGAGTATTGACACCTGTCTTCTGTTCCTGGCATCAGAACTGTGCATTCTCGCTTCTTTGTCTTTGCCTTTGTTCTTGTCAATATGAAGAATTCTGATCAACTCATCATTTCAAAGGACCAGCTTATGGGATCATTTGTTCTTCTAAATTGTTTTTATGTTTTCAATTTTATTTCTGCTCCTATATTAATTCTTTACATTTATTTTGGTCTTTTTTTAGTTTGTTAGATTTGAAGCTTCTTTTTTTTTAGTTGTTTTTTCAGTTTTATTTATTTATTTATTTTTTACTTTACAATATTGTGGTGGGTTTTGCCATACATTGACATGAATCTGCCCCATCCTGAACCCCCCTCCCACCTCCCTCCCCATCCCATCTCTCTGGGTCATCTCAGTGCACCAGCCCCGAGCACCCTGTCTCATGCATCAAACCTGGACTGGCGATTCATTTCACATGTGATAATTTACATGTTTCAATGCCATTCTCCCAAATCATCCCACCCTCTCCCTCTCCCACAGAGTCCAAAAGACTGTTCTTTACATCTGTGTCTCTTTTGTTGTCTCGCATACAGGGTTATTGTTACCATCTTTCTAAATTCCATATATATGCGTTAGTATACTGTATTGGTGTTTTTCTTTCTGGCTTACTTCACTCTGTATAATAGGCTCGTTTCATCCACCTCATTAGAACTAATTTGAAGCTTAACAATAATCTTTTGCTTTGAAAACAAAATATTTTTCTAGTATAAACATTTAATGTTCTACTTTCCCCTCTAAGCCTTGAGAGCAACCCACAAATTTTGATATATTATATTCTCATTTACATAGTTTTCTAATATTTGCTAATTTCCCAATATTTTATAATTTCTTTTGAGACTTTCTCCTTGATCAAAGGATTACTTGGGATTGCTTTGTTTGATTTTAAAGTATTTAGAGATTTTCATGTTGTCCTTTTTTATTGACTTCTAGTTTAATTCTTTTAGGGTCAGAGAACAGTATAATTTCAGTTCTGTTCAATCTTGAGGTTTGCGTTTTGACCCAGAGCGCAGTCCACCTTGGTGCTTACTGAGCTCTGGAATATAACGTGTCTTCCATTGTTCAGTTACGCTGCATGAATATCGGTTCTACACTGTTGGTTGATGCTGCTGTTCGGAGCTTCTGCATCTTTGCAGATTTTTGTTCACCAGTTGTTTCTATTATTGAAGGACGGTGCTGAAGTCTTCAGTCACAACTGTCAGCTTGTATGTCTGCCTTCAGTCCCGTCATTTTCACTTCATGTGTTTTGAAGCTCTGTAGTCAGCTGCACCCTCACTTAGGACTGCTTCGTCTTCTGGGGGAACTGTCTGCTTTATTATTGCATAATGTTCCTCTTGACCTCCGGAAATTTTCTTAGCTATGAGATCTTCTTGCCTCATATGGGTATGTGCTGTGTCGTTGTGCTAAGCTGCTTCAGTCACGTCCAGCTCTTTGCGACCCCATGGAGTACAGCCCTCCAGGCTCCTCCCTCCGTGGGATTCTCCAGGCAAGAATACTGAAGAGGGTTGCCATTCCCTACTCCAAGGATATTCCCAACCCAGGGATGGAACCCAGGTCTCCTGCATCATCTGGCAGGTTCTTTACCGCGGAGGCCGCCTGGGAAGCCACAGCCACTCTCTAATTCATGTTTGCATCGCATGTGGTTCTGTCCCGTTACTTTTCACCTCCACGTATCATTTATTTGAAGAGAGTTTCCTGCAGATGACAACTACTTAGGCCGCGTTTTTCAGTCTTTCTAACGCTCTGCCTTCTAACTGAGGTGCTCAAACACTCAGTGTGACATGTCTGGACTTGAGCGACCGGCTTCTACTTGTCCTCTGCTCCCTGTTGCGCACCCTCTGTTTTCCCTGCCTGCCTTCTTGGGAGCCCCCTGGACTGTTACGACTCCACTGTAACTCGTCTGCCGTGCGTGTGCTACGTCTCCGACTAATGTTACCAGTAGTTACTCTGGGGTCACTTTGTAGTAGTTCCACAGTCCGCTCGGAATCGGTATTCCGCCTTTCGGAATGTGAAGCGGAGTCCCGCCTCCCGTCTGCCTCCCTGCTCTCTTATTTGGGTTGTGTCTCCCCCGGGTGCACTGGGAGCCCTGTGAGGCGCCGCTGCATTTTGCTTCCATAAGACGCACCGTGAAGAGCTGCGAGGAGGGGAGTAGCCCGGGGTTCTGCGCGGCCCTCGCCGCCTCTGGGACTCTTCCTCGTGAACCGAGCTCCGCCCTCCCGGCCGCTTCCCTTTCGTCCAGAGCACCTCCCGCAGCAGCTCTTTTGAAGTAGTTCTAACCGGGAAGCTCGCTCCCTTTTGTTTGATTGAAATAGGCCTGTGCTTTTACTTTCATTCCTGAGGGACAGAATTCTGTGCTGACAGCAGTTTCCTTTCAGCTCTTGAAGAGTTTGAAAAGTGTATTAAGCAGAACTGTCAGCTTCTGATTTCAGATCTTCTGTATCTTTGCAGATTTTTTATTCGCTAGGTATTCCAATTATTGAAAGGGTAGTGCTGAAGTCTTCGATTACGCCTGTAGACCTGTGTGTTTCTCTTTCAGTTGTTGTTTTTACTTCATGTATGTTGAAACTCTGTAGTTAGGTGCACACAGCTGGGACTGTTACGTCTTCTTGGGGAACCGGCTCTTTGCCAACAAAGGTCCGTACAGTCAAAGCTATGGTTTTCCCAGAAGTCATTTATGGGTGTGAGACTTGGACCATAAAGAAGGCTGAGCACCAGAGAATTGATTCTTTTGAACTGTGGTGCTGGAGAAGACTCTTGAGTTCCTTGAACAGCAAGGAGATCAAACCAGTCAATCCTAAAGGAAATCAGTTCTGAATATTCATTGGAAGGATTGGTGCTGAAGCTGAAGCTCCAATCCTTTGGCCACCTGATGTGAACAACTGACTCACTGGAAAAGACTCTGATGTTGGGTAAGATTGAGGGCAGGAGGAGAAGGGGGTGACAGAGGCTGAGATGATCGGATAGCATCATTCACTCAATGGACAGGAGTTTGAGCAACTCACGGACATAGTGAAGGACAGGGAAGCCTGGCGTGCTGCAGTCCACGGGGCCACCAAGAGTCAGACATGACTTAGAAACTGAAAAACAACCTGAAGAATTTTATGCTGCTTCCTCCTTGTCCTCAAAGTTCCTGATAAAAAATCCACTGTTATTCCAGCTCCTTTTCCCTGCAGGTAATGTGCTGTGCCAAGGTGCTTCAGTCGTGTCCAACATTTGGCATCTGGTCCCATCACATCATGGCAAACTGATGGGGAAACAATGGAAACAGTGACAGACTTGATTTTCTTGGGCTCCAAAATCACTTCAGATGGTGACTGCAGCCATGAAATTAAAAGATGCTTGCTCCTTGGAACAAAAGCTATGACCAACCTAGGCAGCATTTTAAAAAGCAGAGACATTACTTTGCCAACAAAGGTCCATGTAATCAAAGCTATAGTTTCTTCAGTGGTCATGTACAGATGTGAGAGTTGGACCATAAAGAAAGCTGAGCACCAAAGAATTGATGCTTTTGAACTGTGGTGTTGGACAAAACTCTTGAGAGTCTCTTGGACTGCAAGGAGATCTAACGAGTCTATCCTAAAGGACGTCAACCCTGAATATTCATTAGAAGGACTGATGTTGAAGCTTAAACTCCAATACTTTGGCCACCTGATGCGAAGAACTGACTCATTTGAGAAAACCCTGATGCTGGAAAAGATTGAAGGCAGGAGGAAAAGGGGACGACAGAGGATGAGATGGTTGGATGACAATACTGACTTGATGGACATGAGTTTGAGTAAACTCTGGGAGTTGGTGATGGAAAGGGAGGCCTGGCATGCTGCAGTCCATGGGTTCACAAAGAGTTGGACATGACTGAGTGACTGAACTGAGCTGAACTTGTTAAGATCATTCAAATTAAGGATATAAAATTACTATAGGGCCTTAGAAGAGCCTGTGTAATAAGGGACTGGGAAATTTAAATTTCACTGGCTTCATTATAAATTTGCTTTGTTAGGCTTTGAATATCTCAAATGCTTGCTGCTAAGCTGCTAAGTCACGTTAGTCGTGTCCAACTCTGTGCGACCCCATAGACGGCAGCTCACCAGGCTCCCCCGTCCCTGGAATTCTCCAGGCAAGAACACTGGAGTGGGCTGCCATTGCCTTCTCCAATGCATGAAAGGGAAAAGTGAAAGGAAAGTCGCTCGGTCGTGTCCACTCTTAGTGACCCCGTGGACTGCAGCCCACCAGGCTCCCCTGTCCCTGGAATTCTCCAAGCAAGAACATTGGAGTGGGTTGCCATTTCCTTCTCCAATGCATGAAAGTGAAAAGTGAAAGGGAAGTCACTCAGTCGTGTCCGACTCTTAGCGACCCCGTGGACTGCAGCCCACCAGGCTCCCCCGTCCGTGGGAGTCTCCAGGCGAGAGTGCTGGAGTGGGTGCCACTGCCTTCTCCGTCAGATGCTTGGGGGTGTGTTGCCACACGCCTCACGTGTTGTTTTAAACGTTTTCTGACTGGTTCTGATGCACGTGTAGGAACAAGAACCTCAGACGCGTAGCAAGCAGGACACACCCCACTTGGAATATGGCACCTAGGAATATAGTACTCTAAACGCAGGCTTCCAACTAAAACAAATGTAGGGGTGTGTGTGTGTGTGTGTGTGTGTGTGTGTGTGTGTGTGTGCAAGACCCAAACACACTCGGACACGCACACGCTGGCTGCGCAGAGACTGGCAGGGACAGCGATCTCTTGGGCCAGAATCTTAGCAGTCTCGAAGGTGGCAGTCCTGAGCAGATAAGGCTCTGGGGGCCAGTCCCAGCCAGAGAGCCTGGGAGCCCACCCTCCTGGGGAACTGGCGGTAGGGGCGCCCAGCCCTGTCTTCCGTGTCCAATCAGAAGAGCAGAGCCTACAGCCTGCCTGAGGAGAGCCCAGGTCGACTCAGCACCTAAACCTGTCATTGGAAACTGGTGGATTAACAGTTTTGCCTCCAACTAATTTTATGACCTCAGGTAAATCAGTGTATCACCCTGAACCTCAGTTTCCCTAAGTGTGAATTGGGAATAATAAAAATATTTTGCCTCTGGGTTTGTTCCAGGATAAAATAAAATTACAGACCTGAGGATCTGAAAATCACTATTTGGATGCAAACAAGGAAAGATTATAAATGATGCTTTTCTCAACTACTGCCTGGAAATTTTATAGTCTTGAAGTGACCAAAGTCTTTCTCAGCATACCAACTGAGAATTCACAAACGAAAAGAAGGCAGATCTGTTGACAGCGACCTTTGTTGAAAGAGAAAGAATAAAAAAGGGAAGCTATTCACTCTTTTCCACTTAGATGGCGTGGGAGCTAACCTCAGGGGTGGCCGCAAAGGCCCACCCATCTCCCCTGCGTAGCCCCTTGCCACACCGGGAGGGCTGGCCGACGCAACGGGATGACACCGGAAGCGATACCGTGAGACTTCCGAGGCGGTAACGGGATGACACCGGAAGCGATACCGTGAGACTTCCAAGGCGGTAACGGGACGACACCGGAAGCGATACCGTGAGACTTCCGAGGCACATCCTCCCTGTGCCCAGGAAACGCCTGGGGGACTCGGAGTCCAGGCAACGACAACTGCGCCCAGGCCTGAGGTCCGAGTCCCGCCACAGAGCCCCGGAGGTCGTCCTGGCGGGGGCACCCCTGCCGCAGGCGTCACCTCCACCGGGCAGGGGCCAGGCTGGGCGGGGCCGCGGGGAGCGGGTCCAGCCTGGAGGGCTTGGAGCTTTGGACAGAGGGTGACCCTTGAGGCGATGCTGAGGCCTCAGGTCCCAGGGTCCCCCTCCCACCTGCTGTTCAGAGAAAGTGAGGGCAGACCCGCTGGGGCTCTGGCCGCCCCTCTCACCTGTGTGGGTGGGGGTCTCTCCATCCCTGCCCCCCTGCTTCCAGCTTCACAGCGAGCCTGGGCCCCTGCCACCCCAGATCAGACCCTACCAGGCTGGACGAGGCTCCTCCACCCCTGGAGGCGATACGAGGTGGACGCTCTGGCCTCACACCCAGGGCAGGAGCCCAAGGATCCAGAGATCAGGAGAGGGCAAGCCTCAGCGGGAGAGAAGGCAGTGCTGCAAGCCCCTCAGTGAGGTGTTGCGGGGTGGACAGAGGCAGGGGCCAGGGGAGGCGCGTGGGGGTGGGGCGCAGGGGCCACCTTTCCTCCAGAGGCTTGAGGTCAGGCCCGAGGCCCTGACCCACGGCGTCTGAGTCCCGCAGGTCTCCGTGCTGGACTCTGAGGTAAATGGACCAGAAAGCCTGCCTCCATCTCCCCATCCTCCTCGCAAACCCGTCTCCCCTTTCAAGCTCCCACGAGGACCCCGCTCCGAAACCCATAAAGCCTTCTCTGGCAGGAGCCACGCGACCCTCAGCCCCAGCTCTGTCTGTCTTGTCAGGCTCCCGGCCCGCTGAGCTTTGACTCTGACCCTTCCCACCTGCTTGGGCAGGACTGAGTATCCACCAGCACAGCCTACCCCTTGGGCTGCAGACTCCGCAAGGGCTGAGCGCTCATCTGCCTCTTGTGGTTTTATCTCTGCCGCTGGGCAGAACACTTGACAAAGGAGGCTCTGGACACACTCCTAAGTGAACTGACCTGCCCACTCGTCTGTGTCCACGACCTACTGCACTCTCCCTGGGGAAGCGAGGCGGTGCGCCCTGAGCTGCATCAAGGTGCCTCCCCAACCCGGACACCCAGGTGCAGTCCCTGACGAAGCACCAGCCGCCTGGGAGTCTGAAGCACAGAGCCAGTGCTCCCCGACCTGCTGTCAGAATCTACCTGCAGTGGGATCGTGGGGGACACGCGTGCCCCCTGACTGCTGCGCCGTCTGTGGGGCTCACCCAGCACACATCGGGGAGGATGTCAATTTCCTCCCTGCACAAGCGGCAGCGCTCACACAGGCTCAGCGTCCACTGACTCAGGGGAAGGGCTCGGGGACCCTGCTCCAGGCAGGACACGGACGGCTCCCTGCAGAGCCAAGTCCACCTGCTTCTGGGTTCTGGGCAGGAAAGACTAAAGTCACAGCTGACCCTGGAGTCGCTCTTGGCTTAGAACCAGCAGAAAGGCCACAGTCTCTCTCCAGTGCTGCAGCCTCGGCTCCACCTGTGTGGCCTGGAGCCTGTGACGGGGGCACCCCTCATGCCCCACGACCATGTGGCTCAGGAGGACCAGCCTGGCGTCCTAGTCCATTGCTTTGATGAACAGTCCTGCCCGACAGTCGCTGTTGTGCCTGAAATTCCTCCCAACCCAAGTCTGGTCGCGGGTGAGGCTGACTTGGCCCACATGTCCTCAAGTGTCCAGCAGAGGCGCTAAGCCAGTGCTCCCACTTGAGTCGTGTTTTAGCACGAGCTCCGCGTTTTTAATTCTCCTGAGATTTTTTGGACTCTTTACTATTTTTGTCAAATAATATTGCTAATGGCCAGGACCGTGGGTGAGAAATCATAAGATAACAGGATAATAAATCCTCCAGGAAGAGAGGGAGGTTCAGGAAGACAAAAGACACTCCCAGGGCACGCTCACCCCAGGACACTTGATTCTGGATGGTGGCTCTTGCTCCCTGTGACCTGACCTAACCGCCTTGGAGGACAATAGGAAACTAGCAGGCCATAAAGACGCACAAGTTCAGCCCCAGCCCTTCCTGCTCCTAAAAATACAGCCATTCCTGCAGCGGCTATTTTGGACAACAAACTGCTTCCTCAACATGAAAAGACCCCGTGGCCATAAACAGGATTTCAGACCCAGACTCCGTCAGACAGGGGTCAGGGCCCAGGTCCACTGCTACCCCTGGGAGCCGTGGTTTTCCGGGGCCGGGGCGGGGGAGGAGTGGTACCTCTGTTTTTCTTAGTTTTGTTTTGTTTTTAAAAATAAACTAACTCAGAAAAGGTGGGGCTTGGAAAAGGCTGTGGAGCGGGGCGAGGACGACTTGGCGAGACTCTAGGATCTGAGCGCCTGTCTGGATGCGCAGCCGCTCCATCAGCAAACACCATCCGCCTTGCCCTCGGAAGCTGGCCTGGTCTTTTCGATGTAGAAACCCTCGGACTTCGACCCAGAGGCTCAGGATCCCAAGCGGGTCGACATCACAGAGCTCTTCCCAGGGGATTTCCCGAGACCTTCCTGTTTCTCCACAGATGTGACCCCTGAAGAGAGGCTTGACCGAGCAAAGGTCAGGCCTGTTTCTCTTCACAGCAACGTCCCTCTTTTGATGTTGCTCCAGGGCCCCTGGATCCTGGCGGGCCTTCTCCTGGCTCCTGAGAGAGGCGGACATGGAGAGACAGCGAGTCCACCCACAAGCAGCCCAGGCCGCCACTCGGGTGCAGGCTGAGGCCGGGGGGGTCACCCTCGCTCCCCAGCATCCCGGGGGGTGCTGCCCCCTGAAAAGCCGGCTTCACTGTTCCGTTTCTTTCTCGCCATCAGTAGAGCACAGCGGTGACCTTGGCCCCCAGACCTCCTGGTGCACGCAGAGCACTGCAGCCACCTCCCCGCTGAGCAGGCCTGCTCTTCTGCGCAGACCCGGGCCCCCTTCCGTCTCCAAAACAAGTCCCGGCCTCCCCTCACGAGCCCTGCCCTCTCTTCCTCCCGGGAGCCTGGGCACACCTGCTCGATTCCAAGAACTCCTCTGGATCCGCCTGCTTCTGACCAACCCTGGGGGTTGAGGAGTTCTGTCTGCTTAGAGAAATGTTAGATCATGAGGCTGCAACTCTCCAGCAGTTTAGAATGAGCTCGTCAATTTTCACTTTGCTGTGCTTAGCCTAAGGCAGTGACCCACCCCCAAGGAGAAAGGGAACGCAGGAGGACATCCCTCGGAACTATAACAGTAGTGACCCTTTAACAAGACAAAAAATCGTACACGTCACACAGGAGTTTGGCAACGCCAGCTATCATTGTCAGAACATTAGGAATCAAAGCTGGATTTTCCAGAGACTAAAACAGACAGATAGGCCAATCTGAAAACCCTGAAATGAGGGTAGTCTTGGCCCTGTGCACTAGCTTGGCCAGGCGAGCAAGACTACGCCACAGGTGGGAGCAGTCGTTAATTGGGCATGATGAGAAGGGTGCGTCTCTGTGACTTTCTTCCCTAGAACTCATGGCCCCAGTGTAACCATGAGGAAAACCTCAGACACACTACATTCTACAACCCCTCCCCCCCAAGCAGAACTCCTCAGAACCATCCAAGTCATTTAAAAAAAAAAAAAAAAAAGACTGAGGAGCTGCCCCAGCTCAGAGGAGCTGAGGGAACCGTGGCTGCACACCACGGCCCTGGATGAGCTCGGGGAAGGAAAAGGGTGAAAGCCCAGTGAAGTCAGGAGTGGAGTTCATGCACCAGGCAGCTTCCTTCAAGTTGACGAATGCCTCCTGGTCATCGTCTAAGACATGAGCAAAGGAGGCTGAGGGGAGGGTGTAGCAAACCTTAGACCGTCTTTGCAGCTACTCTGTAAATCTAAAATTATTCCAAAATGACTACTATTTTAGTGGTGTTGGCCTTATCAAGAGCAATACTAGATACCTAACATAATACCTAAAAGTTATGTGAACTTTTTGGTGGAAAAAGTTATTTCCACCAAGAACTTCATGCCAAGCTGTGGTTTTTCCAGCCGTCATGTGAGATTTGGACTATAAAGAAGACTGAGCGCCAAAGAATTGAGCGCTTTCAAACTGTGGTGCTGGAGAAGACGCTTGAGAGTCCCTTGAACAGCAAGGAAACCAAACCAGTCAATCCTAAGGGAAACCAACCCTGAATATTCATTGGAAGGACTGATGCTGAAGCTGAAGCTCCAATACTTTGGCCACCAGATGGGAAGAACTGGCTCAATGGAAAAGACCCTGAACCTGGGAAAGGTTGAAGGTGGGAGAAGAAAGGGACGACAGAAGATGAGACGGCTGGATGGCATCACTGACTCAATGGACATGAGTTTCAACAAACTCCTGGAGAAAGAAATGGCAACCCACTCCAATATCCTTGCCTGGGAAACCCCATGGACAGGAGCCCGGTGGGCTACAGTCCATGGGGTCGTGAAGAACTGGACACAGCTAAAGCGGCTGAGCGTGACGGAGCACGGGCGTATCCTGCCAAAGAGAACAGTTTCATAAGTTGATTTTAAAGTAGTGGCCTTTGTTGCTTATTTTTTATTTAAGATGCATTTCATGTAGTAGAAAAAAAATACCAAATCCCTGACCATAAACCCGGCTGCTTAAGTAGCCACCTCTTCTGCATCTGAACCGCCACCCCACCCAGCCTGTTCCTGCAGCCCCTGGACGTGCCTTCCCCACAGCACAGGTCCCAGCGGGCATTCCCAGCAGGGTCTCTCGCTGCTACAGCCGTACTCCCTGTTCCCGAACAAGCTCAGCTGCCTGAAAACACACGGCTTCTGTCTGCGTGCTGAGGATGGCCACACAGGACAAGCTCTGGGCTGGGTCTGCCTTTCCCTTCAGCCCCTGCAGCTACCCCGGCTCTTCTGCAGAGCTCTGGCAGGAGCGGTCCCCTGCTTCTCCACCCTGCCTGTCCCCGGCTCTGTTTCGGGTCAGCTCTCTTCCTGCGTCAGCCCTTGGCTCTCCTGGGCAGTCCTCAGGCCTGACCCTTGTCCCGACACCTACAATCGGGTCTCGGCCCCTGGCCACATGGCCTCAGCTCCGGGCCCCTGCCCCCCATCCTCTCCCCCAGACCATCTCCCTTCACCCTCAGCACCCCAACCCCGCATCTCGTCCAGAAGATCCCACATTTCACGTACAGCTCAGGTCCTGCCCACCCAGACCAGACCCTCCCGGGCACCTGTGTGTTCACACCAAGCTCTCCACCCACTCCTCCCAGCCCTCTTCCGCGGGGCGCTAACAACAGCTCCCATCTGCATTGCCCACACCGTCCCAACCTGCACCTGCCCCGGCCTCCAGGACACACTCACTCGTCCACTGTCTGTCTTCCCTCTGGGGTGCCAGCCCCGGGTGGATTCAAAACACTTTAGATTCATTCATGGTGTGTCCCCAGTGCTGAGGAGTAACATGGGAGAGAACACCCAAGGAGAGCCCGTGAGCACCCAGCCAGGGCCCGTGAGCACCCAGGAAGGGCACAGTGAGCACCCAGGGAGGGCACAGTGAGCACCCAGCGAGGGCCCATGAGCACCCAAGGAGAGACCGAGAGCACCCGGCCAGTGTCCGTGAGCATCCAGACAGGGCCCGTGAGCACCCAGGGAGGGCACAGTGAGCACCCAGCGAGGGCACAGTGAGCACCCAGGGAGGGCCCGTGAGCACCCACGTGGCAGGGGCGGGAGGGGAAAGAAAAGCCCTCTTCTTTCTCAGAAGTGTTTGAGGTCCCATGACCCCCCGCCTTGTTATTGTAGGTCCTCTCATCTGTTCGTTTTCATTTTTCTTAGAATCCACGTCCCTGTCATCTTGACAGAGAACTTCTAGGTACGTTTTTCTCTCTGTTTTTGCAGTTACCATACTCTGAGAACACACGTGAGAACACACAGGTCTCCTCAGGAAGGAGGAGAGGACACAGTGTCAGAACAGTGGGTCCCGTTTTCCTATTAAGGGCCCGTCTTGCCTCTTCTGCCTCGGTGGTTTGGTCAGTCCGCCCCGTGCTGACTGCAAGGGGAAGCCCTCCAGAGACGTGGAGCCCGTCTGCCTTCCCTTTTAGGGAGCAAAGCGGCCGCAGCGGCATGCGGCAGGCTCATGATGTGACGGGGGGCTTCTCTGCTCGCCCACTGAAGCCTTGGGGAGCCTGCCTCCATCCCCAAGCTGCAGCCGTGTCACAGCAGCAGAGGTGGCTCCCGGGACCGTGCCCACGCGGGCCAGCTCAGGCTGTGGGGCGGGTGTGCTGCTCTTCAAGAGCAAAACAGACAGCGGGGCTCATGAGAAGATCCTAAAAGTCAGGTGTGTTGCTTAGGAAAAGAACTATGGAAAGGGCAGCTCTCTGAGAACCACAGCCCCTCAACACCCTGCCAAGGCTGGAGGGTCCCTGCAGCCTGGGCCCAGCAGGGAGGGGGTCTGTCTGGGCAGCAGCAGAGGCTGGGGGCCCCTGCAGGTTTAGCGTGAAGGTTGGCTCCAGACTCCCAAGCTCCCAGCAGGAAGATGGCTCCCTGACAGGTGCAGACTGGATGGGTCAGGTGTGGGCTCGAGAGGCATCTGGGTTTAACTCAGGGAGTGTGCGTCAAGGCCACTCTCCTGGGACAGGGAGAGGGCCCTGGTCAAGCGAGGGACACCTCGGTGGGGGCTGCTGGGATCCGGCGCAGAGCCCAGGTCCACCACTCCAGCCCCCGCCAGGTTGGACTCTGTCCTGCAAATTCATACCCAATTGAGACCAAGCTTCTTAAAACTTCCTGCCCAGATATTCCCAAGTGCCTCAGTATAAGTCGGAATGTCTGGGTGTTCTTTAAACGTTAGCATCTTCCTCTGAGTATCAGGGTGCAGCTGAGACACAGTGGGATTGTGTCCAGCTGCTCAGCTGCAGGAGGCCTTCCCTGGGCTTCTGTGAGAGGGAGGGCCAGGCCAGCAGCTGTTGGATGAGAAGGAAGAGCTGCAATAAATACACCCAGATTCCAGAATGTTCCGTGACATCATCTGCACAATCCCTGGTGTGCAGTGAAGCCAGCCGGCTCAGCTTGACCAGGGTCAGTGGGTGGTACGGTGGCAGCACAGTCCTCCTGCCGAGAGGAGGGGTTCAACGACACCCCCACCCCTGGGATTCGCTGCGGAGCCAGGTGAAGCTGGAGGACAGGGGCTCGAGTGGAGGTGGGGGCCTGCTGGACCCCGAGGGCACCTCGCAGAAGCGGACGGCCTTTCCTGGGGTGCTGATCGTTGGACTCTGCTGCCACGTTCGGAAATGCTGTAAGCAAAGCACAGGCAGGTGAAAAGGGAGACGGATGGACGGAAGCACCCAGGTGGCACCAGCCCCCCTCGGCGGGCCCAGCCCCGGAGTCAGGAATGGACAGCTTGCCAAAAGCACCTCCTACCGGCCACTTGACCATTTCTGATCACGCTTGAATCGTGAAATTAGAAATGCCTGGATTCTTTTTTTTAATTGAGGTATAGTTTAAAAGCTGGCTTAAAACTTAACATTTAAAAACCTAAGATTATGGCATCTGGTCCCATCACTTTATGGCAAATAGATGGGGAAACAGTGACAGACTTGATTTTCTTGGGATTAAAAATCACTTCAGATGGTGAGTAAAGCCACGAAATTAGAAGACACTTGCCTCTTGGAACAAAAGCTACGACCAACTGAGACAGCACATCAAAAAGCAGAGACATGACTTTGCTGACAAAGGTCCATCTAGTCAAGGCTATGGTCTTCCCAGTCATTGTGTATGGATGTGAGAGTCGGACCACAGAGAAGGCTGAGCATCGAAGAACTGATGCTTTTGAACTGTGGTGCTGGAGAAGACTCCTGAGAGTCCCTTGCACTGCAAGGAGATCCAACCAGTCAATTCTAAAGGAGATCAGTTCTGGGTGTTCGTTGGAAGGACTGGTGTTGAAGCTGAAACTCCCATACTTTGGCCACGTGATACAAAGAGCTGACTCATTTGAAAAGACCCTGATGCTGGGAAAGGTTGAGGGCAGGAGGAGAAGGGGACGACAGAAGATGAGATGGTTGGATGGCATCACCAACTCAATGGACATGAGTTTGAACAAGCTCCAGGAGTTGGTGATGGACAGGGAGGCCTGGTATACTACAATCCATGGGGTCACAGAGAGTCCGACACGGCTGAATGACTGAACTGAACTGAACAGTTTAGATGGGTTCCCTTCTCTCCATAGGAGAAGGCAATGGCAACCCACTCCAGTACTCTCACCTGGAAAATCCCATGGGCGGGGGAGCCTGGTGGGCTGCAGTCCATGGGGTTGCTAAGAGTTGGGCATGACTGAGCGACTTCACTTTCACTTTTCACTTTTTGCTTTCATGAATTGGAGAAGGAAATGGCAACCCACTTCACTGTTCTTGCCTGGAGAATCCCAGGGACGGGGGAGCCTGGTGGGCTGCCGTCTCTGGGGTCGCACAGAGTCGGACACGACTGAAGCGACTCAGCAGCAGCAGCAGCTTCTCTCCACATCATCGCCAGCTTCTGTTGTCTGGACCTTTGATGATGACCATCCCAACAGGTGTGAGGTGATATCTCGTGTGATTTTTTTTTTCCTCTTTTGTGATTGACACCTGTTGGCCATCTGTATGTCTTCTTTGGGAAAATGTCTATTGAGGTCTTCTGCCTGTTTTTTAATAGGGTTGTTTGTTTCTTGATACTGAGTTGTTGTATAAGCTATTTATATAATTTGCATATGACTCCTACTTGACTGTATCATATGAAAATATTTTTTCCCATTCAGCATGTTGTCTTTTCATTTGTGAGTGGTTTTCTTTGTTGTACCAAAGATTTTAAGTCTAATTAGGTCCCATTTGTCTATTTTTGCTTTTGTTTTCTTTGCTTTTTAGTTTTTTTTTTTTTTAAAGAAGACAAATATTTGTATGAAGTGAAGTGAAAGTTGATCAGTTGTGTCTGACTCTTTGCAACCTCATGAACATCCATGGAATTTTCCAGGTCAGAACACCATGGGCAGGGGAGCCTGGTGGCCTGCAGTCCATGGGGTTGCTAAGCGTTGGACATGACTGAGCAACTTCACTTTCACTTTTCCTTTCATGCCCTGGAGAAGGAAATGGCAATCCACTCCAGTGTTCTTGCCTGAAGAATCCCAGGGACGGGGGAGCCTTGTGGGCGGCCATGAGTAGCCTTTCCCTTCTCCAGGGGATTGTCCCGAACCAGGGATTGAACCCGTGTCTCCAGCATCGCAGGTGGGTACTTTACCAGCTGAGCTACAAAGGAATCCCATATTTTTGTATATTTTTCTTAAAAATATATAAGTGGTAAATTCCCCTGAGGAAGAGAGGGCCATGGATGCGGGAAGTGGATGAACAATCCAGCCTCGCCGTGGACGTGGACAGCCTGTCAGCCTCCTGAGAGGTGGAAGGATGCAGGACTCGTGGGGGCCCAGGAGAGAGCTATGTCGGCCTTTGCTGATTGAGTTTGGGAGCTAGGAGCCCACGCACTTGAGGACGGGCCCAGAGACCAAGGCACCCAGCCCAGAGGCGGCACAGAAAAGCTGGCCATTCCTGGGCCACGCCTGGTGCTTAGACACCTGGGAAGGAGTGCAGGCAGGCGTCTGCAGAGGAATGCGCGTGGTTCCGTCTCTCTTGGTTTCTGTGGCTCTTTTTCACGGGGTCAGAAGGACGCGGGCCTGCCTCCCCTCCTGGCCCTGTGACCCTGAGGCTCCGTCAGCACCTCTGGCTGGAAGGGCCAGCAAAGCACACTCGAGGGACCAGCCCTGCCCATGCCAGCCGCCCCCCCACCAGCCCTGACCCTCAGCTCAGCTGAAACAGAGGTCGTCTTCACTCTGCTCACCAGAGAAATCCGGGTCCCTTCATTTTTGAGGTGAGAATGGGGACTTTTCTCACTTATCTGAATTATTTACACGAAAACTTTAAAAGATCGGTTGGTCTTCGGTTGGTCTAGAGCACTGGGCAAGGCTAGGTGCAGAGGAAGCCCCTCCAGGCCAAGACTCCTCCCTTAGGAAACGCGCCAGGCGGACTGAGTCCGCACCGCTGCGGCCCTGGGAGCCGACGTTCAGCCTGTGTCTGCCCTCTGGGGCTACGGCAGGCCCGAGGGAATGTGTTCGGCCGGTTCCTCTGGCCAGACCTCGGGCAGATGGGCTGAAAGAGGCCTGGCTGGAGCATGGGTGTGGAAAGAGTGTGGGCCTGCAGCAAGGCAGCCGCGTGTTGCCTGAAAGCTGTACTTTACACCTTCAGGCCCAAGGGGTCCCCTCTGCACAAAGCCGCTTCTCCTTCCAAGGCTGGCAGGCCATCTGGGCTTGGGCAGAGCCCGTCCACTCAGTGGGCGCCCCTGGCATCTCCCCTGGCATCTCCCCTGGCATCTCCCCTGGCACCTCCCCTGGCACCTCCCCTGGCACCTCCCCTGGCATCTCCCCTGGCACCTCCCCTGGCACCTCCCCTGGCACCTCCCCTGTCACCTCCCCTGGCACCTCCCCTGGCACCTCCCCTGGCACCTCCCCTGGCATCTCCCCTGGCACCTCCCCTGGCACCTCCCCTGGCACCTCCCCTGGCATCTCCCCTGGCACCTCCCCTGGCACCTCCCCTGGCACCCCTGGCATCTCCCCTGGCACCCCTGGCATCTCCCCTGGCACCTCCCCTGGCACCTCCCCTGGCACCTCCCCTGGCACCCCTGGCACCTCCCCTGGCACCTCCCCTGGCACCTCCCCTGGCACCTCCCCTGGCATCTCCCCTGGCACCTCACCTGGCACCTCCCCTGGCACCCCTGGCATCTCCCCTGGCACCTCCCCTGGCATCTCCCCTGGCACCTCCCCTGGCATCTCCCCTGGCACCTCCCCTGGCACCTCCCCTGGCACCTCCCCTGGCACCTCCCCTGGCACCTCCCCTGGCACCTCCCCTGGCAGGTCCAGAGTGGCCAGCTCCTCCGTCCTTCTGGACGATGTGGTCGGTAGTCTGAGGGTGCCCGGGGGGCCTCAGCCAGCCCTGGGGGGCTTCACAGGCCCCCGGTGAAAAGGTCAGAAGGCAGAGTGGGGCTCCGGGGGCCCGCCAGCCAGGGTGCAGCCATTCCCACAGATTTCCACCCACCTGCACACCAGGCACGCTCAGAGAGGTAGGTCACTTCTGCACACTGCCCCGAGCCTGTCTGCAGCCCCTCCCCTGAGCCTGGAGCCCGGCCCCCCTGCCACCTCCTCCTCTGCCCTGCCTGGAGAGCTCTGACCTTGGCGGACTGCGCTCTGGCTGGCCCGGCGGGCACTGGGCACGGACCGCACGGGTGACTTGCTCTCGCTGTGTTTCTCTGTGACCTGCTGCACCATTAGGGAAAGAGGGGCTCAGCCCGAGGGCAGGATCCCTGACGAGCCCTAATTACCCAGGATGAGTCAGCAGCTCTCCTCAGCGGGACACAGGCGGCGCCTGGCCACGGCCCAGGCTCAGGGCTCCAGCAGGAGCTGCCTCTGACCCGGGAGGCCTAGAGACCCCTTCCGTCCATCTTACCTGAGTCCTTGGCAGCTGGAGGGCAGAGGGACGTGGGCTGAGAGATTTTCGAAAGAGGCTCGTGTTCCTGCCCCTAAAGTCAGGCCTCCAGGTGGCTTCCACTGTGACCTTGGATCCCCTGGGATTGCCTGCCCTCAGGACAGCGCCCCGCTTTCCTGCCCCAGGGTTCTCCGTGGGTGGGGGTCTTACAACCAAAACCGGAAAGAAGGCGGCCAGGGACACTGCCCAGGTGTGACACACAGGTGTGGCAGGCGCACTGCCAGAGGGCGCTCACGCCCTCCCTAGCTCCAGGGCAGCAGAGGAGGGGCCCGTGCACATCCCCACGTCCGGGGGCCGGCTGCTCCCTCTCTCTCCTGCACCTGCTGTCCTGGGCCAGCGGGCTGCCGCGATCAGCCCCCACCCCTGTCCCTTTGAGGCCCCCCTGGCAGAAGACGCCGTTCCGCCCCTGGGTCGGGAAGACCCCCTGGAGGAGGAAATGGCTGCCCGCTCTGCACTCTTGCCCGGAGAATCCCATGGACAGAGGAGCCTGGTGGGCTACGGTCCACAGGGTCGCAAAGAGATGGGCACAACTTAGCTACTACACAGCAACCACAGATCTCGCCTGTCACCCCAGAAGCCCGAGTACGGGCACCTGAAGGCGCTGGCCGTGAGGGACGCACTGCCGTCCGTCCGTCTGGCCTCAGCTTGCTCCCCTCCCCGTCGTATGTCCTGTGCAGTCAGACTTGCTCTGCCTCCTCTGACCCGGCGGCCTCGCAAGCAGGCCAGGCCTTAGAGGAGGCGAGGCTGCCCAAGCCTCCTAAGGGCTGGGGCTGTGTGCCCCGCGTGTGTCCTGGAACGCGGCCCGCGCTGAGCGCGCGAGACAGAGGGTGGGTCCCTGCGAGAGCGCGAGAGCCCCAGGCTCCCCCTGTGTCCTCTGGGACCTCCAAGCCCGGGGCATCTCTCCACTAGGGGAGCAGGCCTTCTCCCCAGCACTCAGAGCCGAGGAGCCCCAGGCCCGCCCTCCTCCCAGCCCGGCAGGGAGCCCGGCTCGAGCCCCTGCGAGTGTGGACCGCAAGGCCCCGCACACCTTGGTGGGGGCACCACACCTCTTCCAGTTCGCGTCCAATCCTGGGAATTAAGGAAGCTGAACCGGCCAGGTGTCCGTGCCAGTCTCTCTGTCACAGATGCCTTCACTTACTCATGCAAGGCCGCGTCTGGAGCCCAGCACAGGAGAGCCGTGAAGCGGCCTCTCTCTCCCTCTGGGCGGGGCGGGGGGGTGACAGGAGAGGTGCCCCCAGAGAACCCAGGCTGGGAGCCTGCATCAGAGGACCAGGCGGGGTCCCCCGAGCCCTGTGTCCGTGTCCTGCCAGGCCCTTCCAAAGACGCCAGCTCCCCTCCAGAGGAGGCCTGCTGGCCCCAAGGGCCGGCTGACGTCATGCTCCTGCAAACGGGCGTGAGGACGCCTGAACCCGGGGGTGCCGTGGAAACGGGATGTCCTTCCTGTCGGCTGGGCTCCTGCGGTCAGCATGCCTCATCCATCCGACCTTCCCAAACCAGACCCCACGGCTGGGCTTCTGCCTCCAGAGACAAGCTGTGGGTCCAGCAGGGAGGAGGGGCATGCTCAGTTCTGCAACTGGACACAGGGCCTGCTGAGGCTGGGCTTGGCGGCTACGTGGGCAACTATTTCCGGAATGGAAGGGCTTATGGCCACAAGTGCTGTGTTCAGACGGCTGACTCAGCAGCTGAGGGGCTGGCTGGCAAGCGTACTAAAATATGGGGTCCATTTCTAATCAAGATAAAGGACCGAGGACACGATGCCTGGCCATTCAGGGTGTAAAAGCCTATTCAGGGAAGTAACTATGGGCTTCAGATGGAATCTTAAAGAATGAGGAATCAACTTACACCCAGGATGAAGCTAGGGCCAATTGCCTTCCATCTTCTGGGAACCTGAGTGTTTGTTTCAGAAGAAGAATCTTCCCACCAATGTTGCTCCAGAAGCCCATCCATCCGTCCATCCGTCCATCCGTCCTGGTTAACAGCCGTTGTTCTAAACCAGGGGGAGGCTAAGCCCCCAAAGGCAGAGGACCTGTTCCAGGAGGCAGCAGAGAGTTCGCCTCCAAGGTCCTGAGCCGTGTGACCTTGCCCAGAGGCGAGGTCCAGTGCGGTGTGTGGTCAACCGCTGGGTTAGATGTGGGTGCCTCACCCACCTGGTGTGGTCTTGGCCCCTTAGCCGTGACTGAGGGCAAGCACAAAAAGAATTTCCCAAGGTCTTCTCTGCTCAGCCCTCCACCAGCACGCCGCCCTCACACAGCCAAGCCCTGCTGGACTCCAGGGCGTGTGACCCCTGGGAGGTGCAGGGAGGGGGTAACCTCGGTTTTTCAGGCCCTCTCCTGAGCCACCAGAAGAGACCTGAGTGAAGCCGGGAGGCCCCGCTGGGCCTGTGACAGGAGGGGACTCTCTGGATCCAAGGGCACCGCAATATCCCCACATCTGGGACAAGGCGAGGGAGCCTTCGTCCGTGTCAGGAGAGGAGGGGTGCAGGGTGTGAAAGCGAAAACTAAAGTCAGGAGAAGCTGCCACGTGGACGGAGAGGAGGCCCCGATTCCCGCCACCTCGGCTCTCAGGAGGGGTCTGGCCGCTCACATTGAAATCAAGTCAGCTCACACGAGGAAAATCCAGCAGGTCAATAATCGGACTTAATTTTTCAAGTTAGAAATGAGTCAGGGCCGTTATCGTCTCTCTCTAGGCCACTGCAAGCCCTAACCACCCTTGTTTCTGTCCCTCCCCGTCTGCCAGTGCCCACCTGGCCAGCTGGACCCCGGCCTCTGGAGCCCTGCAGCCCACCCACTGACCCTTCAGATTCACCCAACCTCTGATTCCTGCAAAAGATATCCCCAGATGTGCTGGGCCCCAGAGTCCCGGACATGCGTGGAAGAAAGCCCAGGTGTGAGCCCTGCCCCCCACAGCCGTCGCACTTCCTCTTGCCCTGGCACAAGCCGTTGCGCTGAGCAGCTCGGCACTGCTGAGTCCAGAGTTCCAGGAAGGGGCTCCCTGGGCTGGAGATGAAGGTGTTGGCAGGACTGGCCCTGTGGAGGCTCCTGGGGAGAATCTGGGCCTTTTCCAGGGTCCAGAGGCTCCTCCGTCCGCAAAGGTCCTCTGTACTGAGTCGGTCCCCGTGGTCCACACACGCCCTTGGGTGACAGCCTCCTCACCTCTGTCCCACTCCCACAGGCTTCCCCGGTCCATCAGCGGCTCTGGTGTGGCACTGAAGGAAACTTCTGCATCAAGACCCAAACCAAAGCTCCACCAGCAGCATTGTTGGGCGACCAAAAACCTGGACCCTGTGCAGGCTCGCGTGGCGTCCCCAGGCAGTCCTCCCAGAAGCCCACCTCCTCACCCGCCAGCCCCACTGAGCAACTGGGAGAAGCAGCTGGTGTTCGGGAGCTCCAGGTGCAGGATCCCAAGGCTCACCAAGGGCTGTGCCTCGAGCCCTCCTCCAGGGCTGCAGGTGAATACCCCTCAAGTCCAGGTTCTGATGCCAGGAACCAGGAATGCGGGATCCAGGGCGCTGATCCAGTGACCCTGAGGTGGACAGTGTCTCGGACTGTCTGGGGCCCTGCTGTGATCACAGGTGTAAGGCTCCACCTAAAAATGAGCGAGGGGCAGCCGAAGAGGCCAGTGCGGTGTGTGGGAAGGACTTGGTCTGACATGCTGGCCTCAGAGGTGGAGGGAGGGACCACAAGCTGTGGGAAGCAGTCAGAGAAGCTGGAGACAGGCCCACTGTGGAGACGGATTCTCCCCGGAGCCCCTACGAAGCAGGCACACTGACCCGGGAGGGGCAGCACGAAGCCTCCACGCAAACCGGACGCTTGGGGAGGAGGGGCTTCCTGCTGACTGAGCTCATGAGACAAGCAGCGCAGAGTCTGCAGAAAGCGTGTTCACACTTTTTCAAACGTAAAATGGACCAACTGTTGGTAACGAGAACCTGCATTTGTGACTGGATTTAGCGTTTGCAACGCACGCCCATCTGCATGCATCAATCTCTGAGAATGTGGAGACTGCAGGTGGGACTTGACTGGGCAAGGTCGAGGCGCTCACTCGAGGTCACCTGGCTACACTACAGGTGATGCTGCCAAGAGGTGGCACCGCCTCCGACACTGCCCAGCGCAGACATGCGCTGGGAGAGCCAGCTTTGACGATGGAAGGCAAGGGCTGCTTTCAAAATTGAACTCACTCTCCACGTCCTAGCAACAAGAACAGTGCGAATACGAGTGCTTTCCAAAACTGCTTTTCCAAAGCTTTGCCTGAGTGAGAGCCCCTAATAACAGCAGGCCTGTTTGGGACTAGCCTCCAGAAACCCTTCTGGGGGAGGCGGAATGCTAGCTAGGACATGAGCCCATGAAGCCTGTCTCCTCGCTTACCCTGATCCGTCCAGCACATCCCACCGCAGGGCCCACGCTCTGGACAGACCTCCACGCCGATGGGCCGGCTGCACCGCCCGCCTCGTCACCTGCTCTTTAATTGGGAAGCCCAGCGTCCAGGCCCGTGGCACTGCCCCACCGCCACGCCCCACCGCCCCTGCCTGCTTCATTAGTGCAGCCTCCTAATTGATTAAACGGATGATTGATTATCGGGCCTGAGCCATGTGTTCTCCAGACGCCCGCTTGCTTGGAATGGAAGGCACGCGGCCACATCCATCGCCGCTGGCGGCCCGCAGACACAGAGCCAGGGCTGCTGCGGCCGCCGCCGTAATTGCCGCCAGGCTCCCCGGAAGCAGGTGCACACCCTCCATCGGTTCTGCGGCCGTGACGAGCGCATTCTGCCTGCAGGCCACTGCGAGACGCCGCTGCAGCGGGCGCAGCGTCCCAGCCCCCACGGCCAGCCACACCGGGCTGGGCACACGGTTCCGAGATGGGAACTTGGCCCAGCATGACGCCCACTGATGTTCCATCAAAGAGCAGGGCGTGAGGAATTCAGGTGATGCCTGCTGCGAGCGGGTGCTGCCCCCGTCTGCCGAGAAGTGATCCCAGATTGGTCCCTGGAGTCAGAGAATCGGTTCCCTTCCTCTTGGACTTCCACCTTCAGGTAAATTTAGGATGACATCACCAGGGAGCCCTCAGAAGCCCAGGTATCACATCACCCCCATCTGGACACAAGAAAGTGGGGGGAAAACGAGAATCACTCGGCCAGTCTAGCCGCACGAGGCCCTGTGTCTCAGGCAGCCTGGGAGACAGGCGAGCATCAAAGGGAGGCAGGCAGGCATGACGTTCACACACAGCCCTGAGGCGCCGGGCCTGAGCCCCTTTCTGCAGAGGCGCCCATGAACTGTCTTTCTTGGTTGAGACGTGAACCTCCGTGACTTCCGTGCTTCGTCAAAGTGAAGGAGTGACCGGAAGGCAGGTATAAAGCTGTGCGACTGCAGAGCACCTGTGTGTCCACGCTTGTCTCTTTGGCCTTCTAACAGTGACTGGTCTCACCCACGGCAAGACCGGGAGCAATGCTTATGCTGCTCACCTCCACTTGGTCGTCCAGAATCGTGAGCCTCCATTTTATAAATCATCACCTCCTCCTCTTCTCGGTGAGCCTCCATGAATACGCTTCCCAGTAAGTAATACATAAGTGCCATAAAACAGTCCCAGAGAGGCTGATTGAAGACAAAAAGAGAAGAGGGCGTCAGGGAGCCTGTGCTGAGGGAGCCCGTCCCGATGGGGTCTGTCGTGAGGGAGCCTGTGCTCAGGGTCCTGTGATGACGGTGTCTGCGATGTCGGAGCCCGTGCTGAGGCAGCCTGTGCTGAAGGAGTCTGTGCTGAGGGGCAGGTGGGAGCGTTCATGGTCTACCCCCCGCCAACCCCTCCGACCCCCCGCCTAGGCTCTGTGGGCTCAGCCTGCTTTCCTGGTGTCTTCCCTCCCGCCTCCTCCAGGCACAGTTTTTATGCAGGCATTTTCTGGAAAGAAAGCAAAGCCAGGGAGGGTTCTGCTGGTCGCCTTCCCAGTCTCACCACTGGAGTGGAAGAGGCGAGACTCACCGGTTAGTGCTGTCCCCTCACATGGAGAGGACAGACTCCCAGGACCAGGCGGCTGTCGGCCTGGCCCGGAGGGGCACGGCGTCGCCGGTTGGGTCTCATTAGCCCCCCGTGGGGAGCCCAGCTACTGCCCCCTACTGCCTGACCCCTGCCTCCAGCTCATTCTTCCACAGATTAATTCCCCAAACTGACAGCGTTCAGTGCCCGGTGTGCCCGGGGTCACTCAGGCACACTGGGTTCTGGTCAGGGTCAACGAGAGCTTTGCCCGGAGCGGGGTGGTGTGAGCGCAGCCCAAGGGATGAGGGGGACACTCTCAGGACCGAGGACACAGCAAGGCGGCGACGTGCAGGTGCCGAGCTCAGCCGGACCCCTGAGCGTGGAGGAAGTCTCCCAGGAGAAGCGGTGTCAGACCAGGGTGCTGTGCCCTGAGCAGCATCGCACGTGTGCACAGAACACAGATTTGCAGAAATATCTTTCATGTCCACGAGCCTACCATCCACGCTCCAAAATCTTCGTGTCCTCGTCGGTCTTCAGTGGACACACGCAGCTGAGTCACCACCAGCCCAGGTAGGGTGAGGGCGCCGTCCACACCTCTTTGTCAGCCCCACTGCCTGTCGGAGACCCCGCGCCCGGGACACCAGGGCTAAGGTCAGAGGCTCCATTTCGGTACCAACAGAACCTCAGTTAAAGGCGTTACACCAAGTACTTCTCTGCCCCTTCAAGGGCTGGGAGAGGGCAAGGCCAGGAGACAGCGCTCCACGAAGCTGGGATCTGAGACACGGGTCCAGACATTCCGCAGGTCCCCAGAGGGAGGACCCCTATGGGGAGCAGCTCTAGGCAGGACCCTGGGAATCATCTTGGAAAGGGTGACAGAGGGTCCTGAGCCAAGCTCGTTGCACTCCACCGTGCCTCAGCCAGCAGCCCCTGCTGCTGCCAGAGAAGCGAAACCACGAAAGGCCAAGATAGGCTGGTCACCAGATTGGCAGGACCAAGAAGCCAGTCCCGTGTGGAGGGCAGCACACGGTCACCCTGTCCGCTCATTCGTCTAACCGAGCAGCAACGCTGAGCTCCTCGCACAGGCTGGGGCCCAGCCAGACGCCAGGGCTGCGGTGCAGGCGGCCTAGGGTGTCAGCCTGGGCACCCGAATTTCGAATGTTCCTCAGTGGTCCCAGGCCGAGCACCCCTGGCCACAGAGACCAAGCGTCTGCACAGCAGGGCACGCCGTGTGTACGTAAGTGACAGCTGTGAGGGGCAGTGGTTTGAGACTCAGGTGCATGCAAGCCGTGTGGTGTTGTATTCCAGACACCACAATGAGGACGTTAAATCCAGATGGCTCAGGACAAGCCTGGGGCTTCCCTGGTGGCTCGGATGGTAAGGAATCTTCCCGCAATGCAGGAGACCCAGGTGCAATCCCTGGGTCAGGAAGATCCTCGGAGAAGGAAATGACAGTCCACCCCAGCATTCTCGCCTGGAAAACCCCATGCACAGAGGAGGCTGCAGCCCACGGGTTGCAAACAGCCAGACACGACGTAGCAACTAACGCTTCAGGACAAGCCTGGAGGCCCCCCCTCCCGGAGGCGGGTGGAGGTGCCACCACCATCCCCCATCACGGACGCAAATGCTGAGGCCCAGGGTGCAGGTTCCCACGTGAGGCCCCCCAGCAGCCAACAGTCCAGCTGGGTTCGAGCTTCGTGACTCCGAGCCCAGGCTGGCCCCTCAGGCTGCAGCACTCTCGCAAGCGCGGTCTGGCCACAAGCCTGCTCAGCCGTCTCCTTCTCAACTAGTTCTGCTCCGACAGATAAACTACGCTTTCGTCATCTCTGTTTCTTATTGACTTAACAGTTCTAACTTCCATGTTGTTGTTGTTGTTGCTCAGCTGCTAAGTCATATCCAGCTCTCTGTGCCCCCAAGACTGGCATGCCAGGCTTCCCTGTCCTTCACTGTCCCCAGAGTTTGCTCAGATTCACGTCCTTTGAGTTGGTAATGCCATCCAACCATCTCATCTTCTGTGATCCCCTTTTCGTCCTGCCTTCAATCTTTCCCAACATCAGGATCTTTTCCAATGAGTTGGCTCTTCACATTAGATGGCCAAAGTATTAGAGATTGAGCTTCAGCATCAGTCCTTCCAATGAATATTCAGTGTTGATTTTATTCAGAACTGACTGGTTTGATCTCCTTGCTGTCCAAGGGATCTCAAGGGTCTTCTCCAGCACCACAGTTCGAAAGCATCAGTTTTTCAGTGTTGTCTTCTTCATGGTCCAGGTCTCGCATCCACACGTGACTAGTGGCAAAACCATAGCTTTGACTGTATGAACCTTGTTGGCAGAGTGATATCTCTGCTTTCTAATGCACTGTCTAGGTGTCATAGCTTTGACTGTATGAACCTTGTTGGCAGAGTGATATCTCTGCTTTCTAATACGCTGTCTAGGTGTCAGAGCTTTGACTGTATGAACCTTGTTGGCAGAGTGATATCTCTGCTTTCTAATACACTGTCTAGGTGTCATAGCTTTGACTGTATGAACCTTGTTGGCAGAGTGATATCTCTGCTTTCTAATACGCTGTCTAGGTGTCAGAGCTTTGACTGTATGAACCTTGTTGGCAGAGTGATATCTGTGCTTTCTAATACACTGTCTAGGTGTCATAGCTTTGACTGTATGAACCTTGTTGGCAGAGTGATATCTGTGCTTTCTAATACACTGTCTAGGTGTCATAGCTTTGACTGTATGAACCTTGTTGGCAGAGTGATATCTCTGCTTTCTAATACGCTGTCTAGGTGTCAGAGCTTTGACTGTATGAACCTTGTTGGCAGAGTGATATCTGTGCTTTCTAATACACTGTCTAGGTGTCATAGCTTTGACTGTATGAACCTTGTTGGCAGAGTGATATCTGTGCTTTCTAATACACTGTCTAGGTGTCAGAGCTTTGACTGTATGAACCTTGTTGGCAGAGTGATATCTCTGCTTTTTAATGCACTGTCTAGGTGTCAGAGCTTTGACTGTATGAACCTTGTTGGCAGAGTGATATCTCTGCTTTCTAATACACTGTCTAGGTGTCATAGCTTTGACTGTATGAACCTTGTTGGCAGAGTGATATCTGTGCTTTCTAATACACTGTCTAGGTGTCATAGCTTTGACTGTATGAACCTTGTTGGCAGAGTGATATCTGTGCTTTCTAATACACTGTCTAGGTGTCATAGCTTTGACTGTATGAACCTTGTTGGCAGAGTGATATCTGTGCTTTCTAATACGCTGTCTAGGTGTCAGAGCTTTGACTGTATGAACCTTGTTGGCAGAGTGATATCTCTGCTTTTTAATGCACTGTCTAGGTGTCATAGCTTTGACTGTATGAACCTTGTTGGCAGAGTGATATCTCTGCTTTCTAATACACTGTCTAGGTGTCAGAGCTTTGACTGTATGAACCTTGTTGGCAGAGTGATATCTCTGCTTTTTAATGCACTGTCTAGGTGTCAGAGCTTTGACTGTATGAACCTTGTTGGCAGAGTGATATCTCTGCTTTCTAATACACTGTCTAGGTGTCAGAGCTTTGACTGTATGAACCTTGTTGGCAGAGTGATATCTCTGCTTTCTAATGCACTGTCTAGGTGTCAGAGCTTTGACTGTATGAACCTTGTTGGCAGAGTGATATCTCTGCTTTCTAATGCACTGTCTAGGTGTCAGAGCTTTGACTGTATGAACCTTGTTGGCAGAGTGATATCTCTGCTTTCTAATGCACTGTCTAGGTGTCATAGCTTTGACTGTATGAACCTTGTTGGCAGAGTGATATCTCTGCTTTCTAATACACTGTCTAGGTGTCAGAGCTTTGAGTATTCCGTAAGTGCTGCACATGTAAGTTTGTACGTGTGGACATACAGACACAGTTCAGTTCAGTTCAGTCGCTCAGTCGTGTCCGACTCTTTGCGGCCCCATGAATCACAGCGCGCCAGGCCTCCCTGTCCATCACCACCTCCCGGAGTTCACTCAGACGCTCACCAAGTCCGTGATGCCATCCAGCCGTCTCATCCTCGGGATATGCGTATTTCTGGTGTGGTCTGTCATAAAATGTGCGTCTGCAGGCAACAGAAAGATCAAGTCGGCACAAAGATGTCTTCACACTGCTTTGCGGGCCCTAACTGAGCCTGCTGCCTGCGTATCCACGTGCAAGGCCTCCTGACTCGGAACTGAGCCCACAGACGCCAGGGCACCAGCTCCCTTGAGCCTGGATCACTCCACCAGAAAGACAGTATTAGACGTCTTCTCCCTTCATGTGTTTTCATCTTGGTAACAGTATTCCTCAGCTCAAAACTGCCGTAGGTGGGTGAGGAAGGAGCCGTGAGGAGTGGGCCTGAGAAGGAGGCGAAGATTGGTGTCACCTGCAGGCATGGGGCTCCGAGTCCTGACTCAGGCAGAGGTGTGAGAAGAGGTCCTTCCCCTGGGGAAGGACCAGCGCACTGCCCCTCCATCCCTCCTGGACGGATTCACGCACACGCGTGACAGGCACACCATTCCGTGAGTAGGGGCCAGATGGACACCATTCCAGGAAAAGCCCCCCGTTCAGTGCTCCAGCCTTCTGGTGGGAGTCCAGCGCTGCCAGGCACACATCAGCTGCTTGATCGGATGGACGTCTCTCCCTCCTGCTGGGAGGTGGTGCCCCTGGCTCCGTACTTGCCGCCTGGCTTTCAAAGGATAGCCACGTCCCAAGCTCTGGAGCCTGTGTGCCATGGTCCCTGGAAAGCGAGAACTTGGGTTTCTAGTTGGCTGACCCGAGACATAGAGAGCCAGAGGGCCCCGAGGCTGCTGGCGCTGAGGATGGGGCACGTGGTCCCGGGCCCAGGAACGCGGAGCCCCAGAGGCTGGGAACGGCCCAGGAACAAACACAGACTCGCAGGGGCTCCAGAGAGAACTGGCCCTCTGACCCCTCGTTTCAGCCCAGCGAGACCCACGTCGGAATTCTGCCCTAGAGAGCTGTGAGCAGATTTGTGGCGATTTGTCACGGCGGCAACAGTCCTCTAATTCCGTCCCTCTCCAGGAAGAGGCTCAGAGTCCAGGCGAGAATCGCAAAGGGGGGTCTGCGGACCAAAGCTGTGATGGGTAGGCCCCAGCCGTCCCTTCCAGAGCCACCTGCCTCATGCCAACTCCACAGAATGGTCTGCTCTGAGGTCGGCCCTCAGGACAGCCCCTCGGCCCCCAGAGGAGTTGGAGTCATCAGGGGAGATCCCAAGGCCCTCACCTGGCACCAGCAACCCCACGGGGTCAAGACAGTGGGGTTTGCAAACTCGACCCCTCGTTCCTGCTGCTCATGGGACACTGGGAGCGGTCACAGAGGACACCTCAGGCCTGCCGGACGCCCTGCTGTGTTACCAGAGTCGGTGTCCCAGCAATCGGGATGAGACTGGCTCACGTCTCTTCACGGGCAGGAACTCACGGCCACCTTCCTGCTCGGGCTCCGCGGCTGCCCTTGGGGGTCATGAAGAGCTTCTGGAAACCTCAGTGAAGGGCCCATGAAACAGGCTCCCTCCTTGTCATCTCTCCCCGTGCACAACCGGGCAGGAACTTCTGCCAGCCTCGGCTGCAGCAGGCCTCGCCAACAGGCAGCCTTGTGGGCGGGGGGTGGGTGTCTGCTCGGTGGTCCCCAGGCAACTAGCGGGCCCCCGCATATTCCCCCAGCACAGCCCACACCCACCTGAAGGCACCCAGCTGCACCCTGGCCTCTTCTGTCCCCATTGGAAGCCTGAGCACAGAGGGGTGTGAGCTGAGCTCCTGTGAACGGAGCCTGGGACAGACAGCCCAACGCTGGAGCTGGCATGGGGGTGCCACCCTCCCCAAGCCCCCTGACCATAGGAAGCCACCCGCTCTGAGGACCCAGAGGCAGACAACAGGCCCAGCAGCTCCTGCCACTGAGGGCTGAGCCCCCGGCCGCTGTCACGGAGCTGCTACGGCCAAGGTCAAGAGGGCACTGCATCTGCAAGGCTGGTCCGCGCTGACCATACAACTGGTGTCCTGGTTCTGGGGGCCTCAGGAAAGCGCCACCGGGTGTCTGCATGGGGCCCGTCCTCTCAGGAGCTGAGGGCCATTCCTGGCCCCGCCTGATGACTCAGGCCTCCAGGGCACAGCTGTCCAGTGTGTGCTCCATAGCAGAAAGGGTGGGAATCTGATGTGTGGACACACCTCGCAGGTAAGGAAGGCAGGGTCACGGACGGGAGGGGAGCCCCCACCCTGACCGAGGCTCAGACCCCTCTGCACCTCAGGGCAGCACCCTCACCACCGAGGAGACGTCACCGTCGGGAGGAGGAACCCGGTGCGCTCCAGTCCTGGCCCAGCCGGAGCACGGCACCCTTGCTGTGGCTGACACTGCTGCTGTGCCTGCCTGCCGGGACCCGCCAGGCCGCTCTGCAGGGAGAGGACTGGGGTGAAGGGCTGCCTCCCGCCTCCCGGGTCTCCGCCCTCCTTTAGGAGACCTGGACCCGTCAGACTGTTCCGTCTGCCATCTCACCAGGAGGCCCCGAGGCCAGGTGCCCACCAGCTCTGTGCTGCAGGAGGGAGGCTGGTCTGCACCGGTCCCCGGCAGCTGCTCTTCTGCTGTTGCCTGGGTCCTGGGTGCGGGGCTGTCACCTAAACCCTCCCTGAGGACCCCCACCAGAAACTCCAACATCCGGCGAGGTTTCCGCACTTCCCTGCCTCTTAACCCAGGAGAGGAGACTCAGAGCATCCAAGCACAGCCGTCCTCAGGCTCTAAGACAGTTTGCAGGGAGGCAGTCATCACGGTCAGGGGACCCCCCGTAGGACTCTGGGCAGCCAGCCAGGGTGGTCCTGGGGGGTCTCTGACTGTCCCCTGCACGCACGGTGGCCGCGGGTACTGCAGCCTCGGAGCTCGGAGTTAAGCATGTGCGGAGCAGCCTGCGCTGTCTGGGCTCTGTCCTCACGTGGGGCGTGGTGCACTCACCCCTCTGCCACGTGGCTCATGCTCAGGGGAGACCAGGCGGCCCTCAGAGGGCGTCCGGGCCTCACTTGGGCCTTTGCTGCCTTTGTGGCGACGGCAGAGCTGACACCCTTCGGGACGGAGCACGCTGTCCGGCCGCCACGCCTGCACCCCAGTCTGCCGGGGAGCTGCACGGGCAGGTTTGCCTCCACGCAGGCTTCCCTGGGCCATCGTAACAGGAAGGTGGTCTAGGCCCCGAGACGGCCCTGCCAGCCTCCTCTTGGGGAGGGCGGCTCCCGCCCACCTATCCTGGGTGCGGCTCTCTTTCCCCTCACTTCAGAGACCTAGGAAACACCAGCTGACGGGAATTTAGTGATGAAACGAGCATGTAAAGCCTCAGGCCCCTCTGGATGGACCACGTGCTCCAAGGGGTAAAGGCCTGGCCACATGCAGGTCCTGTCGGGTCAGGATCGGGGTGCCCAGCCTCCTCAGGGCAGAGTCACCTCCTGTGCCCCAATAGCCGCTTTGCCCACAGCCCTGACAAGACTCCTCCTTGCTGGTTTTGCCGTAAGCATGCACTGCCAGGCTTCCCAATTCTCCTCTAAGAACTAACAAAGTGCTTTATCACTTTCTGATGATTTCCCCAAGGGGAAAAATGAAAGTAGCAACACTGTGAAAGAGCAGTCGCATTGTGCCAGAGGCTGCAGGCTAACTGAGACGCACTTTCACAGACCAGTGTCGCAGGAGAGCAGGGGGATGCTGAAGACCTCACTTCTCTCCTCTTTCTCAGCCGCACTTGTGTCCAGGGAGCAGGCGCCGAGCGAGGGCTCGTGCTCCGCCCGGGTCTCGGCCTCGGCGGTGCTGCGACACCCTTCAGCTTCCCTGTCTCCCCTCCCAGGGGTGGTCCCACGCAGCATCGCGCCCCCCGAGCCCAGTTTCCAAGGCGCGCAGTGACGTGCCCCCCGCCTCCTGCGTCGGAAGCACACCAGCTGACTCTTGGGGTCAGTCAGTTCTTTCTTCTCTCCTAATCTCTCTCTGACCAGTTTTGCCCCCTCATGAAATATTCATCGCCTGAGAGCATCCCCCCTGGAAAGCGGCCCAGCCTCCCCGACCCGAGATGAGAGAAGGCCAGGGGCCGGGGGAGCCGTGCTTGCCTGGGGGCGGGTGCCACATTCGGCAATTTGGGGCCAGGCCCTCCCGGGCTGCGCCCTCCCCCAGCCCTCAGCTGCCTCTGCACGGGCAGCAGATGGGTCCTGGAGACCACGTGTGCTTGAAGGGCTTCTCGATGCTGCCGGATGGGTCGCAGCTGTAATGCAGTCTCCATCCTCACCACCGCTGCTTCCTGGGAACCGTCGAGAGATGGCAGCTGTGGGGCCAGGGCCGGAGGAGGCGGAGGGCCAGAGGGCGGCCGGGTGGCTCAGGCCCTCGAGCCACCCCGAGCTGGAGGTGGAAGCAGACAACCAGCCTCCCTGAGGTTCCTCGCCAGCCCCCAAGCCTTGGTGGGCCCAGGAAGTCAGCCGTATGTGCTTCAGAAACGAATGTGCGAGAGAGAGAGAGAGAGAGAAGGGAGAACCAGCATCAAAACCAGCTGCTTCTGCAGTTCAGAGACCTTGGGTCGAGAAATCTCCGCCCACCCCCAGGTTCCGCCCCCTTCCTGGCACTTCCCAGTTTCTGTTTCCACTGGAAGAGAAGACGCTGCCCCACACCAAGCGTGGGAAGGCCCAGCTCCTCAGTTCCCACGCGACTCGCACCCAGATGGCCTCTAGTGCAGCCGAGGCCTGAGGCCCTGAGGGCCCCCCGGCACCCGCCTGCTCCCAGGCTCAGCCCTGAGCCCCTGTGCGGATGGCGTCCTGCGGCTGCAAGGGCCACGCTGCCCGGTCTCCTGTGCGGGGGCAGCACTCTCGGAACGGCATCTCTGCAAAGGTCTCTGAAGCCTGAGGCTCAGTGAGCCTCTGGAATGCAGCGGTTAAGACCTGAGAGCCCTGTGAACAGAAGGACACCCTTGGTTCACGCGGCCATTTGTCCATCCAGACGCCAAGCAGAGCCGGCACTGCCTGTGCGTCTCCGGGCGGTGTCACACGATCACAGTCTGGGACTGACACAGAGAAGGCGTGCAGCTTACACTTCTGGAGGCTGGGTACCGCCATGTCCAGGGCCTGCCCCAAGGCCCCAGGGATGACCTCCCTGCCTCCAGAGGGCCGTTTTCTCCCTGGGCCCTCCACCCATCTCCCCCTGTGTCCAAAGTCCCCTCTCAGCCAGGACGGTAGGCCCTGAGTGAGGGTCCATACGCCTCCAGTGGGTACACCATTTCCAAATAAGGTGTTATTCTGAAGGGCTGCGGTCAAGACCTCAGCGTGCGGATGGCAGGGACACGATTCAGTCCATAACAGACTCTGGGTTTGTTTCCAACTGCCGGCTTTCTGCTGGCAGGCACGGGCTGGAAACCTCACGGGTCCCGTGACTGCTCAGCACATGGGGGTGAGCAGCTGCCACGTCTTGCAGATCAGAAGTGGGGCCAGCCCTCTGCTGACCCTGGTGCCCGACCACCCTGAGGCCCCCCCAGAGCGCAGCTGAAGGGGCCCCGGGGCATCCACAGCCCTCGGCCCTGCCCAATAGGAGCACGTGGACAGGGCTGGGCCGCAGTGCAGGGTCCTCCACCTGCTCTGAGCAGCCCCGGCATCCACTTTCCTCCACTGGAGCCCTGCGCTGCCCCTGAGCACGTCTCAGAACCAAGGCAGGGGCCAGGGACGAGGGGAAGGGCCCGTGGGCTCTCTCAGGAGAGCCGCCCCCCAGGGCTGGGGACACAGCCCATGAACACGCCGTGACACTTCTGACAGAGACAGTGAGGTGGGAAGGGGGCCTCTCTGACCGGAGGTGTTTGAGGGGGTCTGAACGTGTTCAGGGACTAGCTCTGCCAAGGCCCAGGGATGAGAGCAGGGAGCCAGAGGAGGCGGAGGGCCGAGGGCTGGGTTCAGGGACCACACGGCGTTTCGTGGTGGAGGAGGCCCAGCAGCTGCTCTGTGAGCGCTGGGGGCCGGGGGTCAGGGAGGGCGTAGAAGCAGAGAGAGCAGGAGGCCTCGCAGGGACCCAGGTGCGTGTGGTCAGGTGACCCTGTCTGGCCAGTCCTGGCTGGGGCTGGAGGATGCTCAGAAGAGGGCCCTGTTCTTTGCTGACAGCTGGACGTTTGTGCGGCAGACAAGAAGCACCAAGGTTACCCAGCCCTCAGCTCAGGCAGGACCGACCAGGGCCTCGAGGAAGACTGCAGGACACAGGAGAGGCAGACGCTGAGGCCTGGACCTGGGCCATCTGAGCGCTGTGCAGACACTGGGTGGGCTGACGGTGGAGGCCTGGGCTGGGTAGCCTGGGCTGGCAGACCTGGTGGCTGTCAGCCTGGACGGCGTGGAGGGCCACGGGGCTGAGAGAGATGCCCCTGGAGTGAGCCCGGTAAGAAAGGAAGATGCCTCAGGCAGAGGCAGGGAGTCCACCTGGGACAGACGAGGCCCCAGGTGGGGGCTGTGAGTGTGTGGCAAGCTCCAGGCCTGACCCAAGCGGTGCCCGTGATGGTCCTGGAGTGCGAGGGGTGCCGACGGCCCCATCAGGCGTCTGTGCTGAAGGAGACTGGCCACGCTCCTTCCCTCTGGAGAAGCCTCCTTCTTCCTCCTCTTTACATTCAAGTATAAATATCCACTGTGTTTGCACTCAGAACACGGCCGCTGGCCCACCGGCCTTGCTGACTAACTCACCCACTCTCCCCAAACCCAGCTCGCGCGGTTGGGTGGCCCAGCTCTGAGCACACATCCTCACCTAAAGGGGCTTTGCCCCCAGGAGCCCGCGTGGCAGTGACTGGCCTCTGCCTCCAGAGCCCAGGCCGCAGGAGGAGCAGCTCCTCCCAGACCGGCACGTCCTCTGCGGGGGCGGTAATCGCACGTGGAAGTCATCACCCCAGCGCGCGCTGGTCCAGACGGGGCCGAGCGCACAGACCTCGGGCTCCTCAGGACCAGGGGCCGGGAAGCTGCCATCCACAGGGTCGGGACAGGCGGTTCGCAGGGACGCAGGAGGCCGCCCGCTGCCCGCTCAGTGCAGTGCCACCCAGACCCCAGCTGTGAGCCTCTGGACGCCACTCACAGGATGGCGCGTGGCCTCTCAGGCTGGAGGAGCCCCCCCCCCCATCTCAGCATCCCGGCCTCTGGGACAGGACCCACACACTCCCCTCCGTGAGTCACTCCAGCCTCCTGTCCACACAGCAAGAGCACTCTCAGCAACAACCGGGAGACAATAACAGCAGCTGGGAGAGAGAAATCTGTCATGAAACTTCATGTAGTGAAACTTTAAAAATTAAAATTAAAACCTGATAAACAGTAAGACAGGTATTATATCCCTAAGAAAGGAAAGTAGTCACAGATTAACACTTCTTGATTTTACGAACGTCTCTTCACCAAAGAGGGCCGGGCAGCTCGCAGGGATTTGCTCCTTAGCTCCCAGGGGCCGCCCTCGAGTGGTGCTGGAGTGACTTCAGTCACCGCTAGTCCTGAGCACAGGCTTGTGAATTTAGAACCGCCGGTCTGTGGTGATAACCACGACCTCTCTGGTTGAACTGCTTTTAAACTCTCTGCCGACAGCCCCCCACCCTGGCACCGAGGCCACAGAGCTTCGCTGACAGGATGGCCAGTCCTGGGCAGACCTGCCGGATGCCAGTGCCCCTCGTGAGGGAGAAGCGCTTCTCACAGAAGCCGGGGCTCCGGACAGGCTGCCGATCACTCCACAGCACGTCTGTCCTCGAGCGGGATCCGGTCCTGCTGGCTCTGAGGCACTGCCCACAGCCGGGTCCATCTGGCCAAGACCAAGGCATCTCCCGGTGAGCCCGGTGCCCCACGACTGGTCAGTTCCATGACAGAGGCAGCTTCAGGTGGCCACAGGCCACGAGAACCAGGCCTCGTTGTCCAGAGGCTGTAGGGCTAACTGCACAGGAACCTGCTTGTCAAGAGTTCGGAGCTTCTGGCCACGAGATGGGGGCTGCTGAGGGCTCTCCAGGCAGTCTGTGTCCCGCCACCCAGAGCGGGCCTGCCCTGTACACCCGGAGGGACAAGAACGCAGGCGATGGTCTGTGGTGGTGGTGCAGGGAGGCCGCGGGTCCCCACAGGGCCTCCCAAGGGGAGCTGCGACTGCATGTACGAGGCTTTAATAAAATGGCTTTCTTCTCCCCAGTCAGGCAGCGGGCACAGCCTGGGGGCCCCTGGGAGGAGGGGGTGGTGCTGGGCCTTGCCCCGGCTGTAAACAGCTATTATGCTGATCAAAGGAGCTGTGTGCGCCTAATTACAGAGCTTAAAAATGAAGGAAGTGCAAGGCTTTTGCCCACGATAGGGATAAACTTGGAGTTAAGGTAATCCATCGTGACAACATGGGGCGGGCGCGGGGGGGCGGTGTTCCACAGCCGTCTCCTCAGGCCTCCTGCCCACCCTCGTCAGGACCGACAGTGGACTCTCCACATTGGGGCGGCCAAGTGTTTGCTGCTTGAAGCGTGCACTTCGTGTGAGAAGTGAGATTTTTCGAGATTCAAGGGAAAGGCAGTCTTGCTTCATTGCCAGAGACGCTGCCATTTGGACCAAAGGTGAAACAGCTGGAGCCCACGTCTAGGTGAAGAGGACACAGACCCCCTGCATCCACAGCCTGTCCAGGCAGGCCCTCCCCCTGGGTGCCTTCCGAGCTCATCTCCTAAGGGCCGTGGAGCTGAGGGGGAGCAGAGATCACAGTGGATTTGATGAGGCCAAAAGCATGTCACCTAGACCCTCGCCTGCAGAGACAGAGTCGGGGGCTAGCAGCCCCTCTGGAGCCACCGTCATGCTCATGTTTCATCCACTCCCGAGAGTTGCCTTTGGTCAGGGGCCGGGCCAGGGGCAGGGCGGCGCCCCCATGCGGTCCCTCTACCACACCAGGACCCTTGGTCAGCCTGGCCACGTTGTCTTGGCCAGTGCTCCCGGCCGCCGGCCTCCCAGAGGCCCTGCACTGGCCACATGCGCCTGCAGATATCAGGAGCCGCAGACGGAGCTGGAGTCGGCCATGCCTGTCTGCATGGAGGGCCCAGCCCCAGGCAAGCACAGGGACAGCGGCACGGGGCCCAGAGACGGAGCCCTTGGCACGGAATCAGCGTATCAGCCAAGGTTCTCCAGAGAAACCCTCGGGACGTGGGTGTGTGTGTCAGAGAGAGATGTGAAGAACCGACTCAGCGGCTGTGGGGGCTGATGCCTGCGAAGGTTGCGGGGCAGCCCAGCAGCCTGGAAGCACAGGCGGGGTGTCCTGAGAGAGAAGCGCTCCTTTTCTGCAGAAACTCTTTTTCTGCTACGTCTTCAACTGCTCAGATGCGACCCACCCACACATGGATGACCATCTGCTCGACTCAGAGTCGACTGATGATGAAAGTTAGTCTCACCTGAAAGCACCTTCACGGCAAATAGACAGTGTTCTACCAAACACTGGGCACCGTGCCCAGGTGGCCTGGTAAGCTGACTGCCTGAGCCTCATGGCACTCACCTGGCAGCGGACCTTGCCAGGAGCCCCCTGGGGAGCTGCTGCAGTGCCGGCTGCTCCTCCCCGACTCCTCGCAGATTTGGCTGCTCCTTGGGGGCCCTGACCACTGCTGGCTGTGTTCCCTATCAGCACCTCATCAGCAGCTTCGGGTTCTTATCGTCCTCTCAGATCTGAGGCTCTCTGTACCGTCCCCATGCTGGACACACTGCCCCTGGCCCAGGCTGCCCTGGGGGGGTCAGGCCGAGCAGCCCCAGGACACGCCCGCAGCTGCTTCTCTCGAGCACAATTCGGGGCTGACCCTGACGTGATCGCTGCTTCCTCACCAGCAAGCGCCTGTCCAGGTGCCAAGCCCCGGCAGGGCCTGGACCCAGGGCTGTGGACGCTGTGTGGTCAGCAGCCGGTCCCCAGGGCTCTCTGGGCCCTGCGGCTTCTTCTCTGCCAAGCACACCTTCCTGAGAAAGGGCCTGTGTTCGGCGGAGACCGGCACGTAGGACAGGCCCTCGGCGGTGGCCCGGCCACTGAATGCCCAGTGTGTCACTGGCCAGCAAGAAGCCCACCCAGGCAGACACCCAGAAGCTGGGAGCAGGGATGCCCAGCCCAAAGGACCCCGTCGGGAGTGGCTGGGAGGCGGGCCCGAGCGGCTGGCGGGCCGTTCTCCTCACACCCTGAGGAGAGCACCTCCTTTAAGAAGCAGTCCCCACCGCCAGGCCTCGCGGTCAGGCTCCCGCCGCGGGGGCGGGGTGGGGGGGCTCGGGCAGCTCCGCCGTCCTCGCGGGGCAGGGGCGGGGCCAGGCCCCGGCTCTCCCTGTGACCCCGCCGCCAGCACGGTGAGCGCGCGCGGCAGGCGCACGGCGCACGCGCGCACGGTGAGTCACGGCGCGCGACGGCCGCCGCCACTGGCTTCCCGAGACTAAAGCCGGCAGAGGCGGCGGCGCGCTGGAGCTGTGAGCCCTGGCGGGTGCCCTCACCCACTCACAGCACCAGGTCAGAGGCCGGCCACGTGCTCCAGTCGCCCGTGCCTGTCTCATTAACTTTTCGCTAAACCCACTAAGCAAAGCAATTGCCGCAATCGCTATTAGAATGTGCAATGTGCAGTCAGAGCAGGAGGTCAGGAGACGGAACCCAGGCCGCGTTCCTCATGGTTCTTCCGCCGCCATGAGTCACTCCTCAGCAGACCTTTCTTTTCCTCCAAAGGGAGACCACACACAACTTCAAGGAGAGATTTTCACAGTCCATTTATATGACAGAAATGTGTGAATTTGTTGTCTTCCGAGGACATCTGTAAACATGCGATTTGTGTCTCTATCAGTGCCTCTAAGAAATAATCCCTCCAGAATAGGCAGAATGAGCCTTATAGCAAAGCCATTTTTAAAAGAGGACATGTTGCTATTTAGGATTATAACTTATTAATTATATTTTAAATGAGTAGAAATGCTTTCAACATTAAGATTGCAAGTCAAGTATATGCTGAGTCTCTCCTCACTCGTGTACCAAACCCTGAAAGGATAGGGGAACAGCAAACGTGAGGGGAGGAACCGGAGTGGGGATTCCCAGACTCTGCCCGTGAGGACACCCCAGAGACGGGAGAAGAGGGTGGCGGCCTTCATGGCTGGTCCTGGGCCCAGGGGGACTCTGGTCTCAGAGGCGAGGGCCGGAGGGCTGACGCCTGGGAAAGCACCAGCTGGGGGAGCTGCCACCTCCCCCAGGGCCCTCAGCCGGGCAGACAGGGAGGGGGCAGAAGTGGGGGGGCGAGAGTGGAGAAGCAGGGGCAGGCCCCTCTCAGCAGCACGGCCTGTCCACGCCCTCCCCGCTGCTGACCTCCGAACCAAACCGGAGGGAGAGGGCCCCACAGCCCCCTGCGCAGGCCGGGCCCGGGGAAGCAGCCCTGCGGGGCCTCCACCTGAGGAGGGCCTCAGCACCGCAGGAGGCGGGCGCCCAAGGAGGCAGCTAGGAAACGGAACAAAGCGGGAACTCCGAAAATTGAGGCTGTAGCTGTCAAAATGTCAAGGTTCAAGTTATGCGTTGAATTTTAAAGTGGACACAACAAAACTGTGGAAAATGAGCCATAAAAAGAGGCTGAGGGATTTTCCCCGAATGTCTGAGATCTAGATAGTGTACCAGGTAAAAGATGCGAGAGGGAGATGAGATGAATGCTCACTCAGGCTCTCAAAGGAGAGAATGGAGAAATCACTGAGAAATCATTATATAGAGAAGTGATTCTTGGGACTTCCTGACAATAAAGTAGCCCTCAGTGCCTGCCAAATGCTGAGTGGCATAAACAGGCCTCCCTTAGGCACTAGTGGTAAACAGCTCACCTACAGACGCAAGTAGATGCAAAAGAAGTGAGTTCGTTCCCTGGATCGGGAAGATGCCCTGGAGGAGGCACAGGCAACCCGCTCCAGGATTCTTGGGCTTCCCTGGTGGCTCAGATGAAAAAGAATCTGCCTGCAATGCAAGAGACCTGGGTCCAATCCCTGGGTTGGGAAGATCCCCTGGAAAAGGGAAAGGCTACCCGCTCCAGTATTCTTGCCTGGAGAAACCCATGGACAGAGGAGCCTGGCGGGCTACGTCTATGGGGTCACAGATAATCAGACACAACCGAAGTGACTTAGCAGCACACACGCCGACCCCTCGACACTCTGGAGAGAAGCGTCATAACGTGAAACATAAGAGAAATCCCCAAATCTATAGAAATCCTAAATCCTATAGGAAATAGGGGAAAAGTCCTATTTTCTACAAGAAGCAAAAATCGTGTAAAATCAGACTCTTCTCATCACTGGATGCATGAAGAAAGGTGGGGTGATGTTTTTAGAGTGCTAAAGGAAGAGAGCTTGGAATCCCAGACTGTAAATCTAGCCAATCTTGCTGCCCGGTGAAGGTTTAGGCTCACTAGGAATCAGAAGCCCACTGCCCACCTGCCCTTTTTCACCAACTCTAGAGAACACACTCCAATAAAAAGGAAACTTAGTCCAACCGAAGCAATGAGATATGAAGAGATATAATGAGATATAATGAAATATAAAGTTATAGTAATAAATAAATTAATAAAATGCATCATTGCCTAAGTGTATTACCTTTAAAAACTTAAAAAAACACATTTAGTATAAAATAAGATGATTTTTACATAAAATAAGATGATTTTTACAAAGTTTTAGAAACAAAAATCCCAGATGGTGGACAGGGCAGTAACAGACTGATGGGAGTGGAGGGGATTATGATTATGCTAATTTTCTTATTTTCTATCTGCGGGGAATTTAAATACTTATTACTTTAGAAATTTTAGAAAAATACATGTATTTGTATGAATAATATTAATATAAAGGTAAAAACTAAAAGAATATAAATACTATGACTTAAAGAATAAGAATAAAGAAGAATAAAGTTAAAAAGGCAACTAGATCAATATACAAAAAGGAGAGAAAAAAAAGACAAAGAAAAAAGTAAATAAAAAACATAGTAGAAAGTATAATAATATGGCTGAATTGAGTGCAAATATTTCTGAAATCATAAAAATTGTACACTGGACCAACCAATCAATTAAGAAACATTCCTCAATGTTAACAAGAAAAAGGCAATATATGCATTCATTATAACACATTAAGCTCAAACAAAAGTGAAAAATTTAAAAAAAGGAATGGGCAAATAGTACCAAAATGGAATCTGTGAGCACTATTAACGAGGCAAAATTCAATTTCAGGTAAAAAGTATTAAAAGTGTAAAAAAGAAATACTTCTGAGGGATTGAAGGAAGAGACACCCAAAAGACATGATTGGGAGCGTGTTGGAGGCCACAGCGGAAAACGCACAGTAAAACCGGAGAGCCTCACGATCACATCGCTGGGGGGTGGGGGTGGTCCACAGACCTCCTGGGAACTGAGAGATGAGTCAGGGAAGTACCAGAAGATGTCTGAAGTTTGAACCGCTTGGTTGATCAGCTTGATCTAAAAACTGACACCTACACATAGAGAGAGAGAACACCACACCCCAGGACGCAGACGGCAAGAACCCTGCACAGGCCCTGAAGCGCACGCGGTCACAGAGGCTGTCTGGACACACCCCGTGCAGCCCGCATTACAGACACTGTGTCGTCTGACCTCCACCACTGACCCTGGAAATCAACAGCAAAAAGTCATCGACAAATGTCAGGGCACAGGTCAGGGAGGCCAGGTCCCACCCTCGCGCGGTTCCTGGTGCTGAGATGGGTGTGGGGTGCGGGGCACCTTCCTGGGTGTGTCTGGTGGAGAATGAAGTGGGGGCAGAGCTGGGTGGCCGCCTGCTCAGGAGCCCACACACCCTCCCAGGCGTTCACAGGCGGCTCAAGGGCTCCCATGTGCTCACAGCACACCTGGAAGGGGGGATTCTGGGCGGCATCTCCCTAGGCCCGCCAGACCCCACAAGCCCAGGAAGGTGCAGGAGCAGGGGTATGGGCCCCTCTCAAGCCTGCAGCTCCTCAGGGATCCCCCGTCACTGCATGCCTGAGGCAGTGAGAGACGCAGCTTTGGTGTCCAGGCTGCTCTGCCTGGGGAGAAGCCCCGCCAGAGAAGCTCTCTTGCCTGGACCCAAGAAGAGCCTCTGGGTGGCGTTCATGCCCCCCTGAGGCCATGCCCATCCTGGGCAGTCACGCTTAGTGAGCGAGGGGGGATGGCAGCTGGGCCAGTTCAGCCCCACAAAGCGCAGCCTTCCCAGGGCACCGACCCAGGTGGCCTTGGGCCCACGCTGCAGGTGGCACGTCCCTGTCGTGCTCCGCTTCTCTCCTTCCACAGGTGTTGCCCCGTATAAGCAGCTGGCACCCAAACATGGTCTCAGCCCAGGGGACCGCAGGCTGCCAGGCGCTGGCTGGGAGCCGGAGTGAACGGCGTCCTGCCGGCAGGAGCCTGCGTCCAGCTGCAGAAGCCGGGGGTGGTGAGCACGGTCATTCCCTCCTCGCTGGCGCGCGAGTTTACCTCCATCGCGTCTGCCACTTCATCCTTCCCCCATCTCTCAGTCTCTGTCGTGAGCAGTTTCCATAGTGATGAAGGAGACACCTCGACACTCAGGTCCCAGGCTGTCAGAGGGGACTCTGGCTGCAGAGCAGCAGAGAGGACGACCACCTGGGTGGAGCGCCAGGCGCCGGACCCCCTCACCCGCCACTGTGCCATCCCTGGGACAGAGGGTCAACATGTTTATGGTTGAACACTCCTGGCTCAGAAGAGAAACACATTCCAAGAGGCCTGTGTGGATGCCGGATCCACACTGAGCAGACTTCGGCAGTTTACCCCGGGTCAGCGGAGGGCTGGCAGAGAGGAACTTGCCGGGGCTGGAAGGCAGAAGTGGAGCAGCTGCGTGGCCCCGAGGTCGTGGGGTCAGAGGCGGAGGCGGGCAGAGCAAAGGCGCTGGGGGCTCCAGTTGTCCTCACGCGTCCTCTCGACGTCCTGCAACTCTCCGCAGCCGCCGACCCCAAGGCCAGCGCCAGACGCCTGGCCGCCAACCGCACAGAAGCCCAGCCTCCTGGGGTCTCCGTGGGTGCCCCCTGGCCCACGGCAGAATCCACGTCCAGCTTCTCAGTGTCCTTGGACCCCCATTTCCTTTCCGGACTGGTTCGCTCAGCTCTGCCACCGTTACCACAGCGCGTGCCTCACCCAAGGGCACTGCTCCTCCTCCTCGCCCCTTACGGAGGGGTCAGCCAAATATTCACTGAAAGGGACACACAGCACAGGCTGGATGACTCTGTGATGGCGCCCATACCCACCACACAGCCAGACGGCACACTGTTCAAGGGCCGTCCACTGTGCTCATGGTCCAGACTCTGCCACCGCTATTTCTCCAAGACACTCCTTTCGACATTATTGTAACTGTCTGCACATTATTGTTGCCCTGTCTTTAAAAAGTCACTCAGATATCAAGTGTGGGTGAGGCTGTAGGGAGGCTAACGCTCATTCACCAATGGGAGAGGATAATTAGCACAATCCTGTGGAACCTCCTGGTATCATCCAGGAAAATAAAACCTTTAGTGGGTGTCTATCTGGTAATCCAGCAACTCCGCCCTGAGGTATATGCCCATCAAACAGCATGACGTGGGAGTGCTGGTTTAATAGCCCAAACTGGGAACCACACAGATGTTCATCATCAGCAAAGGGATAATCCGGGGTGCGTCTTGGGCAGAAAGGACCTGCAGCAGCAGGTGCCGGCAAGCATGACTCTTACAGACACAGAGGGGAAGAAGCCAGACACGCACGTTGTCTGACTCCAGTCGTGTCGAGTTCAAAATCAGGAACCGCTGATCTGTGGCCACTCAGGGTCGAGGGGAGGGACGGAGTGACCGTGCGGAGAGGGCAGGCTCCCTGACACCAGGCGCTGATGGCCCCACTGTGCTCTCTGCAGAGCTTCAGCGAGTTTCACACTTAGGATTTTGTATTCTTTTCTCCTCAAAACAAGCTTTTCCCCTCAGAGTCACTCTGTCCATGCTTCATCTGATTTCACCGTGTCTCTCCTCGTGTCCTAAACGCGTATGAGCCGCCTGAGTCTCACCGCCCTCTAGCAGTGCTCGGCCACAGCGGGCAGCTGCACCTGCGCAGCTCTCCTCACATCCTTCGGGCCAAAGGACACTGTGTTCTCAGCTTCTCATAGACGTCTTTAGGTGACGGCGGCGACGGTGGCGACGGTGATGGTGGTGATGATGGTGGCGACGGTGGTGGTGATGGTGATGAAGGTGATGAAGGTGATGATGGTGGTGATGAAGGTGATGGTGGTGATGAAGGTGATGACGGTGGCGACGGTGATGGTGGTGGTGATGGTGACAGTGATGATTGTGGTGGTGATGGTGCTGATAGTACTGATGGAGGTGGTGACGGTGATGATAGGATGATGGTGATAATGACAGGATGGTGCTGATGATGGTGATGAAGGTGACGGTGGTGATGATGGTGGTGATGGTGGTGACGGTGGTGGTGAAAGTGATGATGGCAATGATGATATTCATCTCAGAAAATGTGACAAAAACGAATTATATGATGCATGGATGATCAGATAAAAGATGTGATTAAAATCCAAAATGTTAGTAATTTACGCAGCAGTCCCAGCCCCAGCGGATGTCTGCAGCACGCTTACACAAGTGAGCCGAGCAGCCCGGGCACCCTGCGGGCACTGTAGCATGCCCCCTTCCTGCTCTCAGCCCTGTGTGCCAGCACTGACCGAGGACGGGACAGACCTTGAGATGGCGCAGCGCCTCCCGCCACCCTCCAGTTGTAAGTACATGAGAACTCGCCCCTAGGGGTGGCTCTGTCAAACAGACAGGCACACACCCACTTCGACAGCCCAGGAACGCCCCCCTCATTTCCATCTCCCACTTGATCTTCCAGACGGCCGGGAAGAAAGGCGAGGACACGTCCAGAGTGACAGCACTTCCCAGCAGAGCAGCGGGCCCCATTGTGGGACCAGGCTCATTTACATGAGGAAGTGCGGCAGGGTTTGTCTGCAGTAAGCACAGAGAGGAATGATCCGCGCCAGACAGCAGGCCACAGCGGCAGCAACCGCCTGCCAGAGCCGCCGAGGGGCCGCTGGCTTCGCACTGCATACGGGGGTCTGTCCCGACTCTGGTGGATTTCTCCACTGTCTCGATCTTTGTCTGCGGGCAGGGATGCGCCCGTAGCTAGAGCATGTGGCAGACAGGAGGGCAATTGTCCTCACTCCCTGCGTGTTCTGCAGCTGGGCTCGCTGCAGTCAGGACAGCGGCCCACTCGCCCCTGCTCTCCAGGTCTTTGTCTTCCTGTGTGAACCAACAAAGTTAAGCAGCTGATGCCTTTTCCTCCAGTTATCATGGGGGATCTCAGCAACGTTTCTGGTGGTTTCAGAAATTTAGGGAAGGTGACTACCATCACTCGCTTGCAGCCAATCAAGGGAAATGAGTACGTCACCTCCCTTAAAACAGAGCCATGGGACTTCCCTGGAGCTAAGACTTCGCCTTCCAATTCAGGGGGTGTGGGTTCGATTCCTGGTCAGGGAACTAACATCCCACGTGCCTCCCAGACAAAAAGCCAAAACATAAACAGAAGCAATAAGAAACAAATTCAATAAAGACTTTAAACAAAAAAGAAATTTAAAAGAAGCAAAAAGAACAGACCCCAGCCAGCCATCAGAGCACCTCCCCTGGAAGCCTTTGCTGATTCCTCTTCCTCCTCCAGGCCGAGTGTACGCTGCCGCCTCTCTCGGGGACTCCACACAGAGACCACAGTCAGTCCCACAAGCACTCGGTCCATGTGCTCACGGCCTGCGGGGGTTCCATCGGGTCACAGCTCGGGGCTCCCACCGCCTCCCTCAGCAGTGGTCCCGGGAGCCTGGGCCACCAACTGACCTCCCCCAGCCCAAAGCCTCTCGGGTCAGCCATCAGTTTCCGGGAAAATGGGAGCAACAGCCTGAGACCCCAGAGAGACCAGAAGAGCTTGGGGAAGCATCAGGTCTGGAGCCTGAGGACCAGCCCTGACTCGGTGTGGGTTGGAACCCAGGACCCATGAGCAGCCACACTGGCTGTGGACGTGGGCCACACCAGGTACTGAAGCCACCGTCACAGCAAGGTCAGCAGTGTCCCTGCAGGACACTCAGACCACGACCTGGCCTGAACTCCAAGATGGGGGCCCAGGTGGACCCCAGTGGGGCATACGAGCAGGATGAGCACCCCCATGAAGGGCAGGATGTTGTCACCGCGTCTAAGGGGGTGCCGCCCTCTGGTTATAACAAACTCCGGCGAGGGGCAGCCTACTCTAAAAGCTAGCAGAGGGCATCCTGGGGGGTGCCGTGCCCCACCCTTTCTGTGGGAACATTTGAGGACAGTCTCCTGATGTTGGGCCTCCACTGTCTGGGTGTCCCCAGCAGGAGAGCCTCCCCAAGAGGCAAGTCCTTGTTCTGGGCACCTCCCCGGCCAGGACACACTCCCTGCCCCTCAACCCTCCAGACCCCGCGTCCCACGTGCCTTCCTTTCGTCTCTTCTCCTGGAGGCACCTGAACTCAGGGTCTGTGTGATTTTTCTCCATTGCACGTGGCAGCGTCGGGTCAGTGAGGACAGAGCTGAGTGTCTTCAGGGGACCCAGGGTCTGACGTTAGGACCAACACACAGCGGCCCTAACTCCGAGTCCCCTCCAGGGGGACAGTCTCAACACCACCCCGAAGCCACGACCTCCCCCATGTCCTCAAGGGCTGCTCAGCCAGGAAGGGCCTCAGCAGCTCTCACCCCCCAGGAGCGACGCAGGAATGACATGCCGCCTTGGCTCCTGTGGGCAGCACCACCTGTTCAGTAAGGCACAGTCGGGGTGGGCCTCCCTGGGAGCTGCGCTGGGCAGATTGCTGGTGGACAGCCGTTCTCTGGACACCTGGTTACTTATTCTCGGAGCGGCTGGAGGTTAGAGGAACAGAGAGAGGCTGACAGGGTGCGTGGGCAGCAGCTCATGCCCCTGGCTTTGCCCCCAAGGTCCCTGACCAGCTGTTGTCACCCGGTGCCGGCAGCTCCCGGCCCCGCAGGGACCCTCACCGACCTCAGCCCCTCCAGTTTCCAAGGCCTACTGCCGGGATGGGCTCTGCCTCCATCTCCCTGCCTCCCCCCTATCTTCTGGGCTGGCTTTCATGTTCCCAGGAGCCCCTCCCGCCTCCTTTCTGAGGCCCTAACCCTCCTTCCTTCACAGTCCAGCATGACTGGGCTTGGCCCTAGACTCTCGTCAGGAGGAGACTTTGGGGTTGATGATGAGGCTGAGTTTCCAGCTGTGGTCCCAGGGCCGCCGGAAGCCCCAATGCCCCCAGTCCCCCATGCCTCCCAAGTCATGCCTGGAAGAGCCTGCACACAGTCTCTGTCCTCTGTCTCCCCTCTCCTCCAGTGAAGCAGGGCAAGTACCCCCTCCCGGAATCCTCGCTGGAGGCTTGGTGGTGGCTGCTCAGATGTGCCGACCCAGCTGCTCTGAAAACAGACAGCAGCGCCGCAGCCGTACTCGGGCCAGGCCTGTGAGCCCTGCACGGACTGCCGGGCTTCACCCCTCCCCAGCCACCCCCAGGGGAGGATGGCTTCTGAGCCGCACCTGTGGCCACAGGCCCCACAGGCCAAGTGGAGCCAACAGGACAGAGAGCCCCTTCTGCCCTGTGTGAGCTCCTGGCTCCTCCACGGCCAGGAGCAGGGCATGCTGGCCTGCTGAGGGCTCCCTCCTCCACCACGGCTACACCACCACCTGGGGACGGGGAGCGCTGAAATCCCCAGGTGGGAAAGGGAGTGCGGGGCTGCGTAGACCATGCAGGGTCTTGAGGACTTTGTGAGGAGGAGGACTCACGAGCCAGAGGGAGGCCCAGAGAGGCCACTGCCCAGACTGCAGCCGCAATGTAATTCACCAGGACCTTGGACTGAACCCAACCACGTGCCCAAGTGTGAAAGGCCCAGCCTTATCGTTAAGCCCCCTGGCCTACTGGAAAATCTCTTCTGCGTTAATGCTGAAGAAAGACAAAACCACCTTGCTCTGGGAGCCGGGCCAGAGTCAGGCATACCGCCTGCCCCACTCCGGCAGACAGCCACGCTCACAAAGGAGGCAGGCCATCTGAGCTCCGCCCAGCCAGCCAAGACCCCTGGACCCACCAGGTGACAGTGAGACCAGCACCCCAGGAGAGAAGAGCTGGAAGCCTGACTCCACCCCAGCCTGGCTGCCCCACACCCAGCCCAGCCCTGAGAGCCAGTCAGGACCCCTGGCTGATCTCCCGGCCTTGTGAGCGAAGGCTTGGGTTTACTTTCCAATGAATTCCCAGGGATTTGCACAGGCATTGTGTGTGCACAGGTTCCAGAAGCAGCAGTGGAGCCTGCGGCCTCCAGGACTCAATCTCCGTGAGGAGGCAAGGAGCCCACAGGTGAGGAGGCAAGGAGCCCACAGGTGAGGCGGCAAGGAGCCCACAGGTGAGGAGGCAAGGAGCCCACAGGTGAGGCGGCAAGGAGCCCACAGGTGAGGAGGCAAGGAGCCCACAGGTGAACAGGAAGCACACTCACTTCTGGATGGGGGCGTGGTGGGGGCATCAGGATTCAGGGTCCATGACCAGGACAACGACATGACGGGGGGTGGGGGGAGATCCACCCATGGGATCCAGGGTGGGGGCTGACCAGGGTGACCTTGGAGCAGCTAGAAGCATGTCACCCCCACCACCAACTCCAGGCCCAGAGAGACGTGTGTGGCTGCTGTGGAACACGCTCTGAAGAAGCAGACAGCCCACAAAAATGTCTTTGTCCCTGAAGGCAAAGTTCCAAAGTTGACTGTGGGTGGAAATACAGACTAAGAAGAGAAACTGTATCTGAAATCTACTAAGATTTAAAAGGCAATCACTTTATCTTCTCCCATTTTAATATGAGAACCACAGGTTTAACTCTGCAGATTCATGCTCGCTGGACTGTGAGGACAGGACTAAGTCCTGACTCTCCATCCTCGGTACCCCCTCTCCCCACTTATGTGTGCACACAACCTGGGGGTCCCTCCTATTCCATAAAGCTGACCACATCCTCTGAAGACCCCTCCAGTACACAAATGCCCTAGTGTACCCCAGCACAAGAATGAGAGCCCCATGTTTTTTATCAGAAAACAAGAGAGAAAGAAAAAAATCAACCAACTAACATGTTTCATAGGCTTTGTGCAGTTTCAGTGGAATCTCATGCAGAATTCTCCAGTTCGGGGCCTTTTGCCAAATTCTGCCTGGCGTGAAGGAAAATAATTCCTTACTTGTGAATTCTCTATCATTTCACTTTCTATTTCTTCAGACTCCACCTCCCCCCTCCCCCTTAAAGTTACAAACTTGCTGTTTTCTTTCAGGCGAAAGAGAAGAAAACTGCTACTTCATGAGCTTCTTAAAAGCCCCTTCTTTGTATATTCTTGCCTTCTTTGTCAAAGATAAGGAATCCGTAGGTGTATGGGCTTATCTCTGGGCTTTCTATTTTGCCCCATCGGTCTACATTTCTGGGACTTTCTCACCAGCACCGTACTGTCTTGGTGGCTATGGCTTTGCAGTGCAGTTTGGATTCAGGGCTATGGCTTTGCAGTGCAGTTCGGATTCAGGGCTATGGCTTTGCAGTGCAGTTTGGATTCAGGGCTATGGCTTTGCAGTGCAGTTTGGATTCAGGGCTATGGCTTTGCAGTGCAGTTTGGATTCAGGGCTATGGCTTTGCAGTGCAGTTTGGATTCAGGGCTATGGCTTTGCAGTGCAGTTTGGATTCAGGGCTATGGCTTTGCAGTGCAGTTTGGATTCAGGAAGGGTGATTTCTCCAGCTCCCTTTTCCTTTCTCAAGGTTGTTTTGGCTGTTTGGTGCCTTTTGTGTTTCCATTATGTGAAAAATGCCGTTGGTAATTTGATAGAGATTGCATTGAATCTGTAGATTGCTTTGGGTAGAGAAAAGACAGCCTCTTCAATAAGTGGTGCTGGGAAAACTGGACAAATACATGTAAGAGGATGAAATTAGAAGTCTTCCTAACAACATACATGAAGATAAACTCAGAGTGGATTAAAGACCTAAATGTAAGGCCAGAAACTATGAAAGTCTTGGAGGAAAACGTAGGTAAAACACCCTGACATAAGTTACAGCAGCATCAGCTTTGACTCTAGAGTAATGGAAATAAAAACAAAAATAAATAAATGGGACCTAAATAAACTTAAAAACTTTTGCACAGTAAAGGAAACTATAAACATAAAAAGACAACCCTCAGAATTGGAGACAATAATTGCAAATGAAAAACCATCATAGGAAAAATCTTCAAGTTATGTAAGCAGCTCATGTAGCTCAATACCAGAAAACCACCCAATCGAAGCGTGGGGGAAATACTTAGACGTTTCTCCAGAGAAGACACACCCACGGAAAGATGCTCTACCTCATCATCACTAGAGAAACGCAAAGTCAAAACTGGTGAGGCGTCACCTCATACGGGTCAGAGCCGTCATCTGCAGCGAGTGCATGCTGGAGAGAGTGTGGAGAAAAGGGAGCCGCTTTCGCTGCTGGGGGGGCATGTAAGCTGATACAGCCACTGTGGAGAACAGCACGCTCAGTCACTTCAGGCAGGCCCAGCTCTTCGCAGTGCTATGAGCTGTAGCCACCAGACTCTTCTGTCCACGAGTTTTCCCGGCAAGAATGCTTGAGTGGGTTGCCATGCCCTCCTCCAGGAGATCTTCCCGACCCAGGGACCGAACCCACTTCTTCTGCGCCTCATGCACTGTAAGCAGACTCTTTACACCCTGGCCACCCAGGAAGCCCGTGGCGACCCGCATGGAGTGAGACCAGGAGGGGAACCAGCTCATGGCCCAGCAGTCCCACCGCTGGGCACGCGCCCGAGAAACCGCGAGCTAGAGAGACACGTGTGCCCCCAGTGCTCGTTGCAACACTGTTCACAACAGCCAGGACGCGGAAGCAACCTGGACGTCCACTGAGGAACGCCTGGAGAAAGCAGCTGAGGGACGCATACACCATGGGGGCACAGCTGAGTCAGTTCTAGTGGGTGGATGAGCCTCGAGTCTGTTTCACAGAGTGAATTAAGTCAGAAGGAGAAAACATGTTTCGTATGTTAACACATACACATGGAGTCTGGAAAAGTGGCACTGATGACCCTATTTGCACAGCAGGGATAGAGACAGAGACGCAGAGAGCAGGCCTTGGACACAGCAGGGGTAGGAGAGGGTACTGCGGCGTGGAAGCCGCACCGCGTGCGGAACAGGCCGCCACCGGGAAGCTCCGTATTACACAGGGAGCCCCGCCCAGCACCCGTGGCAGTCTGCAGAGGGCGGGGGCGACGGGGTTAGTTCAAGAGGGAGGGGCACATGCATCCTTGTGGCTGACTCAGGCTATCACACAGAAGAAGCCGGCACAATACTGTAAAACAAACACCCTCCAGTTAAGAATCAACTGTTTAAAAAGTCCCTCTCGCATGGAAAGTGTCTTCTCAACAAGGCTGCAAATCTGCACGAGACCATCCTGCTTCAGCTGACCTGAGCCTCCCATGCCTACCCTGTGGGAATGGCCTCCACACTGGTGTTGCCGCTTGTCCCAAACACGGCTTATGAAAGGTCTGCAGGCCACACCTAAAGCCGCGAAGAAATTAAGGAGCAAGCCTCGGGGTGCTCTGACCTTGGGGGTTTGGGGAGTCGCCCACAAACCATGAGCCGTGAAGAAAGAGGGAGCTCTGTTTGATGACAGTGACCTCAGACATTTTCTCACCAGAGGCCTTCTGACCCTGGCATGGGGAGGCCCAGCGTGGGAGTTCCCGGGAGTCTCTCTGTGCACCGGCCCACGTGTGCGCACAGGTTGGCTGTGGGACAGTCAGGGAGCTGCAGGCTGGCGTGTGTGCTTGACCTGAGCTCAGCACCTGTGGGGACTGCGGTGTCCCAAATTTTAAAATGATGACATCAGCGGTCATCATGGACCACGAATCAGCATATGGGGACAGGGGAGGCGGACACCACAGAGCCAGCTGACCTGGGTGAGTCTGGGGCCTGGGGAGGAGAGACAGTCTTAACAGGACCACACGTGGGCTCTTCCGTGTCCGTGTCTGATGTGCGTACACCTGTGCTTCAGCTCTTGCGTGAACTGCACACGACTTGTTAGCCGATGGTTTGGTCACTCTAACCTGGATTCATAAATCTGCTTCCTCCCCGTGACGGCCAGGAATCTCTCTGTGGTGTCCTCACAGACAGCACAGAGCGAGATGTCTCTCCACTGGAAAGCCGGTGTTCTGAAGGGAGAAAAACCAGGAATGAGAAGAGGAGGGAGGAAAAGAAATACCAATCAAAGGAACAAGAGCTGAAAACCTCTGAAATTTGGCAACAGACATCAACCTACAGGGGAGGCCCAGGTGGCTCAGTGGTTTAAAAAAACAAAAACTGCCTTCAATGCAGGAGACACAGGTTCGATTCCTGAGTCAGGAAGATCCCCAGAGAAGAAAGCAGCACTCCAGTATTCTTGCCTGGGAAATCCCACGGACAGAGGAGCCTGGTGGGCTGAGTCCGTGGGGTCACAAAGGGTCAGACACGACTGAGTGAGCAAGCAACAGACAAACCGCAGATGCTGAAGATGAGCAACCAGACGGGGCAGAATTGGAGCCCACAGCAGACCCCTCATGGTCTGACTTCTGAGAGCTGAAGACACAGGAGAAAAAGAAAGATCCTGATAACCGCCGGAGAAAAGCTGACATTCTCCTCTAGGGGAAGATAGTTGGGACAAGGGTGTACTTCTCACCTAACACCATGGAGGCTGGAAGGAAGGGGCCCGATATTTTACATGTTAAAAGGAAATAACTGTCAGTTCAGAATCCTATATAAGTCAGAAATGTCCATTAAAAATAAAGCAGAAACCAAGACATTCTCAGATTAAGGAAAACTGAGAGAAGTAGACCTCTCCTAAAATAATGACCCTAAAAATAGTAATAAAATATAATCTAATATCCCTAAACAGCATGGAAATAATAATATCCCTAAACAGCATGGAAACGATGGAAGCGAATTTGTGAACACCAGCAGGAAAGGAAGGACACAGGCAGTGAAACCAGAGCAAAGCTGATACACTTTGCTTGTTCGCTATTGAATGGTCCTGACACGCTTGTCAAAATTCACTTGACCGTATGTGCGGAGGTTTGTTTCTGAGCTTTTTATTCTGTTCCACTGAGCTATAGGTCTGTTCTTGTGGGAACATCATGCTATTTTAAGTACTATAGCGCTGTAGTAAGTTTTGAAATCAAGAAGTATGAGTCTCCACTTGCATTTTTTTAATGTGTTTTGGTTATTTGGGGTCCCCTGAGATGCTACATGACTTTTAGAATGGGCTCATCTAATGTTTTAGAAAATGCTATTGAAATCTTGATGGGTGTTGCACTGGATCCGTGGATCGCTGTAGATAGCACTGACCTTTGAACAGTCTTAAGTCTTCCCGTCCATGAGCAGGAAATGCTTGATTCATGGCTTCTTCACTGGGGGCTCAGAAGGTAAAGCATCTGCCTGGAATGCGGGAGACCCGGGTTCGATCCCTGGGTCGGGAAGATCCCCTGGAGAAGGAAATGGCAACCCACTCCAGTACTCTTGCTGGAGAACCCCATGGAGGGGGAGCCTGGTGGGCTGCAGTCGACTTCGCTTCACTTACCAGGGTCTGTAATTTTCACTGTACAAGTCTCTCACCTCCTTGGTCGCTTCCTAAGCAGTCTATTCTTTGGACGCTCCTGTAAACGGGGCTGTTGCCGTTTCCTTTACAGGTTGTTTGTTGCTTGTGTATAGAAACGTGAACGGTCCATGGACTGACTTTGTATCTCGCAACTTTGCTGAGTCTTCCTATTAGTTGTAATAGTCTTTTGCGTAATCTTTAGGGTTTTTGCAGGTAAAAGCATATCAGCCACCAACAGATCATTGTACTTCTTGCTTTCCAGTACGGAATCCTTTCATCTCTTTTTCTTGCCTGATTGCTCTGGCTAGAACTTCCAGTACAAAAGCAGGCGCCCTGGATTTGTTCCTGGTGTTAGAAGAAATTTTTCAGATTTTCACGATGGACGGTGTTCACTGTGGGGTTTTCATACATGGCTTTTGTTATATTGAGGTACTTTTATCTGTTCCTAGTGGGCGCTGTGGAGAAGGAAATGGCAACCCACTCCAGTGTTCTTGCCTGGAGAATCCCAAGGACGGGGGAGCCTGGTGGGCTGCCATCCATTGGGTCGCACAGAGTCGGACACGACTGAAGCGACTTAGCAGCAGCAGCAACAGTGGGTGGTGAGTTCTGTCAAATGCTTTTTCTACATCAAATGTGTTGGATAAAGCAGTTTTTTACCTTCATTCATCTGGAATAGTGAACACTGGCCGATTTTTGTATGTTGAACCATTCAGTTCAGTCGCTCAGTCGTGTCCGACTCTTTGCGACCCCATGAGCCTCAGCACGCCAGGCCTCTGTGTCCAACACCAGCTCCTGGAGTTTACCCAAACTCATGTCCATTGAGTCAGTGATGCCATCCAAGCATCTCATCCTCTGTCGTCCCCTTCTCCTCCTGCCTTCAATCCCTCCCAGCATCAGAGTCTTTTCCAATGAGTCAACTCTTCGCATGAGGTGGCCAAAGTGTTGGAGTTTCAGCTTCAGGATCATTCCTTCCAAAGAACACCCAGGGCTGATCTCCTTCAGAATGGACTGGCTGGATCTCTTTGCAGTCCAAGGGACTCTCAAGAGTCTTCTCCAACACCACAGTTCAAAAGCATCAAGTCTTCGGCGCTCAGCTTTCTTTATGGTTCAACTCTCACATCCATACATGACTACTGGAAAAATCATAGCCTTCACTAGACAGGCCTTTGTTGACAAAGCTGTCTAGGTTGGTCATAACTTTCCTTCCAAGGAGTAAGTGTCTTTTAATTTCATGGCTGCAATCACCGTCTGCAGTGATTTTGGAGCCCCCGAAAATAAAGCTGAGCCATTATTGCATTCTGAAAATATAACCCGCTTGATCGTGGTGTGTGTTCCTTAGAGTGAAAGTGAAAGCCGCTCAGCTGTGTCTGACTCTTTGCGACCCCATGGACTGTGTAGTCCATGGAATTCTCCAGACCAGAATCCTGGAGTGGGTAGCCGTTCTCTTCTCCAGGGCATCTTTGCAACCCAGAGGTGGAGCCCAGGTCTCCCACACTGCTTGCAGACTCTTTGCCTGCTGAGCCACCGGGGGGGCCCACACGTCGCTTATCACATGCTACACACTTCTGCCTGTTAGGGTCCTGCTGAGAATGTTCGCACCAATAGTTATAGGGATACTGGTCTGTACTTTTCTCTTGCTGTGGTGTCTTTGTCTGGCTTTGGTGCCAGCAGGCCTCATTGAATGAGTTAGGAAGTGTCCCAACCTCTTCAATATTTTTGAAAAGTTTAAGAAGGAGTGAAAGTAGTTCTTTAAATATTCAGAATTCACCAGTGAAGCAGTCAAGTTCAGATTTTTCCTTTGTTGGAAGATATTTTATTAGTGATTTAATTTCTTTACTGGTTACAGGTATATTCAGATTTTCTATTTCTTTGTGACTTAGTTTTGGCAGTTTTTTGCGCTTCTTGGAATTTGTCCATTTCATCTAGGTTATTAATTTGTTGGTATATGACTATTCCTAGTACTTTCTTACAATTCTTATTTCTATGGAATCATTAGTAATGTCCCCACTCTCTTTTTTATTTTAATCATTTGAGTCTTTTCTCTTTTTTTCTTAGTCCATCCACCTTAAAGTTTGTCAATTTTGTCTTTTTGAAAAACCAAATTTAGTTTCCTTGATCTTCTTTATTGTTTTCCTAACCTCTGCTCTAATCTTTATTATTTCTCACCCTCTGATAGCTTTGGACTTTGCTTGCTCTCCTCAGTTGCTTAGTCTGTAAATCCAGGCTGTCTGTTTGAGGCCTGTCTTCCTTTCATTCGTGAGCGCTGCTTTCATTGCATCCCGTAAGTCTGTCCAGTTTTTGTTCTCGTTTGTCTCTAAGTACTTTCTATTTCTCTTTTTATTTTATCTTTGGACCCACTGGATGTTTAAAAATGTGTTGTTTGCTTTTGTGACTTTTTCAGTTTTCCCTTTGTTATTGATTTTTAATTTTATTCTATTGTGGTCTGAGAATACACTTTGTATGATATCTCTCTTCCTAACTCTGTTAAGACTTAAACTGTCGTCTCACACACAGTCTATCCTGGAAAATGTCCCTGTGCACTCGGAACGCATCTGCGCTGTTTGTTGGGTGGAGTTTCCATGTATGTCTGTTAGGTGATTTATCGTGTTAGTTAAATTCCCTGTTTCCTTACTTTCCTTCTGTCTGGTGGTTCTATCCATTATTGTTAGTGGGGCAGTGAAACTTCCAGTTATTGTTGTGGAACTATTTCTCCTTCAATTCTGTCATTTTTTCTTCATATATTTTTATTGCTTGTCATTAGGCACATAAATGTTTGTAGCTGTTATATCTTCTGCCGTAGTGAACATTTAATTAATATCTAATGTCCATCTTTGTCTCTTTGTTTAAGTCTGTTTCGTCTGAGGCTAGTGAAGTCACCCCTGCTCTATTTTTGTTACTATTTGTGTGGAATGTCTCTCCCCATCCTTTACATCCAACTTGTCTGTGTCTTTGGTGTTCAAGTGAGTCTGTTGCAGACAGCAAACAGTAGACCACACGTGTTCACCTATCCTGCCAGTCTGTGCCTCTCCGTTTTCATTTCTCTAACCCATCTATGTCCACGGTAATCGCTGGTAAGGAGGGACTCAGTTCTGTCGCTGTCTCATCTTTTCTGCGCGCCTTATGGCTTTTTGTCCCTTGTTTCCTGTATTCCTGTCTTTTGTGTTTAGTTTGTCTTTTGTAATAAACATTTAAAATCCTTTCTGATTTCCTTTCTTCATGGCCACCACAAGGACTCGTTTAAGAACCTGAAGCTGTGGTGCTCTAATCTGAATTTGGATCAGCTTAACTCCACTAACATACGAACTGCTCCTTTCAGCTCCATCTCACCCGTCTTTGCTGTTGGTGTCGCAAAGTTAGATCTCTATACATTGTGTGCCCCCAAACATAAAGCAATTCTTCTTCTAAAGGCATTAGACTCTTAAATTATGTAAAAAAATGAGATTTGGAGTTACAGATGGAAGCTCTAGTGATGGGAGCTCCCACACTAAGGGCTGCTTTTCTTTAGTCTTCAGTGTTAGTCTTTTACATCAGGTAGAAAACAAAAAAAGTGCAGTTATAGGCCGCTGTTTCAATATTACCTTTTATAATTGCACACACACACACACACATATGTATATATCTTTATTAGGGCTTCCCCTGGTGCCTCAGTTGGTAAAGAAACTGCCTTCAATGCAGAAGGCCCCAATTCAGTTCCTGGGTTGGGAAGATCCCCTGGAGAAGGGATAGGCTACTGACTACAGTATTATTGGGCTTCCCTGCTGGCTCAGCTGGTAAAGAATCTGCCTGCAATGCGGGAAACCTGGATTCAATCCCTGGGTTGGGAAGATCCTCTGGAGGAGGGCATGGCAACCCACTCCAGCATTCTTGCCTGGAGAATCCCCATGGACAGAGGGGCCTGGCAGGCTGCCGTCCATGGGATCACACAGAGTCAGACACGGCCGCGTGACTGAGCACAGCACAGCATACACCTCTATTAAGGTCATCATTTCTCTGTATGGCTTTGAGGTCTGGTCTGTACCCTTTGTGTCACTCTGAAGGACTCCCTTGAGCATTTCCCACACGGCGGGTCCAGTGGCAACACCCTCCATAGGCTTCTGCTCATCTGAGAATGCCGCCGTCCCTCACTCATTTTTGAAGAATGGTTCTGCTGGACCCTGGACTCCCCGGCCAGCGTGGCTTTCCCTTCCAGCATTCTGAACGCACCTGCTCTGGTCTTGAAAGCTGTGGCGAGAAACATGACGAGAATGTCTAACTGGGGACCCCTCGTGTGTGGCGACACTTCTCTCCGGCTGTGTCCCAGACTCTGTCTTGGCCCTTTGACTGGCTGCAGCGTGTCTCGCTGCGGGTCTCCTGAGTCCATCTTACTTGAAGCTCATTGAGCTTCTTGATGTTATTCGTGTCTCCCAACAACTGGAAAGATCTGTCGCCATTTCTCCAAATCTCTCTTTGGCCCTCTCTTTCTCCCACAAGTCCCTTAGAGGTTTTGGCTTCTCTTCAATCTCTTTTTCCTTCCGGTTCCTCAGACTCAGTAATTCCCATTGTCTCTCCAGATTGCCTACCCTCCCTCCCCCCTGCCCAGGTCTGCCTTTGAATCCCTCTGGTGAATTTTTCATTTCAGTTATCGAACTTTCTAGTCCAGAATTTCTTTAGCAGTTCTCTTTAGATTTTCTCTTTATTGATCATTCGATTTTGTAACATACTGTTTTCTTGACTTTATCCACAAATTTTTTTTAGCTCTTTGAACATATTTAACAGTTTTTTCTTGACAACAGTTGCTTGTCTAATATGTCTGCCATTAGGTCTTTATCGGGGACAGTTTCTATTGAATTTCTTTTTTCTTTGAATGAGCCATGCTTTTTCTTTGTATGCCTTTTGGTTTTCTGTTGAAAACTGGAGACTTGGGCTTGATAGTGTGGAAGCTCTGGAATCAGATTGTCCCCTCTCCCAAATTTGCTGGATTTTGTCGCTATTTTTGTTGTTTTTGCTTCTCTGACTATCATGAGCTCTCTTTGATAAGAACCCGCCTGAGGCATAAACTTAATGTGCTTCCTTTCATGTTTTCTGAACTTTTCCCCAGGCATGCGTGGGCACTTTCTGTCTTTCCGTGTATACGCAGTCAGGTTTTTTTTAATGTCCTTCTCCTGTGAGAACACTAAAATCTCAACTGGCTGCTGAACAGCCAACAGCAGGAGAATGTTGGATCCCACCAATAAAAGATACCCCATGTCCAAGGGCAAAGGTGAAGTCCCAACACAATGGGAGGGATGTAACTGCGTTTAGAATCAAACCTCATAACCACCAGAGACACTCAGGGGGCTCAGACAAAACCTGTGCACACCAACAAGGCTTCTGTGGCCCAGCGGTGCCTCCAGCGCTCACTGGGCTGCAGGGGCAGCAAGAGCACTCCAGGAAACGCCCACCGCTGCTTCAGCGCCTGCCCGGGCCACAGCAGACTGTGGAAAGCTCTTCAAGAGAGGGAAACGCCAGACCACCCGCCTGCCTTCTTGACCTGTATGCAGATATTTAGAGCCAGACTTGAAACAATGGACTGGTTCCAAATTGGGAAAGCAGTACCTCAAGGCTGTATATTGTTACTCTGCTTATTTAACTTCTATGCAGAGTACATCATGAGAAACGCTGGGCTGGATGAAGCACAAGCTGGAATCAAGATTGCCAGGAGAAATAGCAATCACCTCAGATATGCAGATGACACCACCCTTATGGCAGAACGCAAAGAGGAACTAAACAGCCTCTTGATGAAAGTGAAAGAGGAGAATGAAAAACCTGGTTTGAAACTCGGCATTTAAAAAACTAAGATCATGGCAGCCAGTCCCATCACTTCATGGCAATTAGATGGGGAAACAATGGAAACAGTGAGAGACTTTATTTTCTTGGTCTCCAAAACCACTGCGGATGGTGACTGCAGCCATGAAATTAAAAGACGCTTGCTCCTTGGAAGAAAAGCTATGACAAACATAGACAGCATATTAAAAAGCAGAAACATTACTTTGCCAACAAAGGTCTGTCTAGTCAAGGCTATGGTTTTTTCAGTAGTCATGTATGGATGTGAGAGTTAGACTGTAAAGAAAGCTGAGCACCAAAGAATCGATGCTTTTGAACTGTGGTGTTGGAGAAGACTCTTGAGTCTGCAAGCAGATCAAACATTTATGATTTTCTTTAAGATTGACTGGCTTGATCTCCTTGCACTCCAAGGGACCCTCAAGAGTCTTCTCCAACACCACAGTTCAAAAGCATCAATTCTTTGGTGCTCTTCCTTCTTTATTGTCCAGCTCTCACATCCGTACATGACACTGGAAAGACCATAGCCTTGACTATGTGGACCTTTGTCAGCAAAGTGATGTCGTTGCTTTTTAACATACTGACCAGGTTGTCATAGCTTTCTTACCAGGAAGCGATCGCTCTCTAACTTCGTGGCTGCAGGCACCGTCCACAGTGGCTTTTGAGTCCAAGAAGAGAACCTGTCACTGCTTCCTCTTTTTACCTTCTATTCGTCGTGAAGTGATGGAACCGGTAGCTATGATCTTAGTCTTTAATATTGAGTTTTAAGCTGGCTTATTCACTCTCCTTCACCCTCATCAAGAGGCTCTTTAGTTCAGACTTCCCATCAGCCGTAATAAATGTGAACAGGGAAAGGAGTAACATCTAAAAATGATTGCGGAAATATCTGTCAACTGAGAGGTTTATAACTATCCCTTAAGAATCAGGGCCAAATAAAGACATCTTACACCTTCAAAGACAAGGAGCTGAGCAACCATGGTCCTCACTAAACAGAAGTTAACGGCGTTCTTCAGCCACGTGGTGGCCGCGCTTGGAATGCGCAGGACGGAAGGAACTGCGAAATGCAGGGGATTCATTTCTAGTCACTTATTCAAGTTTTCAAAAAGTATCTTATAAAATAGGTTTTCTTGCTTCCAAAAAAAGACATAAATACATAGGCAATAATAACAATTTAGAAGGAGATACCAGTGATAATTTGTTGTTATTGTTGCTTTTTTGGCAACTAAGTCATATCTGACTCTTAACCCACCAGGCTCCTTTGTCCACGGGATTTCCCAGGCAAGGATGCTGGATTGTGTTGCCATTTCCTTCTCCAGGGGATGTTCCCAACCCAGGAATCAAACCCGAATCTCTGTGTCTCCTGCACTGGCAGGCAAGTTCTTTACCACTGAGCCACAAGGGAAGCCGCCGGTGACAATGACAACTTGCTATGTGGAAGAAAAGGAGAGAAATATTGAATAATTTTCTATGAATAAGTTCATCAGAAAGACAGACTGTTTTGATTCAGGAAGAGAGAGAATAGAGAAAACCCGAGGAAAGCAGACGAAAGGGAATGCTGAGGAACATGAAGAAACTGGCTGGAATGAGTGATCGGAAAGACAAGCCTGAAGCTTTTCTTTGTAGAAGCACAGATGAGACCCTAGAAGACTCGGCGGAGATAAAGAAGACACAGATCACATCTTTAGAATGAAAAAGGGAGGGTGATTACAATATAAAGGACACTTTTCAAATTACAAAAGAACTCTATGAACAACCGAGTGTTAAAAAGTTTTAAAACCTCTATAGAATTCACAGTAATTTTAGCAATGTAGATTGTCAAAATTAGACCAAGATGAACTCAAAAACTAAATGACCCTATAGTCATTATGAATAAATTAAAATGCATTCAAAAATCTATCTTTATCAGAAGTTTCCAAGCTGCTTATCATCCCTGTGTTTTCAACTGGAAAATGTGATAAGTAAAAGGGAGCTAAAGAAGGCACGTTGCCTTTTCCTGTAAGTTCCCCGACCCGCAGCACGTGAGCCGTGAGCCTCGGGGGCTCTGCCTGCCGCCCCATGAAGATTAATTCCAAAGGTGCCATCTGACATGGCTGCTCTGAACACTCGACAGGATCCTCGCACTCACAACCCTCACACTTCCCAGGGCCCAAGTCACACGGGCTGCGCGCAGTGCTCAGCACCCAGCTGTGTTTCTGCAGACTTGGAGAGAGCCTCAGTCAGGTTTTGCTGCCTCAGCAGTAGCCGCTCCATCTTCCTGGCATGCAGAGGCTAGCTCCCAGGGGACCGTCTGGAGCTCAGAGAAAGTCCCGCGGCAGCAGGCTAGAACCCAGGACTCGCTCAGTCTGCTGTGGAGCTGCAGGCACATGGCCACACAGAACCAGTGCGTCGCTGAATGCCGCTGAATGCACGTCCAACAGCTGGGAGTGTCCTTTCAAGGGCTTTGGAATGGGCTCCCTGGCGCACTGGATGCCAACATCATGCCCAGCAAAAGTGGTCTCCAAGACAGATGGCGATGCTACTGACAAAAGATGGAACACCCCGAGACCCGATTCACAAGGAGCCACGCCACCCCCAAGGGCGCTGCTCTGCAGGCAGTACAAGCCTTGCTGTTGCCCTCTGGAAGCCCCCGGGGAGTGGCCCACAGGCTGGGGTTTGCGCTGAGCCCTCGTAAAGCCCAGGGCAGCAATCTCCTCCTCCTCCTCCTTTCTGGGATCCACCCAGACCACTCTGCCACCCTGATCTTTAGCCACATCTCCCGCTCACCTCAACCTGCCCTCTTCCAACCTGCCGACAGCCAAGGCAGCTGGTGCTGGGAGGCTGAGTCACCCCCGAGCACCCTTCCTCTCCTCTCAGCTGGTCTCTAGTCTCTCGCCCCAGCCCCACCAAAGCTCCCCGGGCCTGTGTGTGGCTTCCTTCGCCAGCGTTGCTCGAGAATGCGTTACAGCCTTCTGGGGTCTCCCCCTGCAGAGCCTGGACGCATGGCCCCTGAAGCCAGGAGAACCCCACTCAGAAGAGCCCCACCTGCAGGCAGACATCCTCAAACAGAACAAGGGCAAAACCGTCCTTCAAACAAGATTTAAACCAAAAAGAGAAATCGGGGAGATCGTTTAAACTATGACTCTTTCCACCAGTTTAGGGCATTGCTTAGAGGCAAGACAAAATCAACTTTAGCTTCCACTTGGCTCAGCTGTGCAGACTGGTGTCATCCAAGATGGTCACCACTGACTGTATATGAGTGCTTACATTTGAATTCATTAAAATTAAATTAGATCTTAGAAATCAATTCTCATCCTCGCCAGCCACATTTCAAGTGCTCAGTGTCACACGCAGCCAGTGGCTACTGCCCCGGACAGTCTAGAAACTCCCACTGGACAAAGTCAGCCTCGGTCGTGAGCGCAGAGCACATAGCTTTGGGAGCCAGTGTCTCCTTATCCCCTCACACACGCAGGCACACACGCCCACACACGCGTGCAGAGATCCAACCTCTCACACCACCTCTTGGGAAACTTGTACGCATCCACATTGTTCCACAAAACGCGAGTTCAGTGGGCCAGTGTGCAGTCGCTCTAAGCTGGTGGCCCTAGGCCAGCTCCCCCCTCCCTCCCCACCAGGAAGGGGTGTTCTCGAAGTGGGGGTGGCAGGAGCATGCAGGAGACCGTCCAGGGGCGTGAGAGGACCACAGGCAGGAGACCGTCCACGGGCGTGAGAGGACCACAGGCAGGAGACCGTCCAGGGTGTGAGAGGACCACAGGCAGGAGACCGTCCAGGGGCGTGAGAGGACCACAGGCAGGAGACCGTCCAGGGGCGTGAGAGGACCACAGGCAGGAGACCGTCCAGGGTGTGAGAGGACCACAGGCAGGAGACCGTCCAGGGGCGTGAGAGGACCACAGGCAGGAGACCGTCCAGGGGCGTGAGAGGACCACAGGCAGGAGACCGTCCAGGGTGTGAGAGGACCACAGGCAGACTCGCCCTCAGGAATGGCAGGAGGCAGCCCAGTCCGCATGCACTACAGATTCAGGGGTAACCAACACACAGGACACTCCATGATAGGCCACACCCTTGGCTACAATCTTCGCGTTTAAAACTGACCCTTAGCACCAATCAAGTAGCAAGAAAGTGAACTACTTAACTCTCATTTTTAAAGATTTACTTCTGGCACAGTGGTTAGATTTCACCACCATCAAAACCCAACTGCTAAATGCTGCCTGATGTCCCCCAAATCAGACGTGAAGATGCAGAGGAATTAGCCCTAAACACATGTAAGTCTCCACGTGTGAGCAGGTGTCTGAGCAGGTGTGTGGGCACCTGTGTGTGAGCACCTGTGTGTGAGCATCTGTATGTGAGCTCTGTATGTGAGCAGGTGTGTGAGCCCTATGTGAGCACCTGTGTGTGAGCACATGTGTGTGAGCAGGTGCATGTGAGCAGGTGTGTGAGTAGGTGTGTGAACATCTGTATGTGAGAATCTGTGTGTGAGCCCTGTGTGTGAGTAGGTGCATGAGTAGGTCTTTGAGCCCTGTGTGTGAGCAGGTGTGTGAGTGCCTGTGTGTAAGTGGGTGTGTGAGCACGTGCGCATGAGCAGGTGTGTGAGCGTGTGTGTGAGTACATCTGTGTGAGCACCTGTGTGTGAGCAGGTGTACGAGCACATATGTGAGCATCTATGCGTGAGCCCTGTGTGTGAGCATGTGTGTGAGCAGGTGTGTGAGCACTGGGGGCGTGTGCGTGCACTCTCTCCACCTGGAGACCCAAGTGTGCCGGGTGGGTCCTCTTCCTCCCCCTGTGCTGACTGCAGACTTCCTGTCCCGCCTGGAGGCATGGGTCTTACCCTGCGGACAGTGTTCCTGCCGCGGTCCCTGCGAGAGTGGCCGGGGCCAGAGCCAGGAGCGGTTGAAGGGCTGCTGCAACACCGCCCACCTGGGCCCCCGTGACTGGCCAACGGCCCCTGCTGCGGGGGTCTTGATTTTGGAGATAAGCTGAGGGGATGGTAGGGCTTCTCATCCCGCCCTCCTGCTCCCAGGTCGGAAGGAGAACTGCCTCTCCCTGCCCTGGGACTGAGGGAGCCCCGAGCCAAGCAGCTTCACTGGGCGCAGGGCCAGGAGCAGAGGACAGGCTGCCTGCAGGGCACCGAGGCCCCAGGAAGGTGCTGCCCAGCTCAGGAGACCGCGGGCCCCGGCGGAGAAGGCCCGTGGGACCTGCTCTGTGGAGGGGACCACACGTCACACAGCGCACAGCACAGCTCGGGAGGCTGCAGGGCCCGGGAGCCAAGAAGATGCTCGTCGCTGTGGGGACCTCCGAGGCACACGCACCTGGGAGCTTTAAATACCAACCAGGAGAAGGCCCTGCCTGCGTCCTGTTACTGTGTGTGGCCAGCTCCTCTGCTAGGGGCACCGGCTGGCAAGTCCCTCTTGGGCCCAGTAGCTGTCCTGGGAGAACTCAGGGATCGGGTCAGGGTTAGGGTTAGGGTTAGGGTTAGGGTTAGGGTTAGGGTTAGGGTTTGAGTTAGGGTTAGGGTTAGGGTAGCTGTCCTGGGAGAATTCAGGGATTGGGTTAGGGTTAGGGTTAGGGTAGCTGTCCTGGGAGAACTCAGGGATTGGGTCAGGGTCAGGGTTAGGGTTAGAGTTAGGGTTAGGGTTAGGGTAGCTGTCCTGGGAGAATTCAGGGATTGGGTTAGGGTTAGGGTTAGGGGAGCCGTCCTGGGAGAACTCAGGGATCGGGGCTGGGCTCAGGCACCCTATTTCGAGCGCCCCCTTGGTGTCCTCCAGGGTCAGGAGGCCAGCGTTCTCGACCACATATTTTCAGGCAGAGGGGACAGAGGTGACTCCCAGCAGCCTCCCCAGACCTCCTTCTCCAGTCCCCCCTACTGGTCTCCCGTTCTCCTGCTGGGGCGGGCGGGCTCAGCTCTCCCGGTGTGTGCCCTTCCCCAGGAGATGTCTGCTCCACACATCGGTCCCTGGCGGCAGGTCTGGTCCTTGTTTCTATAACAAGAGCCCGGCTGTTACCACATCAGAACCAAACAGATCACTTCTTCCAGAAAATCTTGGGCCACCGTGAAAACAAAGCAAAATAAACCCATATCTGAGCTCCACCCGAGACACACATCATCCCCCATCTGAGCCTCCTTAGGCTTTTGTTCATGGTAGGAACGTGGAAACATTGAAATTCGATCTCTCCCCTAGAGACAGGAGGTTTTATTAATGTTTGGGAAATTTTGAGACTGAGAATGGTGCCAGCACTAGGGGCCAGCACCGCTCACAGCCTCCGAACCCCAGGAGCAGGCAAGGCTGGTCCCTGGGACAGTGGGGAGGAGGCTGGGCCCTGGCACACCAGCGGGGTTGCGAGTGTGGACAGCCTGGACTCTGGGGGAGAGTCTTGACCAAGTGCCCATGGAGATGCCAGTCAGTCAGCTGGGGAACCCTGCCTGAGAGCCAGCCCCCACGCCAAAACCTGCAGCGTCCTGACTGTGGGTTTCACCACCCAGCCGGTCTGCATTAGCGCCTAAGGGCAGATGGGCACCTGAGCAGGAAAATGTGCCATCTGCTCGCCGAGGCCACTGAGGGGACTGGGGCACCCAGTGTGGGGAGCAGGGCTGCATCCTCCCAGTCTCTGCCTCGGTCCCCGCCCTGCGTTCCCTTTGCTTCAGATTTATAATTATCTTCACTCTACCAGGAGGCTCAGGGCTAGAGAAAGTGATTTTAACTGGGACATCCTCACTCTGGCGAAACCCTGCAGCCTGATTTACGGAGGGAGTTCATGGTGTGATGCTGGCTTGGCCTCTGCGTCCCTGAGGACCACACTCAGGTTCTAGAGTTGACCGTCTGGGTTCCAGTCCCTGGCCCGCTGCAGGCCAGCTGGGTGCCTGAGAGATTTGCTCAGACAGTCGCACCTTGGCTGCCCCTTGGGACGGGTGGGCTGGCAGCTCCTGTGCGTGGGGTCACTGTGAAGATGCCGCGAGCGCTATCTGCACGGACTGGGGCAGCAGTGCAGTCCCGCCGGGCTCCCACAGAATTCCCGTTCCCCGAAGTGAGACGCTGCGTGGCCCTGCCTCTCAGAGCTGCCTTGGGAGTATGTGTGTGTGGGGGACGCCTGGGCTGAGGGAGGCTCGGGGCAGGCGGCCCACGGGGTGCCTCCTCACGGCGCCCTCTTGCCCCGGAGCAGCGTCCTCTAACACACCTGTGAGCCCAGCCCTGTTGTTTCAGCTCCAGAGCTTTGTGGTGGGACTGCCGGGGTTCGGCGACCCCAACGGGCATGCAGCTCGAGGATGAGTGTCGGGCAGTGTCGTGCCAGCTGCTGCTCCGGCCGGGGGTGGTGACTGGCAGCATGGGTTTTCCGCTTCCCTCTCAGACAGAGCAAGCTGGAAACAGCACATTCTGCAGGCACGAAACTAGAGGTTCCTGAAGCAGAGCAACAGCGGCCCCCGGGTTGCTGGGATGGCCAGCCCTGGACACCCGACGGCGCGTCCTGGAGACAGGCAGCGCAGCCCGGGCGGAGGGCGCTCAATGAGGTGCTGGGGACAGGGCTCACAGACGGGGGTGCCTCCCCCTCCAGACGACGGTGTCAGGCTGTGGGGCTTCTGACGGGGCTACCATTTTAAAATCGGTGTGAAAGCTACTTTACAAGGCTCAGCACATAGACCCCACCTCTCTAGGTCACAGTTTACCTCTGTCCCCAGCCCGTGTTAGCCAGGACATCCGGCCTCAAACAGGTCAGCGTCATCAGCGCTGCTGCTGCTGCTGAGGCCTGTGCTTGGTACCTCTGATGGCTCGGCTCCATGCTGGGGAAGGGCCTGACCAAGGGCTCTTGGCTGAAGGAGTGGTGAGCTTGGTGCATCAGCGCTCATGCTGAAGGCCGAGGTGAGCCCCTGCCCAGTGCCCCGGCCTGGCAGCCCACCCCTGCCACGCCTGCGCAGGATCCTCTCTGTACCAGACGGTCAAGCATCGGTCCGGTCCCAGCTCCTCGCTGCCCCCACCGGCACCGCAAAGCGCTCCTTCCTGTCCTTCACCCTCCGAGTGAGGACCAAACCTCACACGTGGCACTCAGGATGCGCGTCCCTGCTCCTACCCCAGCCCGTCCACACGCCACCTCCTCAGTCCCTGCGGGCGTCCTCCCTGCCCGGCTGTGCTCAGCCCCTCCTGCCTGGCCAGGCCTCCTCTTCCCTAGCGCCAGCCTCACTTGCGTGGGAAAGCATGCGCTGGCCCCCTGGCAAGTCACCGTGCCATGAGCTTCTCTTCTGGGGCGTTGCCCACACTTACCCTGCATGTTCTCGAGTGGTTGTTTGACAGACGTCTGCCGCTGCCAATGATGCGACCTTCGGGGGGGCCGCGTCTGGGTTTGCTGAGGCAGCAGCCGGCAGCACAAGGGCTCAGGTGCTTAACAAACACTTGCCGGTAAAGGCCTGCAGTCCTGGGGTGCAGGGAGCGCTGGCTCTGCGGAGGGAGGAAGCTGCTCTTGGCTTTAGGTGGTTGGGTCTGCAGCAGGGTGGGTGAGATGCCCTCGACGCAGCACAAGCTCAAGAAAGAGGAGCAGCTGAGGCGCCCCTGGAGTGTCACCACGGAGGCCTCCGTGGCCTCCCAAGGGGGAGGCTGGTGACATGGTGTGAGAGGGAGGGGCTGGCAGGTATGGACAGGCTGTGCCTCCATTTAGGGTGACGCAGCAGCCCAGCCCAGCAGGTTGAACGACTGAGCCCAGGGAGACCAAAGGAGCGTCGTGGAGGCAGGAGACGGCCAGGCCGTTCAGCATCCGGAAACCCCAGGACCCCAGGCCGGGAGGAGCCGGGGCGGCGCTCCAGGCTGCGGTTATTTGTTTCAGAAATAGAGCCCTCACGTGTAATACTCTGGGCAATAACCTGCTCCTCACTCGTAGGCATTCTCCCCAGGAGCGGCCAGGCAGGTTCAGTGTGTGGGCTCATGGGGCCGCCCAGCCCAGGCCCTGTGGACAGAGGCCCCTGACCAGCAGCCGGGACATGTGTTAGAGCAGGGGCGGGGGGGGGGCGCGTGGAAGCAATGCCTGGGGTACCTCTGAAACATCCCCCAAACGCTCTGCACCCCTCTAGCTCTGAGCTTGGCAGGCAGGGGCCCTTGGCCCAGGAGAGGGGCAGAGGCTCTGGGAGCCTCCCCTGTCTGCACCTCAGCACAGACTCACGTGGGAGGGGCTGCCGTGGGCTCTGGGCCCTGGGTTCGGGACCCCCAGGGGCTGGTGCTGCCAGTGCGGGAGGCCTGGAACCTGGGGGGCTTCGTTCTGGGGCCACGCTGTCCCCCTGCCCAGCCCAGCCACCAGCCTGCAGCCCACCTGGCCAGACCTCCCTGTGGAATCCCTCCTGACTGTGGACCCCTGACTGAAACAGAGCGATGTCCTGGGGCAGAGACAGTGCCTGACGGCACCGTGCTGGGTCCTCCAGGGCCCGGCTGTCTGCCTGCGTCCTTGCCTGCCCTTCACAGAGGTGGCCCTTACCAGGTAATGCCAGAGGACACTTGTCACACCGTCGCCATCTCAGCCCGCCCTGTGCCCACAGGGGGTGACCCACCTGGACAAAGTGGACAAAGCGGGTGCAGGCCCCGTCCCAGGCGGGCTCACAGCCTGCCCCAGGCTCGGGCTGGCACTCAGGTGCTGCTGCCCGCATCTCCAGGCGAGGCCTCGGGGGGAAGGGCTGCAGACTCTGCGGGGTCAGGCTCCCCACCTGCCACGCGCTCCTCAAGGCCAGGGCAGAGCCTAGACCCCACAGCCCGTGGAGGGACCCGGGCAAGAGGGTCAGGTGGGCTTCAAGAGAGGAAAGCACTGCGCATGGTCTCAGCCACGAGCCTTTGCTGACGCTGCGGCACCTGGCACCCCCTCCACGCCTTGGGAGGGCCGCGTCTGCAGGCAGCGCAGAGCCTCCGGGCCCCAGCTCCATGCTGCCTGCCAGCTGCCCCCACTCGGGAAGGGTGTCCAAGCCCCGGGGCCCCAACAGCCACCCGGCTCGAGGACGGGTCGCCATGCTGGCCACCCTGCCCTCTGGGTGCTGGGCGGGGGTTGGCACCAGCCGCCCCTGCCTCTGGGCCAGGTCCAGCCTGCCTCAGAGCCTGCCTGCTGCCCTCTGCCCTGCATTCCTGGCCTCACCTGCAGCCCCAAATTCCTGCCGCGCTGGAGGCAGGATGTTCCCCCAAAGGTACACAGCTCAGGAATTCACCCTCTCACCCGGCCTGTCGCGGCCTGAGCCCTCAGCCCTCAGGGCTCACACAAGTCGCGTCTGCTCCCAGAGGAGGCGGCAACTCAGTGCAGGGGGGTTCCTGGACGGCACACCCCACACGCGGGAGGCCAAGGGCAGCCCTCTTTGGATGTCAGACAAGGGGCAACAAGGTTCCTGCACATCAGGCTCCCGAGGGCAGGTGGCCCCTGGTGCTTGGAGAGACACAGACGTTATTCGGGTGGTGGGGGGTTTTTTGGGTGTCTGGAACTCTTCTCCTCCAGGTGTTTGAGCCCAGAGCCTGAGGAATGCCAGCGGCCACAGGAATGTTATCTGCTGGGAGGGGCTCAAGATTCCATGAAGCAACCAAGCCAAGCAAAGTTACAGCCTCCAAAATCAACACATCCGGAAAGAAGCAGCAGCTGGAAAGGGGAGGTATGGTGAGCAGGCCCTCAGACACGGGCCACACCTGCCCTCCAGGCGCACGGCCGTGCTCGCCCGGTTCACGAGGCACTCGCTCTTGGTGGGAGGCCAAGGCCCCCGGAACCAGGACGGGTGGGGTGGGGGCCGACCGTGCCCTCCCCTCCCCGCACGCTGCGCTCGCCCACGGAAGGCGCCACCGAGGTTAAATGGGTCTTGCACCCATCCTTTCGTCTCCTTAATGAATGGACTTCATAAACAGTTTTTGTTTACAGTCTCTTACCAATTTTTTTACAGATAGAAGGTGGGTCTCTAGAGCTGTCCCAGGTCCGATTTCACCCAACCAGTCACCATTTCCCAGAAAGTCAGGCCCAGGTCCCACCGCATCATCAATACCCCAGGGTGGCTCTCATCAAACCCCTATTAGAAATGCAGGATTTTTAGGACCAGCAGGCCCAGCATGTGACGAAACACGCGTTGCGGGCCTTCCCAGTTGCAGCTGGGCCACCTCAAGCCCCCCGACCAGGCCCCATCTCTTGCTTCCCCCCACCTCGCCCCACCCCTACCCAGCACCCCCGGGGTGTTGTCAGAGCAGCAGCCAGCTCCCGTGGACGCCTAATGCCGGCAGGGTGAGTCAGGATCGGGGAGATCAGATTCCACTCGGTCTCATGAGCCTTCCTTCCAAACCCGGAGCAAGCTCACACCTGCCCTGCGCAGGGCCCCGCACGGCCCTGACCCCGCAGGCATCTGGCGTTGCAGGCAGCCCTCCGTGTGGGGCAGCAGCCCAGGGCTTGAAAGAGCGTCTCCAAGGGACACCCGCACTTCCCACAACTCGTCACGACACAGAGCGTGTCTGAAGTCTTTAGTCAGTGCAGATAAAAATGCTGATGAGTCCGAGGCATGTTTGGTACAGTCATGGAAGATGAAGTTGCCGTGTCCATCGCCTGAGCCCTGGGATTTCCGGGGCCTGATTCCTGTGTCTTAGTGCTGACCACGGGGCCGAGCGCTCGGCCTTCCACTGCTTTCATAGGTCAGCGTACAGTTCGCTCTTTAAGAATATGCCCAAAGCGGGCCTCATTCTCTCTCAGCTTGTAAGGGGCCCCTCTCCACAGGGCCTCAGCCCAGGCCCAGCCTCACGGCCACAGACCCTTCGCTGCCTCCTGCCTGGTGGTCCCACGCATGGCTCAGGTGTGACAGGAACAGGTCCCGATCTGCAGTCACCAACGGTCCTCAACTCCAGGACGGTCCTGGGTTTAGCACTAAAGTCCAGTGTCCCAGGAGGAGCCTCGGCCCCCCAAAACCAGGATCTGGTCTCCCTCTGACTATCTAAGATCAAGGCCCCCATGTCTTAAGTCAGGCAGATTTTTGCACCAAAACCTTTTCTGAAAATTCAAGTGGAACTTTTAGTGATGGGGTGGTGGGAGGAGCTGGGGATGTGCTCTGGACGTTTGGTGAGGAGATGGCAGGAGGGCCAGAATCGAGACGCTTCCCTGCAGAAGCTCTGCAGCTCCCCCCTCTTCCTCAGGAAGGGCTGTCATTTTTGCTGACATTCAGTGTGGCTTATATTCACCAGGGAGAGAAAGCCCAGGATCCAACAGGTTTTCCTTCTCAGATTCCTCTGGTGTGACAAGCAGGGGAATCATGTGGGCTTTCACAGCTGAGCAGCAGGTCACGGGCCAGGCCGCCTGCTCATGCATAAACATCACCGCTAACTGCCTCTTTGTTACCCAAGGCTCTCCTCCAGGGCTGTGGCCACTGGGTCTGGCCCACTCTCCTGCGGGGGAGAGCCCTGCAAGGTGGCACAGGGTCTGCCTCTTCTCAGCCCTTCCTGGGGCTGGCCTGCACCCCAGGCCCCTGGCAGGACCCACAGTCCGGCAGCAGCACATGGGGTGGGAGATGCCAAGGGTGCCATGTGGCTTCCATGCCAGCCTGGTCCCTGGAGGGGGCTCCTGGTACCTCAGCCATGCCTGGGGCCACACAAGGGAGCCTGGCCACGGGGCTGGTGGGTGAGCTGCTTCTGCTCAGGTCAGGAGCCGGGCCTGGGGCAGAGCTCCCAGGGAGAGTGGGTCACAGATTCATTCCTGCGTCTGCCCTGGCCTTGGACAGAGGGGACACGGAAAGGCGCGTAGAAACACGTCCTTGAGCACACAGGCGCACACGTGCGCTGCCCTCACGCGCAGTGTCAATCGTCCCAAGAGGCATGCAGACAGGCAGGTGAGTTCAGGGCCACCGAACAGCGTTGCCCAGGGAGGCCCAGAGCCAGAAACCTGTGCCAAGAGGGGAGAAGGAGGACAGACATCTGAGGAGGCGGCCAGGCAGACCACGGGCGGGAGGGGCAGGCTCGCAGCAACACTGCCCTGACGCTCAGCCCGGGGGGCCCACCGTGAGGCTCCCTCTTCTCCCGGGTGTTCTCTTATTTGTTCCCAGCACACTGAAGTCATGCATTGGCCAAGAGCTCAGGGCCAACGTCGCCACACGTGTGAGTGGGAAGAGCTAAGCTGCTGAGGGAACCACAGGGCCTGAGCTGGTCAGGCTCCCGCAGGAGCACACCTGTCCTTTCCTGACCACCCTCTTCCCTGCCCAGGAGACCTCGCGCTTGGGGCTGAGCTGTCTCCCGGTCCCCAAGGGCCCCTGCCAGGAGCACGTTGGCCTTGAGCGCTGCCTCCCTGCACACCTCGGCGCCACCACCTTGCCGCAGAATCTGATGGTGAGCCAGCTATGCGGCACAGACAGAAATGTCATGAGGCCACCCCTCCCTGTGGGGAAAATGCCTCCACCCAAGGGGCACAACGGAGCTCTTAACACACACGCACTGATTGCCAGGCTTTTCTGGGGGGAAGTAAGTAAAATGCCTAGTCAAGGAGCGCTGAGGCAGGGCAGAGGCTGCAGCGACTCCCTCCTCCTGGTGCCTGGGTTCTCATCCGGTGCCGCCCCCACAGCTATGATGCCACAACACAAAGAGCAGAGGAGGGCAGTGAGCTCCGGCAAGAAGGCCCTTCGCGTCCACCACTGAGACCTGAGGAGGCCACGTGCTTCCCTGGGCGTCTGATGACTCACTTGAAAGGAAGGCTGGTCGGGGTGAGGGAGTTTGCTCGTTAGGTGAACGCTTTGGAAATTGCTCCTTTTTATAAGTGTTGGGGGATGTGTGTGTGTGCGTGTGTGTGCGCATGTGTCTGTTTGCATGTGTATATGTTCCTGTGCGCATGTGTGTGTGCATGTGTGCGTGTGTGTGTATGTATCTGTACGTGTGTGTGTGAGTGCACGTCTGTATACGCGTGTGTGTATCTGTGTGTGTACGTCGTGCATGTCTATGTATGTGTGTGCATGTCTGTGTGTGTATCGCGCGTGTGTGTGTGAGCATTGTGTACATACGTGTGCATATCTGTGCGTGCGCCTATGTGTATGTTTATCGCATGTGAGGGGGTGTCTGTGCATGCATGTCTATGTGCATGTGTGTATCTGTGTGTGTGCATGTATAATTGTATGCGTGTGTGTGTATCTGTATGTGCGTATCTGTGTGTGCATGCGTGTGTGCTTATCTGTGTGTGTGTGTCTGTGTGTATTATCTCTGCATGTGTGTACCTGTGTGCGTGTGTCGATGTGTGCGTGTGTGTACCTGTGTGCGTGTGTGTACCCGTGTGCGTGTGTGTACCTGTGTGTGTGTGTGTGTAGCACGTCATTCTCTTCGGGCTGCTTGCTCATCTGGGGCTTCTCGCCTCCTCCTGGCTGCGGATGGAGAAGTGACCGGAGCCGTGGGAGCCAGACTTGGCCAGACAGTTCTGACGTGGTTTCAAAATCTCACGAATAATCTCAAATCAGGAAGATTTCCCACAGGCAGGGAGAAACTGGAAATCCTGCAAGAGAAGGCTTTTCAGGACTTCTGGTCCAGAGGGAACTGGACGACCAAAGCAGGACAAGCCCGTGTTCGTCGTCTCCTGAGTCTCCTCTGCACCCTGCAGACACGTGGGCGCCAGGCCCCCACGTCTCACAGTCCGCCACTCTCTCCCGCCGTGCACGGCACCAACCAGTCCTCTCACAACGGGAGGAGGTTTGAAATGGGACACAGAGGTTCCAGTTCTGTTGCTCACCTTCCGACGATTTCTGTTCAGGAGCCAATTACCTAGCTGCAGCTCCTTAGTAAGTGGGTCCCACTCTTGGGCCAAGTGTGTCCCAGAAGCTCTCAGAGCTCAAGACAGCACGGCAAACCCGTCGAGGCTCAGGGCGCTGCTGCGATGGCAGCTGAGCTGTGCTGAGGCCCACCTCCCTCCCTGGGCAGCAGAGGGTCAGGGAGGGAGGCCCCACCCGTGGGCTCGGCTGACCGAGGCACAGGGGCCGCGGGGCCCAGCAGTAAGGCACGTGATCTCAGGGGTCAGGTGACATCTGAGGCAAAGGCAGCCCCACACAAGGCCGTAACTCGAGCCCTGCAGCTGGTGGTCCCCGGCGGCGGCAAGAACAATGGGCGGGCGTGTGGAGGCCCTGCTTTGTGCGGGGCGCTGTGCGAACATGAGCTCACGTGTGCGTCTGCGGGTCCTGGGAGGAGAGGCCCTCCTGCGCCCAGATCCTCTCAGCTCGGGATGGGCCCCTGCACCTGCCGTGTGGGCCTCAGGGCTACAGGGGCGGGCCGGCCGCTCTGCACGTGGATGGAGCACTTCTGAAAAGCCTGCTCTCTAAATCGGCTTCTTCACGGCTCCTTGTGGTCCTGCACAGGCTTCCACAGACTGGCCTCAGGCAAGCCCTCCTCGATGTTGAAATCCTAGGTCAGGGCAGTGGCAGGCCAGCCTGGGCACCCCACTGCTGATCAGCCTGCAAATGGACTGAGGAGTCGAAACTCTTGCCAGCAGTCAGATGGTGCGTCTGGGATGAACTGTTGACACACAGTTTGCAGACTCCTTTTTCCAGCGGAGCCTTGAGTTCTGAGTGACAACGTGAGCATCTCTGAGGAGCAGAGACGCCAGCACACAGCCAAGCTGGGGAAGTGGGAACCTCTGGAGCACCTGGATGTTGTTGTGGGTGGGGGGGAATAGTGAGTCTGTTCTCTTTGCAGAAACTCAGGCTTCTCCTCAGCCAGCGCCTGGCAGAGCCTTGACCTCACAGAAGAGTGGAGCGTGACGGACGCATGTGTCCAAGCATCGCATGAGGGCAGAGGCCCCTGCAAAGGAGCCCGCCACAGCACGGGCCACCGCTGCACAGAGCCTTTCCAGAGGCAAGTCCAGCCACATGCATCTGGGAATAGAAGCTCCCTATGAACATAGGAGCTTACAGTGCTGGGGAATGGATACTTACGCCTGTTGATTTAAATCCTTTTTATTTTTTTTCCTGATGCTACGAGATGCCCTGAGTAACTCTGAGGCTGCTCTCTTCCCGTTCAGAGGAGGCAGAGCTGGCCTGTTGAGCTCAGTCCCATCTCTCTCTGGACCTCGGCCTGTGTCACCACGTCTGGGGAGCCGATTAACCACAGAGATGTTCTGCTGGCTCCAGGCTTCAGACCTGGCCCCGCAGCCCCACAGACGCTCATCCCCAGCAGGTCAGCCAGCTCCCCATAACAAAGTCCTGCAGGCGGGGTGTGGAGACAGGGCCCCCCTTAGGCCGCAGCCAAGGGGCCACGTGAGCCGAGATGGACGATCAGCCCAGGTACCCGGACTTTACTTTTGATGGTCTCTAAAATAAAGCCCTGATATTCAAGGAGCTAATGTGAGATGGGGGAGACCAGAGCGACAGACAGTGGCCGCGTCACACCCGAGTCACACGCCGCTTCCCTGCGGGTCATCACGCTGCACGTTTGCCTGTGGTGGGTGCTCCTCAGCTCCACGCGCCTGCCGCAGGCGCGCTTTCCCACAGCCAGAGCCCGAGATGAGCCAAGAAGGGAAAGCGTTCCTGCGCCTGGCCAAGGGCTCCGCAGCCCCACACTTGCTGGGGGTCAGAAAGCAGAGGCTGCGGGAGACACAGACCGAGCCAACTGCCTGATCTGAGAGACCTCCTGAGCAAACCCCTGGGCCCCGGGGTCTGCAGGCCAGCCGCGCCCCTGTCGTCTGAACCTGGGGTGCCAGCCACGAGCCCCGCTGCCCGCCCACCTGAGGTGCGACAGGCAGGAGCGGGCGCTCAGGCACTCCGGAGACTCACACTCGGGGCCCAGCCCTGAGCGCCCTCCTGGAGGATGGGCTGGACGTAAAGCAGCCCTGGGGCCCTGCCTGAGCTCGTCCCGCCGGGCACTCGGGCCCACTCAGCTGGCTCCCCCGATGCAGAGACGCCCCTCAGGGCTCGAGACGCAGCACGCCGACTCCTCTGCAGTGGCCTCGTGCTGGGCTGACCGCTCCCGCTGACCACCGACCCCAGAGCCCCCTGCGCTCAGCCAGAGGCACAGGCTCTCCCGAGCCCAAAGGCCGGGAGGCCCAGGGGCTGCCCCCCACATAGCGTCCCTGCGCCCTGGACACAGGCTGGTCCTGAGGACTCTGAGGACAGCTCGGAACCACTTCCCCCGGGAGGGGGGCCGGCCACCAGCTTGTCACAAGGCTCGGACACTGAGGTCGCCTGGCCCCTCAGCAGGTCCTTGGCAGCCCTGGAACGGAGATCAGGCCGTGGGGTCCCACCTCAACAGAAAGGCTTGTGGAGCTGCGGCCACAGGGGCTTCCCTGATGCCCAACAAGGGCGTGTTGAGGCTGGAGGCCATGCTGGCCCAGTCGGTCAGCCGAGGCACCTCCACAGCCAGGAGGAACCCGCAGGCATCGTGAACTGGTTAGTTCAAGGGAGGGGCATTCTTCAGGTCCTCAGGACGAAGCCACTGTCCCAAAAGAAAGGTCTGAGAAGAAAACAGTCGGTCAGGTGCTGGCCCTCCACCCCAAGGAGCACCCTCACCCAGGCAGGCCCTGGCTTCTGCGCCGTCGCGGGCGGCTGGAGGCCCCACGGCCGGTGCTGTGTCAGCGTCACGCAGGCACAGCCTGCGTCCAACAAAGCGGCTGTGCCTTCTCGCTAACTCACTGCTTCTCTAGAGTTCTGACCGAAACGTGCTCTTCTGACACCCCGTGTGTGTGAGCCAGCTCTTGTTTCCAGACACCTCTGGCGTCTTCTCAGTCCAGAGGCCCTGACCCCCTCTTCCCAGCTGGCCTTCGGCTCCTGTGTGGGCTTCCTATCCGGGACTCGCCGGGCAGCGTGGGGAGCAGCTACATGGGGTGCAGGCTTTAGACCAGCGTGAAAGCCCCTGGTTTCTCTCAAAACACCATCTGTGGGTTCCGAGTTGGATCCCGGGCCCCAGGGAAACGCGTTCACCAGTCTGATGTCTGGAGTGGCAGGCCGGCTGGGCGCTCGGCCCCCATTTCTTCTCCGAGCCTGTTTCCCGACAGGAAAGAGGGCCTAGTGCCACGTGGGGCACGCGCGATGCAGCCGGAAGGTTCCCAGGCGTCTGTCAGGCTCCGGAAGCACCACCAAGTCTGTGAATTAAAGTCCTTTATTTCAGCCACTTTGGGTTTTCTGTGCATTTTCTTTTGTCAAAAGGAATATCCTTTGCCCTCATTTTTATTGTGTCCTGATGAAACAGCAGCTTTACAAAAGCAAGTAAGTGTCATAGCAGCGAGCACGCAGAAATGGCACAGGGAAGTCAGAGGGCTGTGCAGAGCAGTCACACGGCCCAGCAGGTGACCGCCAAGGCGGCTGAGCACACAGGCCCTCCAACAAGCCGCAGACACACAGCACAGCCAGTCCAGACGCAGGAGGCACCTCTCACAGGAGAGCCACTAAGGCTGGTCGAAGTGCTGAGAGCAGGGAGCTTATTGTCCATTAGATTATTCTGAATAAAGTCGGCCTCTGGAGAAGAAAGACCAAGCCATGAGTGAAAAAAAAAACCAAACTGTATTAAAATTCAAGCTCACTGTCCCCACGTGGAGCTCACTGTCCCCACGTGGGGTGCGCGGATTCCTTACATACTGTATTAAAATTCAAGCTCACTGTCCCCACGTGGGGTGCGCAGATCCTATACACACTGTATTAAAATTCAAGCTCACTGTCCCCACGTGGGTGCGCGGATCCCCTACATACTATATTAAAATTCAAGCTTACTGTCCCCACGTGGAGCTCACTGTCCCCACGTGGGGTGCTCGGATCCCCTACATACTGTATTAAAATTCAAGCTCACTGTCCCCACGTGGGGTGCGCGGATCCCCTACATACTATATTAAAATTCAAGCTTACTGTCCCCACGTGGAGCTCACTGTTCCCACGTAGGGTGCTCGGATCCCCTACATACTGTATTAAAATTCAAGCTCACGGTCCCCACGTGGGGTGTGCGGATTCACTACATACTGTATTAAAATTCAAGCTCACTGTCCCCACGTGGGGTGCGCAGATCCCCTACACACTGTATTAAAATTCAAGCTCGCTGTCCCCCCGCGGGGTGCTCCAATCCGGCCCCACAAGCCTCCCAGGCCGCGTCTGCTATGGCGTCCCCGGGCCCCGGCCGCCCGACCCCTGCTGGCCGGGTCGTTCACCTCCAGGTTGTCCTCTCGCTTCACTGTCTGCCACCGCCAACTGTGGTTTTAAAGATCACACGGCTGGCCAAAAGGATCCTTAGAACCAAACATGAAAATGTCAGTGAAATTAGTTGACTTCACCACTGAACTTCATTCATCCAGTTAGATACTTGTGTTATTAAATCTTCGTTTTTACTGGACTCTGATAGAAGATTTAAAGTCTAGAAAAGATGTCAGATAATGGGATTTTATCTGAAGAGATGACAACCCTATTAAAATATTCAAACAATTAATAAAACTTTCAAGAAAAAAATGTGACCAAAAATAAGTATATTTTGAAGAAAAATAAGATTCTGCCAAAAGGAGAAGCTTCAGCACACATTTTTGTTGTCTTTTCCATATATATATTTTCTTTCCTTTTTTTTTTAAACACTGCCAATTAGATGGGTTTAAAATTCAACAAGGCATTTTTTTTATTCAAAGGAGACCGTTTTAGTTTGAAGAGGAGCGAATTGAAGGCAGAAACTCCTCCCTGCTGTGCCTGATCAGCTATTGATTAGGGGAGGGTTGCTGACCTAAACCATCGCCAGATAATGGGCTGCAGCCTCACGGAGCACATTAGTTGCAGGAGACCCAAAGCCGCCCTTTTGTGGAGAACCAAAGGCTCTGGTCTCTCTGGAGGAAAAGAAATGTTAATTGAAAAATTCCTCAAATAGGTGAAGGCTCTGAAGCTGCTTTACAGAAAGGTGTGAAGCCACAATCAGGGGGCAGGAAGAAAGGGCCTGCTCCCGGCGGTGTGCTCTCTGATGCTGCTGGCTAATCTCCCATTCACAGGGCCCTTTCAGCGAGGCCTGCGACAGCTGGACCTGCGGCCGGGTCCGGATTAATTGGTCCCTCAACAGGGAAAGTAAAACAAAGAAGCTTCCTACTGGATGCCAAGGACTGAATCTGACTATTTACATAGGTAATCACTGCACGGCCGTCGCTTCTGTCGGTTAAGGGCCTTGGACAAACAGACACGTTGCCACTGCCGCAGCTTCTCGGGGACCCTCACGTGGAAAAGCAACCCCGAGCCCACCAGGCATCTGCACACGACCCCTGCCCCCAAGGAGGGGCGTGTCTGTGTGGACAGGAGACCAAGAGCACTGAGGAGCCCGGGACCAGCTGGAGGGAGGCTCCCAGCCGGAATCCAGGCTCCGCTCCTGCCGTCCACGCAGGCCAGGGCTCAGCGCTCACCCCCGCCCCTCCTCTGACCCTCACCCTGTCCACACCACCAGCCAGACTTGCTGGAAGAACCGCCTCACCACAAAACCAAAGCGCCGGCGCGCCCCAGGCAGGGCCTTGGCGCTGCCGGTGGAGACCTTCCCAGCTCCCAGCACCCCAGGGAGACACAGGCAGGCTCTGCGGGCGGCAGAAGCAGGAGCGGGGGCGGCTCCCCAAAGACGACGGGGCTGCAGGAGGACGGCTGGAGCAGCTCCCACCTGCTGTCCGGAGCCCTGGGCCCCCAGTGTGCGCCGGAGCCGCTCCGCACCCTACCCAGCAAGCAGCCGGACAGACCAAGCCTGGCTCTCAAACGTCGTCCCGAGCGCGCTTACTGAGCATCGTGAGGCGCGACCGAGTCCAGAGCCTCAAAGGCCCGCCCGGAAATCTACCCCCGCCCTCACCAAGTGGAGACCGGCTCTTAACACGGAGCGTCGGTCCTGCCAAAATTAAATGAAGTGTACAGTACATGTTCGGGAGTTTAAGCAATTAAATTAATCAATTGAATTAAATAATTTGAATCTTTCCCTTCTCGCTAACCTGGAGAGGAGATGACGGCTGAAACCAGTGTGTGTTGTGCCCCTCCCCCAACGTCCAGCGTCGTCAGTGACCGAAGGGGATGCGCGGTGACCGAAGGGGACGTGCAGTGACTGAAGGGACACGGTGAGTGAACCTAGTTCAGCCCAGTGAGAGAAGTGTGGGGGGACCCCGCTCACGGCTCCGCCAGGTGTGGGCCGCTGACAGCAGAGCCTGTCTAAGGCGGAAAGGGCCGCGGGGACTCCAGTCCTGCTGAGAGCGGCGTCTGCGAGCCTGAGCAGAGTGGCCGGAGCCTGGGGGACAGCTGCCGCCTCAGCTCAGTGAGAGCCGCAGGAGGGGTCTCGCCGCTTCCGATGGGCTGGACCTCCAGGGGGTGCTGATGGGGACCCCGCTGCACGTTCTCAGGCTCAAGACCTCACCCGGGGCAGAGGATCAGCACAGGGGCCAGGCCTGGGTGAGTTCATGCTGCACCGCGTGTGCTGGGTCTTGGGTTTCTCGGTCAGGGACTGCTCAGAGCCACCCGACAGGCAGCCCGGGGCCTCCCTCCCAGAGAAGGGCTGGAGCTGCCAGGAAAGGATCTCGTCCTGCAGCAACAGCTGAGGGGCGGGCAAGGCCCTGACTGCAGACGGGATTGGAGCTGCTCAGACAGACCTCGGCCTGAGGGAGATCGCAGGAGGCCGCTCTGCACTTCTGGCCTAGGCTGGGTCTTCCTCTCAGGGTCCTTCCCACCACCACTGCCATCCTCAGACCAGGCTCCTGGCCACAGTCTGGCCTTCCCAGCGTGAGAGCCCTGCTCCAGGAGAGGGGGAGGCCTCAGCTCTGCCCCTGCGGCTGCAGGATGAGCTCCCATATGCCTCCCTCTGCCGGCCCGCCCGCTCCAAGGTGTCTGCACTCCATCAGGATGTTTGAACCATCAAAGAGAACAGAGAGAAAATTCTTTGTAAATGGGTGATGCAAGTCCCTCGGAAGAGGCCCCGGGCAGTGTCCTCCAGGAAACAGCAGGGCAGCGGGAGCGGGAAAGACAGAGGTCGGAGCTGACTGAGCCCCCCACCCCGAACCGGCCCAGCGCCTGCAGCAGCCTCGGCCTCTAAAGCAGGAATGGGAAAGACAGAGGTCAGAGCTGACTGAGCCCCGCGCCCCCCAACCGGCCCAGCGCCTGCAGCAGCCTCGGCCTCTGAAGCAGCAGGAGCAGCTGGTGCGGGAGGCGTCCAGGAGCCCCTGGGGGACACTGATATGCAAGGTCGGAAGGAACTCCCTACAGGAAAAGCACAAAATTCCAGGTGTTATAAAGATAACTCCGTCATAATAAATATACTTATAACAACAAAAGAGACCTAGAACAGAAATGTCCAACTAAAGTGGGTGGGATAAAGAAACAGAACCTCTGTGTGATAGCCAACTCTGCCTGAAGGGAATTCCAAGCCAGCAGCAGCAGCCAGCCAGCCTCGTGCCTGGCCTGGCCAAGGGCCTGGACCATCTCTGCCTTCTTGGACTGTTCTCCCCTTTAGGCCAAAGACTTTAATTTTCTGAGAGACATGATCACTTTGACAAGTGTGGAAAGAAACTGGTCATCTCCCCAGAGAAGCTTGCAAGCTCCTGCTATTTTGACCCCGGTTTTGAGAGTTCACAGCAGCAGGGAAACTCGAGCCTGGAGACCCTGTGGCCTCTGGGTTCCTTGGGGACATTGCCAGCGTCAGTCAGTAGCATCTGGTCCTCTCAGACCACGGACGTCTTCACCCCCCATGCTGTCGATCCCAACACAAGTAGACCCAGAACCCTGGTGCCACCAGACCCCGAGCCTCAGAGTGAGGAATTGTCCGTCCCAGAGATTCTGGCCCCAGGACTAGGGAGGAAGAAGGAGCTGGTGGCCCCAGCCCTCCTCCCTGAAAATTCCCCACCAGATTCTCAGGTTCTCCCAGCAAGAGAAGAGAACAGGAATGGCCACTCTGGATGCATGGGCACCCTCGGAGTCCGGGGACGAAGTACCAGACCCCGTGGGAGGAGTACAGGCTTCTCTGAGGCACAACCAGGCAGAGCCCACGCCCCGCGACTTCCACACCCACCTCCGAGCACGACAGGCCACACTTCTGAGTAGCCGTGTTGCCATGGGGATTCAGAGTCTCAGGCGTGTTCTGATACAGCAGCTCACAGTGGGAAATAGGAGTGAATGATGGACACACATTCTCATAGTCCTACTTGAAAGTAAGTAAGAATTATAAATAGAAATGAATGTGTATCAAATTTGGAAAAATTTAAAGTATCTATATTTATTATTAGCAAGAAGGTAGGACATACACATTGTCAAACGCTTCTAGGAAGAATGCTCATGCTCACGTTTTGGAGGACAATAAAATAACGCAACCCTGCTTTAAACCATTAATCCCGCTTCCTAAAGTGTATCTCAAAGAAACAGTTAAGTGTTCACAACAATGTTTATACCAGGGCATTCTTTACGATTTATTTAGTGATATTAATAAACAGGACATCAATAACCAACAAAAGGGGCTTAGATAAAAATTTTAAAACATCTGTATAAAAGAATACTCTGTAGACTTTGTAAAATCCTACTTTAGAAAAGAGTTAATGACATAAGATGTGCTTACGCTAACTTGAAAGCTCATTGTTTTGCAGGGTGTAGGGTGGCACAACTTGGACATTATTGGGAGTTCACATTATGCTGGTTTCTTGCCACAATTCTTTAAAAAAATTGGCTGCAAAAGTGGACAACCCCAGTTTTGATGAAAATGTACGTAACACTATGGAGGCTGCTTGCTTCTCACTCTCCTTCTTCCATTGATCTAAAGTTTCTCTTCTTTCCAATGACCACGTGTTTCCTTTATGAACAGGAATAAAGGGAAGCTAGCTTTTCATGCTTGCTTCTACTACTCAGAAATTAGCCTAAGCAAATAAACTGAGCTCTAGAAAAGACTATTTTCAAAAGAAATTCATTAGAAATTAGCCTAAGCAAATAAACTGAGCTCTAGAAAAGACTATTTTCAAAAGAAATTCATTATCTATAAAACTAAATAATTTTACTAATTCAAATATTCACATAAATATTTTTAAGAGAAAATGTTTAAAAGTCTATCAACTCAATGGAATATTATACAAACAAGATAATACTTGAAGGGCAGAGAAGCAGTTCATCATCACATAATGCAAAACATAAAGATATAGAATCATGATCCTGTAAACACCTAAAATGATGCCTAATCCACACGCAATAAACGTGCACGGGAAAGGGCGGCGGGGAGAACAGACGCCACAGCGCGCCCAAGACAGCCTGGGGTGCTGAGCACAACTGCTCTCTTCCTGCCTCTGTTGCTCAGTGAACTGGAACAAGCCATACTCTCTGTTTTTAAGTGTGAAAACCATATCTAGGCTTCCTTCCTCGAGGAGAGAAGCTTTCTCTGCCTGGGCGGGGATTCAGCCAGTGCGCACTCTCTGCGCTGTGCAGGGCGGAGGCCTGCAGACCCACAAGCTCGCACAGCTGCAGGCCTCAGCCCACAGGGTCCCTGCGTGGGGAGGGAACAGTGGACAAACCTTGAGAGAGGCCCACAACTGTGGACCCTGGGTGTGAGCTCAGACGGTCTCTCGACTCGGTTCTGAAAGGTTTCAAGCTGGGTTTTGTGAGGCACGTTGTGGCGTGTCCACACGTCCTCACAGAACATGCGCACACACCAGCCGCTCCGGCCTGTGCGGCCCTGCTCACACGTGGCAGCGGGCACACACGGAGCCCTGCGGAGCCACGCCCCCCCCGCAGGAGGCCTCCAGTGGGTGCCCACCCCTCTGCCCGGACTTTCTGGGGGTCCTGATGGCCACCCGCAGGCAGGGGGCGGACCAGGCTGCAGGCCCGTCCCCGCCGGCTGGAGGTAACGGGGCAAAGGTTTGTCTTGTGATGGAAACAGCGGCCTGCGCACAGCAGGAGGGGAGACAGTGTGTCACACCAAACATCGGGCCTTCGCGCTCCCCCCTTGGGGCTGGCTGACAGCAAAGCGCCCAGCATATTCTCTGAGCTCTGCCAACCCTGACGGGACGCCCGGCGCCGGCCCAGGGCTCAGCCTGAGGGCGCGGGGAGTGGGCGGGCGAGCACACCGCGGGGCTGACCGCGGGCAGGGCCCGAGGCCCCCACTCCCCCAGGGCGGCGATTAATGCCGCCACCAAATGTGTGCCGTACCTGACCCTGATCTCGTCAAATCCTGCCGCCACCATCTGCTGTTTTCAATTCCTCCGCAGTATTTGTGCTTGCTGCCTCTCTGCGACAGCGGGGCGGGGAGGCCCTTCCCTGCGGGCGGTGGGAGCGGGTTGGCTGGCCAGCCCGGGCCAGAAGGCATCTGTTGCTCATCGCCCGCGGCATCTGCTACTATTTCTCACTTTCCCCGCTCGCTGTGGGACGCGGTCTCTCCCAAAGGTGGCCTCCGCACGCTCACTGCCAATCCCGTCATTGTCGGCCGCGTTCCCACGGTGCGGCCCGCTGCCATGCTCCCGGCCTGCGCTCACTGGCTGTCTGTAATCCAAGACATTGTGCGATGGGGCTCTGCCATTAACCCTTTTCGTCCGCATCAAGACATTCAATTAAGCCCTGCAGGGGAGCAGATTGAGAGGGAGGGCCGCCGGGCGGGAGGGACGGCCCACTTCTGGGGAAGTTTACAAGGACACCGATGGCACTAGCCGGTGGGCGCTGTCAAAACAGCACTCGTCTCAGAGAAACAGAGATGCTTTCTGACAGGCAGCTTTCTCCTCTCTCACGTTTTAATTTAAGATGCTGTGAAAGAGGCCTGGTGTTCCTCCTGCTCATGATGTACCACCGAGCCCTGTGGTGAGACGTGTGTGCGGACGCTGCCACTTACGCGTCTGCTCCGTAAGCACCTCCCACTAATGGGGTGCAGCCTGGCGCGTGTGGTGCCCCACGCTGGCAGCTCTCGTGTCCTTCTGTCCAACCCCGCACGTCGGCGGCTTGCGGGTACCCGGCCTTCCTTCCCTCCGCCTGTGCCTGTCTGGGCGACTAGGAGAGCAGGCGTCCACGGGCCCTCACGCACTCCCCTCTGCTCTGACGCACATCCCCGCTGTGGCGTGAGCTCATCCAGCCTGAGACGCTGCTGCCACCCAGGGCCCCCTCTCCTCCGCTGGTGTGGGCCTTTGTGTTAGGCTGCAGGGTCCCGTAGGAATCAGATTTGTAAAGTACTGAGCAGTAATAGATTTCCTGAAGTTAAAGCTTTGTTAGTGTTCCTAAGTACTGCCATACTGAGTGTTAGCTCAGTGACTCCGGATTCTCTATGTTTGCGAACAACCAGCATTTCAAAGAGAGGGGCGTGCCCAGCGTGGGTGCCTGTAAGGGACGGAGTGGGGTCGGGAACCACATCTGACCCCAGCTCACTCCTCAAAGTCTTTGACTGCAAACATGGATGAGAAAAACACAAATCCACAGAATTCGGGGAGACTGCAGCAGGCTAGGTCACGCAGAACAGGAACGTAGCTGTCCTCTGACAAAGTAATTGGGGTGTTTTCAAACTGTCTTACAGATGCGTGAGATGGCAGGAATGCCCCTCGAGGGTCTGGGCTGTGTTGCCCTGTGTGGCTCCATTTCCAAGAGTGGCTTCCGTCTATGCCCCAGTCCAGGCTCCCCAGAGCCCCCAGCCTGGAGCCAGTGTGCCCCACAGGGGTGCAAGGAAGCTGTGCAGTGGGTGTGTCCCTCCCAGGTGAGAAGCCACCTTCACAAGTTCAGTGGTTTACCTCCCAACCCCAGCTGCGTCACCACCCCTTCTCCTGTTACTGGCTACAAAGTGCCCGACCCCCAGTGAAAGACAGGCTGAGGCCAGGAGCGTCTCGGTCTCTGGGAAGGACGCTCCCTGGGCCTGCGGACTCACAGATCCTGCGCTCCCTGCCCACCTTGCTCCTGTCTTAATGACGCTGTGTGTCTTCTGGACAGAAAGGAACAGAAAAGTTAGATACAAATTCCCAGGAAAGACGGCGTTTGGGGCCACATGGCCTGACTGTGGTATGTGCCCACGTCCTGGCCTGACTTCCCTGTCTCCACGCTGCCTGAGACAGCCAGGCCGCCCCGCGCTGGGCGGGGACCTCGGGCAGCCTGTGTGGGGGCCGGGCTCGGGGCTAGGCAGCGGGCGTCCGGCTGCCCGGCACACAGCAGGCTTTGGGGCCGGGGCCTGCAGGCAGGGCTGGGGCTGCGGCGCCCGTGCAGGGACACGCACAGCTGCCCATCCATCCGTGAGGCCCCGTTCACCCAACCCAGGCTGGAGGGGCCACGTCCTGCTTCTGGAAATGCGGACTGTACCCGCAGGCTCCCTGCAGCCCTCGGGGATGGCAGGCACACGCTCTACCCCAAGTCAAGCCCAGCTGAGGCCCCCGTGGCCGATGGCAAGCAGGACAGGCGAGGGGGGTATCTGGGAGGGGAGAGCCACTTCCTCCTCTCAGGGAGCAGGCCTGGCGCTGCCTTGGGCCCGGGCCCTGACCGCCGGGGGCCTCATTGGAGCCTGGGGGCCTCAGCCCGCTGAACGCTTGTGGTCTCTGTCAGCTGTCTCACTCCTGACACCCCAAACTCGCCCTACTCCCTGCCCCCCCAGCCCCTGTCCCCTACGCCCTTTATTCACACACTCACTCACTCACACACACTCTCTCCTCTAGTGTTGACGTTGGGGGGCAGCCGACCCCCCAGACCTGGGCTCAGGCCTTCCCACTGCAGAGCACACCCCCAAGCACCTCCTCCCGCCTGTCACTCCTCACCTGTACTTGCCCGGGCGTCTTCTCCCTTCGGCCCCCAGAGGAGGAGGGAAGAGGTGGCGTGCGGAGGATGAGAAGGCGGGGCCGGGAGGTTCTGAGCCCACCCCCTGCCTGCCCGGCCGCCAGTCCTCAAGTCAGGCCTGCACTGGTGGCCTTGGTGCAGAGGGGCTGCTGCACAGCCTCTCAGGGGCCCCGTCCCCCTGCCGTCCATCGAGCTGGGGATGTGGCCGTCAGCCTCTAAGGCTGGAGGGGAGAGATGCTTGGAGCTGACGCATGAAGGCAGCCTCTGTCACACTACCAGCGGTCAGAGGGGCCTGTCCTCCACCAGGCTCTGAACAGGCCCCAGTCTCGTCTAGGCCATTAAAGGGCCACTAAACACCCTTGACTGGACCCATGGTGGGAGGCCAACTGCCCCAACCCAGGAACACAGATTCCCTGTTACAGTCAGGGCTTGGGAGATACAGACCAAGCCCAAACCCAGACCAGAATCCTGCCTCTAACTCAAGCTTTGCTTCTCACTCAAAAGACAGGCTCCTCCCTTGAAGTTGGGAGTGTCTCAGTCACGGGAGCTCAGATGGGGCAGCTAGGGGCGAACTGAGGCAGGACCACCATACCACACTCACCACCTCCGGTGCAAACATTCACAGACGCCTGCGCTCGGGAGGGACGGCCGCACGGAGGCGCCCGGCTGGGACTCTGAGGCGTCTGTTTGTCAGGGGCCGGGGAAGAGGCCGCGGCTGTCGCAGAGTCCTGGAGCGTCACTTTTCTGCGCTGGGAGTTGCCTGTCCCAGGTGCTATGCAGGCAGATTCTCTCTGCTTCTCTAAGAGCCTCTCGCGACAGAGCAGCAGCTTTGTCAGTCACCCCTGAGGCACAGAACCCACAGCGTCTCATACCCTCCCCGGGGGGGACCACAGCTGCCCACCACACGCGGGACCCCCGGACAGGGATCCAGAAGGACCCTGCACAACCACTCACCCCAAGGCCTGGTCTGTGGCCCGTGGGCCTTTTTCATTTTCCTTAAGGGCTTATCTGAAGAAAAATGATCCTTATTTACTCATCTTTTTAAACGCTCTCGTTGGGCACACTTTACTTTTAAGAAACCAGCTCAGAGAGTCAAATCCAAAGGCTCAGAGACCAGCCCCAGGGCTGCTGCTTCTTGGGCAGCGGGCAGGCCCACCACGTGTCCGGAACTGCAGACACGTGTCCGAGACAGGTTCAGGGTGCCCGAGGGGCCAGCGCGGCTCCCAGCGCCGGTGCACAAACCGCGTCCGACTCTTGGCTAGACTCCGCCGTGTGTCGAGACGACGCCACCCGTTCCAGGGCCCTCGCGACGCGGGGGCAGGCTGCTCCCTAAGAGCAACGGCGAACGGGAGAAACTGCGCCTGGAGAGTGAGTGGGTTTCCTAAGACCACGCGCAGAGCCACTTAACTGAGTCTAGAAGGAAATCCTTGGTTGCCATGACGCCCTGGGGCTTTCCTCTCCTAGCGCAATTCTTTTTAATTAAAAGCCTCACAGCTCTTCCCCTGGCAGCGAGGCCTGTGCTCTGACCCTCTTTCCAGACGTGGCTGCACAGAGGCTCAGGTGAAAGGGGAGGCAAGGGAGAGGCCTGGGGGCAGGGCTGGCAGGGCTCAGCCCAGGAAGAGACGTGGGGAGCTTCTTGGACCAACAGTCACTGACGATCGCTCTTTGCTTCAAATAAAATTAAAATGAGAGTGAAGCCAACAGGCCCTGCCTGGATCAGGACCAGATGACAGCTTGCTCTTGCAGCTGAGCCGGGTCTGCCGTCCAGACGCCACTTCTATTTCTCTCCCGGGCTTCCTGCGCCCGGACCGCTTCGTTCCTGGCTCACCAAGGACGCCTCTCATCTGGAAAATGACACGATGGCACTAAGAAGCAGAAGTATTTGTTTGGGGAGAGCAAGCGGAACACCTCCTGTGCGACCCTCCGCCCTCTCCGGGTTGGTGTAACTGGGGCCTTCAGGGGCAAGACGTGTCCAGCAGGAGAAATCGCTTCACGGTGAGTCTGGGGCCCACGTCGTCCACGCAGGTGAGGATATGCTCCCTGCACCCCCCACCACAGGACCCAAACGCCCCCCGTTTAGGCCCCACCCGAGAGGACAAGGACCCCAGAGGCTCTGGTCCTGCCCAACAGTCCTCCAGGCGCAGGGCGAGCATGTGAGCAGCAGGGACTCTCAGCTCGGCGCCAGGCCAGCTGCGTCCAGAAGAGCCGAGAGGCACGGCCCCCTGCGCCCCCCGCCCCGCCAGGAGAGGCGCAGAGTGTCCTCGCTGTGGGACCCGGAGGTCCTGTCCGGTCATCCCTCGAGCACAGGAGCCACGGCTTCTGCTCCAGGAAGGCCTCGGCGAGCTGCTTGCTGCCCTGGAGCCCATGCTGGGGCTGCCACTTGAGCTGAGCACAGCAACCTTGGCAGCCACCAGGGCTCCAGGGCCCGGGGTGGAGGGCCCTTCCCCGGGAGGGACGGCTGTGTCCCAGGGACAGGCTGGTCTGCCACGTGAGGGAGGCCCCGACCGGGACTGGCCTCCCAGGAGACATCAAATGGGGCAGGAGGCCAGGCCCACAGCAAGCCAGGGGGCCTTCAGTTGGGGGGCTCCCGGGGAAGCCGCTGCACCCAGGAGCTTGTGCTGCACAGCCAACAGGCTCTCAGATCCGGCCCCATTACTGCGAAGCAGGACCCCACCAGTGGGGTGGGTGTTCACTGTGGGGAAAGCCAGGACCACCTACCACGGCCCTCTTGAGCGCCTGAGGAGACCTTCCTGTCCCCACCGACCAGGGCCGAGTCGTCGCTGGAGGGGGGCCGCGGGGAGCTGCAGCCCAGACCCCTGGTGACCACAAACCGCGACACGTGAAAGACACGCGTGACACACGCGACGGGCACGCGTGACGTGCACGACGGACACGCGTGACACGCGCACGCTCAAGACAGCCCTCCTCCAGCCTTCGTCCACCCGCGGCGCTGCCAGCTCCATCGTTAGCCAGCTCGTCGACCAGTTTAGCGTAGTGTCAGAGTCTCTGTTTTAAACTGACCGCTTGACCCTAAACAGACTTCCTGAGAGTCTGCATGTACAGCCCCAGACCACCAGCCCTGTGAGGGGCAAGTTTAAGCTGCAACAAAAGATGATTTGGAGGAAGGAGATACGGGTGGTCGTGTGGACTCACGCCCGTGTTGGATCAGGCCCCAGGAGCTGAGTGAGGCCTCCCCTTGCACAGGGCACCCTCGGCCGGCCTCTCTGCCATCAGACCCACAGGACCCAACCCAAGGACAAAACAAGTAGGCCCGACGCTGAGAGCTACCAGGATGTAAGCCCCTCAAGGCCGGCATGGCGCCCACCTTCCAACCGACTGTTCTCACGGGACGAAGGCAGCAGCAATGCAGAGACCAAGTCCACGTGACTAGCGGCCCTCGAGCGAGTGGGAGCAGGGGCCCAGGCTCTCGGTGCGACCCTGAGAAGCGTCGCGCTGCGCAGGGTGCACGTTGTCTCCTTTGGCTGGTATGCTCTTTGTAAGACACTGCCAGATTCTTAGCTGAAATTTCCAAGAGAACCAAAGGGTAGTCTCTCCTGTTTGCCGATGAGATTCTGACGCAAGGAAACTGCAGAGCGGGGCCAACTTCCAGCCTCCCCTGCCCTGGCTCTCAGCCGGCGTCAGGAGGCAGAACTGTGACTATCGAGGGGACGTGCGGGGACCACCGTCATCTGCAGTGGAGGGCAGATGGCCGGCCAGGACCCGCCCTCGCCCAGCGAACGATGCTGGGCTAATGTTTCCAGGAAAGAAGCTCAGTGGAAACAGCACCACCTGCCACACCAGCCCCGGGAGACAGGGAGGTAACAAGGATGGAGCGTGTCTTAAGAAGCCGCTATTGTTCCGCTGTACCTGACAGAGGCCTTGAGTTCTGTACGCAAGTACAGACTCAGTTCTTTACATTTCTGACCTTATTGACCACGTGCAGATTCAGTAAACACCTAACATGTGCCAGGAATGTGTGAGAAGCAGAGGAAAGAGATGAAAGAGGCGTCGACCCCAGTGAAGATTGCAGACAGGAGACGAGACGGACGCCAGAGGAGCAGTGTCTTCCTGGAGGAGGTGCTGAGGTCTGGGCCCTGAAGGAGGAGTGGCAGTCTTCCATGCGGCAAGAGCTGTATTCAGTGTCACTGTGGACGGAGTGAGAGGAGAGCACGGACCAGGGGGACATGGTTTCATCCTGCAGCCAATGAGGCCGTGAAGCGCCTGATGGGAGATGACCCGCCCAGCACGGCAGACAGACATTTGCGCGGATTTTCCAGGAAAAGCAAAGCACACATGTGATCGTTCTGGGAGAGTCAACTGTAGAAGTACTGACACCAACGTGCCAATAAGAGACACTCCAAGTATCACCCACTGTTCCTTTTGAAATCACATTACTTTTCTTAGAACATTCTTTTACCTGCTTCTATGATACCTGAAATAGTAAACTGCTTTTTCTTAAATATATATTTTTTGTCAAGCTATTTAGCTTTTCACTAATTTGCCACAGTCTTCCTCCAACTAACAGACCTAATGAGATTTGGCTAAATTCCCTTTGAATGAATCCTGAAGCACACGTGGGCAGATGTAGGCCTGCAGGACTGCCCTGCTCCTGCCCTGGGGCGCAAACACCAGGGAGGAGGGGAGTGTGTGCGGTACAGAAGCGGGGGTCCCCCAGCGGCTCCCAGGAGGCCTCAGGAGGGCCTGGCAGGCCAAGCGCCGCTCCTGAGAGGCCTGTGCCACCTGCCCTGCCCCCCATGACTGCCCTCAGCTCCCCCTGACTTTGACTCGGTGCCCGCCACCCCCACCTCCCACAACAGTCCTCAGCTCTGGCGGCTCAGGACCGAGGCCAGCCTGTCCCCGGCCCTGGGAGGCGCCCCAGAGCCTGGCCTCCTCCCGCAGAGCTGAGGGCCTCCCTGCAGCCCTGTCAGCACACACAGTGTCTAGACACGCCACGACACTTAAGTCACGTCTCTACGCAACCTAGCAGGAGGGCACCGCCAGTATGCTTCTCTCCACAGAGGGCACTCAGTCCACCGGTATTTATTAAGCACCTACTATATGCCAGCATTTCAGGGAATGCTGGAGATTAAACACTAAAGATAAATAAGCCCCCAAGGAGGAATCATTGTCTCACGGGGAGGGAACTCAGGGCCAGAAGAACCTTATCAGGATGAGGGGGGTGGCCACACGTACGAACCGTCCCCCAGGATAGACGGACCAAGAGGCCCTGGCGTATGAACTGGGGTCTTCCTGGGCCTTGAGCCTCAAAGGCCTCAGGAGGCGCGCTGTACAAGCCAGAGCAGGAAGCTTCAGGGTCAGGAGCCCAGGGGCTCCCGGGTGAGGTTGGTGGGAAGGGCCCCGGGGGAAGCAAGGAGCCCGTCCAGGGGTGCAGCTCGGGGGCTCAGCCCCCAGAACGCTCCTCGCTCGGAGTCTGGCCAGTAGGACCCTCGGAAAGCCGGGTCCTTCTGGGAAGTAGGGGCCGACCCGAGCCCGGGCTGTCTGAAGAGCGAAGGCTGGGGGCGCCCAGCACTGAGGCCCTCCATCCCCTCACCCAGTCTCTCCGTCTCTGACTGTCTCTGCGTCTCCCCGTCTTTCTCTGTCTCCCTCTCTCTCTGTCTCTCCCTGTCTGTCTCTCCCTGTCTCTCCCTCCCTGTCTCTCCCTGTCTCTCTGTCTCTGTCTCTCTATCTCCCTGTCTGTCTCTCCCCGTCTCTCCCTGTCTCTCTGTCTCCCTGTCTCTCTCTGTCTCTATCTCCCTGTCTCCCTGTCTCTCTGTCTCTATCCCCCTCTCTCTCCCCGTCTCTCTGTCTCTCTCCCCGTCTCTCCCCATCTCTCCCTGTCCCCCTCTCTCTCCCCGTCTCTCCCCGTCTCTCCCCGTCTTTCCCCGTCTCTCTGTCCCTCTCCCCCTCTCTCTCCCCGTCTCTCTGTCTCTATCCCCCTCTCTCCCCGTCTCTCCCCGTCTCTCCCCGTCTCTCCCCATCTATCCCCCTCTCTCCCCGTCTATCCCCCTCTCTCTCCCCGTCTCGACAGACATCCCTGGATGCAGGCTGTTGTCGTGGCTCAGCCGTGTGTCCTGGCACTGACCTGGACCAGGGTCTCTCGTCTGTGACTCCCCACCGTCTCTGTGGGTTTGCCCTGAGGATGGACACGTGGGCGTCTCAAGTCTTTGCTCAGTGAACGCCGCGTTTGTGACCCCTGGCCCTGCTTGGCACCCTTTCCTGGAGCTGCTTGCTGTGGGACAGGGTCAGAGCAGAAGCTCCGCGGAGCTCGGCAGGCTCCACGCCCGAGGAGAGCCAGGGCCCCGCTCGGGTCCTGCCGAGTCAGCAGAAAGCACCGGCCCGCGCAGCCGCCCCAGGAGGCCGGCCTCCTGAGCGGGACAGAGCTGACGCCGCTGCCGGAGCCTCCAGCTCTCTGCCGGCCCTGAATCTTGACCCTCGCTGCTCCTTGCCATCCGCCCAACACCCTCAGGACATGAGCAAGTCGCTCCCTAGAAACAGACCAGCTGCTTTGGAGAAGAAACTTCTGAAGCCCAAGTTAAGCCCGGGCAGAGGCCGGCGCCAAAAATACCTCCCCTTGTGTTACGAGAAACCACGGCCCAGGCCTGCCGGAGCCACGCACGCCTCTGTCACCTGTCACCTGTCACCTCTCACCGCGCCTGCCCCACCCCCGGCCCTGGGGCCAGCTTTCTGCTCTGGGCCATTTTCTCCCGAAATGAAGCTTCAGAGAAGGCCCTTGGGATCATGGACTAATTTAGCAAATAAAAGTACAGGACGTACATTAAAGTGTGAGTTTAAGATAAACGATGAATTTTTTAGCATAGCTTCATCCCATGCAGTATTTGGGTCACACTTTACAGTAACAAAATTTCTAGTCCATCCGAAATCCAAGTTTAGCAGAGCCTCCCCTTTCTACCTGGGAGCATTGCCTTTACAGATTCTCATCGTCCTGGGCTCCCACCTGCAGGTGAGGGTGGACGCAGTGATCTCACGGGGCCCCAGGTCCCGAAGACACCACGTTCCTTCTTTAGTAAACAGCGAGCGGCTCATGCCAGGAAGGTCTGCCGTCCACATCGGCAGGACCCAGGCCAGGAAGCGAGGGCCAGCCCGCTGAGCAACAGACGTCAGACTGAGCGACGGCCACACACCCTGCTCTTGGGCGCTAGACTCGAGGAGGCCAGCTCCAGGAGCGGCCAGGCCAGCCCCTGCCCTCCACCCCCCAAGACGACAGGGCATTCAGGGCCCTGCCTCCACGCCGAGAGCCTTGGGGCTGCAGAGGGCCTCCCTTGCTTCCTGCCCTCTGTGGGCCCAGCAGCTGCCTGTCAGCTTCCCTCCCAACACAGCAACAAGCTGCGTGTTTGCAGGCAGAATTGCCCCAGGTGCTGGGCCTGTGCGTGTGCCTCTCCGTCCGGCGTCTGCTGGCTCACCCTTGTGTCGTGACACAGGGCCCTGCTGCTTCCAGCACGACGCTTGGCTCATCCACCAGACCCTGCCAGGCAGGGGTCAACTCGGTGTCCCGGTGGGGAGGCGGAGGCAGCTACTGCAGAGAGACCGTGAATCAGACGCAGGCTGGGCCTTCGTCCCCAGGGGCCACCAGGACTCTCCGCTGGGCAGTCTCTCAGGAAGCTACTCAGAGTGACCGTCTATGCTCTTCACTTTCACTGTTCTATTCTAGGGTGGCTACTCTAATAATCAGAGGAAGAAGCTGAGCTCAACAGCAAGGCCACCACTTCCTGATTCCTGAGGCTGGACTGAGAACGCCCTGCCGCCTCCACATGGAGGATGTGTGGCAGGCTCTGGGGACCTCCTCTGCGGCCTGCCCTCAGCAGAGACAGCACTTCTGTCTGTGTCAGGCCTGCTGGTCCCCATCGGGCCTGCTCGACCCCGTCGGGCCTGCCTGTCCACCTCAGGCCTGCTCGTCCCCGTCAGGCCTGCCCTTGTCCCCGTCAGGCCTGCTCATCCGCGTCGGGCCTGCCTGTCTGCCTCGGGCCTGCTCGTCCCCGTCGGGCCTGCCTGTCCGCCTCAGGCCTGCTCGACCCCGTCAGGCCTGCCTGTCCACCTCGGGCCTGCTCGTCCCCGTCAGGCCTGCCTGTCTGCCTCAGGCCTGCCCGTCCCCGTCGGGCCTGCCTGTCTGCCTCGGGCCTGCTTGTCTGTGTCAGATGCTCTTGCTGGCCACGCGTCTGGGGCCATGTAGGGCCAGCGGCCAAGGCTGTGATGCTTTGTTGCTGCCCCAGGGGCAGAAGGACCTCTCGGCAGCTCAGCCACCAGGGGAGGAAAGCTCACGAGAGTGGACAACACGATGTCAGGCAAGCTCCCTGCTGTGGTCCTGAAGGTAGTCCACCCAAAGTCTACAGGCTGACAAGGTTTCCAGGCCTCCTATTTCCAGCACGTCAGGTGAAGGACAGCGGACCTAGCACCTGCCCTAATTCAGTGCCAGGAGTGGAGGGGTTCCTGACCGTGGGAAGGTGCCAGAGCCTCGGGAGCCACTGAGATGAGGCCCAAGCACCCCAGGAGGACCAGTCAGTGGGGCGTGGTCCCGCGGGCTCCCACCCATCCCCTTGCAAAGACGCTGAGAACAGTGACTGTTACCCGACTATCACCGAAGAGCATGAGGTCGGTGGGGTTTGATCTTCAGCATACTTTACGAGTGAGGGAAGAGTGATGAAGGTAGGTTGCTATTCTGTGTGGAATCTATCATATTCTAGAACTGCCATCCTGTTCCCTAAAACCCTGGCATCCAGGGGGCCAGCGGCCCTGGGGACACTGATTTCAAAGAAGAGAAAGATCGGAAGCTGGAGTCACCAGTCCTATACTAACTCTTGATTTCTCTTCCTCCTCCTCTTCTTCCTTCTTCCCCTCTGTTTCTCTCCACACCCCTCCGGTCCTCACGGGCGCCTCGCTCTCCTTGTCGCCACCCTAAGCTCCAGTGGTGTCAGCTGCAAACAGTGGGCGCTTGTGGTGGCTTCATCCGACTGGAAACTGGGTCTGTGCTCCACACCGTCAGCTGCCCCCTCCTGTCCTGGGTCCCAGGCACGGAGGCGAGCTCAAAGCAGTGGTCTGGTTCACCACAGCACAGCAAAAATAAAACCTCATGACAGTGAGTGACCAAATCAAAAGAGAGCGTCTTTTTCTTGTTCACTGCTGCCACACAATCAGCTGACAGGAGTGCTCCCACACCTGGCCCTGCCCTCCCCCAGCCCCCAAGACTCCAGGTGGGACGAGAGACAGCATGCGTGCCGTCCACCTCACGAAGCGCGGACAGAGGACCAGCTCCTGTGCTAAAGGCCTGTGTTTCTCGGAAGCACTGACAGGCACTGCCTTAGAATTGCTGGTGAGCTGCAGACACAGACCCGCACCCGGCAGGGTGAGGCTGGGTGTGACTGCTGAAGGATTCAGTCGGAAGATTCTCTGCCTGGGGTGTCAGCAAGCTTTCCTGCAAGCTTGTTACCACTTGGGATTTGCCTTGGTCTGAGCCTTCAGAAATCTATAAAATTGGATCCAACAGATAACTCTTTTTCTCTGGATGGCAGAAACGAGATCGCCAAGAATTAATACTATACGTGCTTCTACTGAGCACTTTCATAAGCGTGTATTTCATTTAGGCCTCTAGACTCCTCGGTCCATGGAATTCTCCAGGCACGGATACTAGAGTGGGTTGTGTTCCCCTCTCCAGGGGACCTTCCTGACCCAGGGACTGAACCCAGGCTTCCTGCACTGCAGGCGGGCTCTTTACCTTCTGCGCCACCGGGGAAGCCCTGTTCCATCTGACGTCACAGCAGCTCTGAAGGGAGAGCTGTCGTCTCCTGCAGGAGGGAACAGTGCGGTCGGAGGGGCTAAACTCCCTGGCTGAGGTGCAGCCATGCCCAGAACAGGTCTGCCTGGCCCAGGGCCCCCGCGCCTGGCAGGCCATCAGCACACACGCCAGTCTGGCCCACCTGTTACCACTGTCGTTAAACTCTGGTTCTTGTGGGTCCAAGCCCGACACCTAAGCGAAATAAAGCACTTCAGCTGCCGAAGGCTGGGCCCTCGGGAATATCACAGACTGCGGCGACCCGGCTGCCAGTCGCAGGAAACCAGCCATGCTCCCACCCATTTCGTCACATGGAGGATCTCTGTGAGCTCCTCAGAGCTCTGAGTCCTAATGTGACTTTGTAAAAGTGGGTGAGCTTGGGGTACCTGAGGCCCTGGAAGGCAGGGTGGATGAACAGACACTTCCTCTCCATAAGCCCCACTCCCAGGCACACCAGCAGGGTCTGGGCCTGTTGTGATTTCAGGAAGAAGGTGGCACAGGTTCAGACCATCTGAGAAGTGGGAGTTGTCACGGGGATCCCCAAGTAATCACCTGAACTACACCAATTAGCTAAAACAGTCTTTGCTTTTGGTGGAATCACATCAAATCATTCAACACTCACCAGCTGCTCTTTGGCAATTAAATATGCCTTTGATCAACAAAATGGTAAGATGCATCAATGTACAAATGAACATAGGCTTTGTGGGGAAAACAATGAAAAGGTCTTTGATAATAGAAAGATTGAGATTATCATTGTTCTCGATGAGTTCTGGTACCCCAGAGAGGCTGAGATCTCGCTGTGTGGCAAGATCAATCAAATTGATAGGAAACCCATCACTATTCTGCTAGATGGTGGTGAAAGGAAATTATAACTCAATGAGAGAATAACCCACCTTGCTCATGGTCAAATCATGTGATGAAAATGATTGCTGACCCATTTTGTTATAAAACATCCGTGATAAGTTGTGGCACAACAGGCATCTCATCCGCCAGGGGCACAGAAACTGGTTCCGCTGGCGGGAAGAGGTTCGAGTGTGGCAACAGTTCTGAGAGCAGGGCCAGCTTAGGCTCCGCTACGCGGGGATCTGGGCGGCAGGCGGCAGGGGCTGTTGGCAAGAGCTTTATGGTGCTGACAATCTTCCAAAGAAACGCTTTGTGGGGCATTAAGCAGCCTGTTAGAGTTAGGGTTTAAAGACTACATAGTAATAGAGAGACTGATTATAAACTTGATTAAAGATAGCAAGATATGAAATTGTTCTGAGTATGATTACAAGCTTACGTGGAGTGCACTAGGAAAGAGGTATGAGAAAACACAGCAGATGACATGCATGCTGGGATATTCTTATCTCACCAGAGCTTCTGCGGCATGGCTTAAGTTCAGACTTTCCAACTAAAGTTACTTCTTTGAACAGAGGGGCGTCTCGGTTTTCCATCTTGGTTGTGCTAAGAGGCGGTTCCGAGCCAGGGCTGCACACAGGCTCACGGCTAGCCACGTGTCTCCCCGAGGGACTCCAGGTGACGCCTAGTAGCCCCTCCAGATGGAGCTCAACATCCCCTCCAGAGGACACCCCTCCGCTTGAGGACCAGAAATAAGCAGCACCTTCAAAAACATCATGATAAAATACATATTACAAAATAGAAACACAGCACCTAGAAAAAGCCATTATATAATGGATTCATTTGACCTACAACTTAAAGCCTTGGAAAACTGCCCACACAGTCCACCAGGTTGAAAAACGTTTGACCTACAATTCAGAGCTGCATTTATCTTCTTCAACATAACTATTTTTTCAAATTTATATCACTCCATAAAACAACAGCTCTTTTCACAGTGACAATTATAAGCAAAAAATAATGCGAAACTTTTTTCTGTACCTTCTCCCCCAAACTCACTGACTCAGATTCTGTGGAAACGTGTTTCCTGGGCTTACATCTCCCTAACCCACCCGCCCCCGGCCCCCGCCCCTCCCCGCCCCCGTCGGCTCTTTCTGACTTGGGAGATCCTGGTTTTCCTGAGGTTGACGAGATAAAATACGCAGAAGTGATTCATAAAAAGCAAAGCAAGACGAAGCTGTGGCTCTGCACACTAAGACGCACACAGGTCACTGCTCCTGGACACCTGGGTCCCAGAGACACAGGCCTCTCCCGGGCCCGACAGAAAGACACCAGCGTCACAGGTTCACCCAGCTATCTGCGTCCTGGCGCTGGGGCGGAGGAGGCTCCGCACGCAGGAATCAGGCACTTTTCTCAGCTGAAACCTGGGCAGAGCCTGGAGAAAAGCCAGTTAAAGGATGACCAGACGGGAGGGTGGAAACACAAGTTCCTGGAAGACGCGGTTGGCTTGCCCCAGGGGCAGGACAGAGCCTGGATGTCTCCGGGGCTCTCGGGACCAGGGTGTGCAGGGACAGCGGGCACCTGAGCACCTCCCCCTGGGCCCAGGAGAGCGGGAGGGGCAAGGGGGCCTCGCGGCAGCAAGAGGTGCCAGCGGAGACCTCGGGCGCCGTCAGGGCTCAAGGCGTGGCATCAGCCACAGCACCCGCTCAGCGCGAAGCTCCAGATGAGCGTTGCTCCGGTGAGCCCGAAACGACACCGGACTGACTCGCGCCCTGAGCACCTCCCGAGCAGCGAGGGTGATCTCCTCCCGGCAGAGGCCTGCGCGTCTTCCCTCACGTCTGCCTGCCACTCCAGCTCCGACAGCGCAGTCACACCTTCAGAGAAGCTTCAAGCCGCCAGAGTCACAGCTTCAAGAGCTGCAGCCGCAAGGGGAGCAGACCTTCCCAACGAGCCGCCAGCGGGCGCCCACCTGGCGCACGGGGTCCCAGCGCCCCGGCCCCGGGACCACCGCACCCCGGTTTCTGCTCCGGCCCGCCGGCACACGGGGCAGGAGCTGTATTCCCACTGCGCACCGTCCATCCCATCTGTTCAGAGCAAGAGTCTGCAGTTCCACCCTTGGAGTGGACCCCTGAAGGAGTGGGGCCTCTTTCAGGATCTGGGCCTCTTTGCGTGACGCCCTCTCCCAGGTCCCAGGTCCCTCCCACACACAGAGCTCGTGTTGCTTCTCTGAGCTCCACTAGGGCGTCTTAGGGGGTCTGCAGTTCAGAAGGGGGGACACGGTGCCCTTGCCGGGGACAGAGCTGGCGGTGGGCATGGAGGGAGGGCACAGGGCCCAGCCAGTCCCTGCCGGGCCAGCAGCAGTGCCAGCGGAGACACGGGGCCATCGCCACTTTCCAAGCCACCTGAAGCTAGCAGTCGCTCAGCTGCCAGGCTGCCCCAGGTAACAAGGTAGAAATATTTTCCCCACTTCCCCGGCGACTGAGACCGGGACTGGGAAACTGGCGGGCGCAGAGGCCCGTGTTCCTCTCTTCTCTGTTGCTGAAGTCGTCGCCAGCTCTTCTCCTGTCCTGTGCTGACCCAGGAAGGAGCTCTTTCCATGGTTTCTGCCGTCTGCCAAGTGGCCTGCGCCCTTCCATGCAAAGACCCAGGGGGTCTCGGGGCAGGGGGCTCTGCAGGCCACAGCCGCCTTGGGGACCTCAGGGCAGCAGAAGGGGAAGTGAGAGCGGTGGGTAGGGGGCCCTCCGAAAGGGGACCCCAGTCCCTGAGGGGGTGCCTGGCCCCCCAGAGCTTCCCTTCCAGCAAAGCTCACACTCACACCACCACACACAACGGGTCTGCGAGGGCCCAGCTCTGGGGAGGGGAGCTCTCCAGCCTGGAAGTGGTACCTTCTCCTAAACTTCCCTTTCAAAACTGGCCTGGGTCCTTGGCATTCTTGGAAAAATCTGGCCAAGAAGACTTGATAAATTCACAGAAAAAAATTGTGTTAATGAATGCATCACCGGACATTATTTACTTTAAAAAAATGAAAGCCTAAAGCCCCAGAACATAAGCGTTAAGAGGGCAGAGGAGGGAGAGGCCGCCTGGCACTGGGGAGACACCTCAGCATGTGAGCCAGGCTTCTCTGCACCCCCAGGGGCAGACGCAGCAAGACCTCAGGCAAGTGCTGGGCCCTCTCCCGGCTGCCCCTCCGCCCTGCCCAGCGATGCGCCCAGGGGCTCGGGTCAACACGATCACGTTCCTCTTTGTTTTTCAAAGAGGTCAAAGGTCAGGGGCCGGGGGCTGAAGAGACTGGGATTCTGAAATGTGGTTTCTTAGAAAACACCCCCAGGAAGAAAATACTTCTGTCACAAAGTATCAGTGCTGACCAGATGCCACCGAATTTTTTTTTTTTTTTTTGCATGTGTCCCTTAACAGCTGGCAAGAGTATGAGCTCAAGTTATTCACCAGGAGCACACACTTTCTGTTTGTCTCCAGATAAAGGGATTTAAAATCCTATTTGTCAGTAAGGCCTGGTGAAAACTGTGGGATGGATTCTTCTAGACCAAGAGGAGGCATCCCTGCTCCCTGCGCGTGGTCCCAGGACTGCAGGACTGCTCAGGACTGCTCCCGCCTCCCACCCGTGACCGGGGGTTTTCCCTGGGTGAGTCCCATCGCAACCAGTGGGTCCTTCAGCAGAGCAGAGCTGAGGACCACTGTCACTGCCGGTTCCGTCGCGGGGCTTTTATCCACCTAAACCCCACCTCCTTACCGTTTAGAAGCTCCCGGCTGTTCCCGCTCTGTTGGGGTCCAGCAGCACATCCGATCATGCGTCTGACCACATAGGCCGTCTTGGGATGTGTTCCCGGCTTCGTGTACAGCATGTACATCTTGTCTTTTCAGGCGCTGGTTTCTATTACATCTCCACTCCCTGGGGGCTTTGGACAAATAGGTTCTCAGAAAATACTGAGGAAAATCTGAAGCAGATCGCGTGGTGTGTAAGCTCCGTTGTGTCAGACTCTGTGCCGCCCCATGGACTGTACCCTGCTGGGCTCCTCTGTCCATGGGATTTCCCAGGCAAGAATACGGGAGTGGGTTGCCATTTCCTACTCCAGGGGATCTTCCCGACGCAGGGATCGAACCCGGGTCTCCTGCATCTCCGGCACTCAGCCACCTGGGAAGCCGTTTAAGCAGACTTTTTTAAGCCATTTCATCCACCATGATGACAACATGCGCAGTACATTAAGCGATCCCCCTCCAAGCCCAGCGCTTCAGAGCCGACCTTGTGCTTAAAGTGGGTCTCTATAGACAATTCAGAACGGGGGGGGGGGGGGCTCACACTCCCTGGATGGCCCTTGACCCAGAGGCCAGTGTCCTCGCGGTAGCAGGAGGGGCCCTGAGAAGATGGAGCCGGAGCAGAGGCCAAGGCCACGCTGCCCGAGCCCAGAACCCCGGGACGGTCGGGGGCTGGCACAGAGACCCTTGGAGCCTCCAGAGGGACACGCTCACCGGCAGCCCTGACGTTACTCTGGCCGCAGAACGGTGGGAGACCACGCTGCTGTCGTTTAAACCTGCCCAGCTCAAGGGACGTGCTGTGGTGGCCCCAGGACTTGGTTCAGGACCCAGGAGGAGAAAAGCGTCCAGTCAGTTCTAAGGAGGGCAGCTGCCCCAAAGCAAGAGCCTGCAAAGCCCCAGCGTCTTAGAGTCGCTTCCAGACCAGCCCTCAGGCCGCGCACACTCCTGGAAACCCTGCAGCCACACCTTCTGCCCAGGACCCCAGGATGACGTCCCCCTGTGGGCTGCCCTGTGAGGTGCCTCAGGCGCAAGTTGAGTGGGCTTGGTGAGGGGAGCCCACAGGACTACCCCGGGCCCCAGAGGGGCATGGCCTTGGCCGGAGCGGGGGGCTCTGTGGCTTGAACCAATGAGAGAGCTTCCCATTTCACCGCGCTGATAAACAGCAGGCAAGGGCAAGACTGGACTCTGCTCTCCTCACCAAGAGCGCGGAGGTGTTGACTCAAAGTCGGAGACTTGGCTGTTGGTTATTATCCGCACAACACAGCATGGGTACCCGGGGTGCCTGGCGCGTGAACTCCACGGGGTGAGCACGCTCCTGGCTCCGTCTCAAGCATTCAACCCCGCGGCTCTGAGCAGGTTAGAGCCCGCAGTGAGCAGGCAGCCAGCGGTGCTGTTGCAAACCTGGAGAGCAGGCCGAGGACTCGCCAGGAGGGTGTGTGGGGCCCTCACTCTGAACACTGGCAGGGCCAGCGCCCAGGTCACAGTCTTCACACCAAAGAACCTAATCGGTAACTTAATCACACTTCCAGGAGGTACAGAAAAAATGAGCGAGAAAATCTTGTAGAAATTCTTGGCACTTGGTAGCTCAGCGTCTAAGAGTACAGAACCCAGCGGATCCCAGGGACCAGCTCAGCGAACACTGCAGCCTGTCGTCCTCCCACCCTCGATCAGGACAGATCCCTCCAGAAATGCAGCTGGAGGGGAGCAGCTCAGGGACCAGGCACACCGTGCCCGAACCTCAGGCCAAGACCCGCCTCCAAGTTACCCGGCCACACCCGCGCGTGTCTCCCACACTGTGTACGTGGCTCCAGGCAGCGGTTTCAGCCTAGGCTTGTAGAGGAGGCAACCGCCATCTCAGAAAGACACCGTGAAAGGCCAGGTGTCACTCCACAGCGACTGCAGGAGCCGCGGCCCGGCGCCCCAGCTTGCCCCCTCTCTGGCTCTGCCGCGGGTCCCATGAGTCAGCTCACAAAACTAAAACTGCCGCTGTCATAAGGAAAAGCAAGAAACATTCCTTGAATATTTCAGAGCAAAATGCTTCTGAAAGCCCTTGGTTCCTCCGCAGAAAACATATTTAAAGAAGAAGTGTCATGAGTCAGTAGCAGCTGCTCCCCCACCTGTTATTTATTCCCATCACTAACACTCTCGTGGCGTTTTGGAAAGAGCTGAGCATTTTCCTACAGAAATACTCTGGGTTCTGGAGCGCGCACCTGGCTGCATCCGACTGCTGTGAGACAAAGGCTCCCAGGGCGTCTGAGCGGAGCCGGCCTCCCCGTCGGCCCGCAGGGCCGAGCCCCGAGCCAGACCCCCTCCGCAGCCCTCTGGCCTCCCCGCCCTGCTCCGGGCCTCTTCCTGCAAGGACTCAGGTGGACACATCTGTAATTCTCCCTGCCAGAGGGCATCTGGAGTGAGGGTCCTTGGAGCACTGGACACGCACCCTGAGGGTCCGAACTCAGACGCTGGCTGCTGGTGAGGCCAGAGCGAGGGGGGCCAGGTCCATGTCTCCATCTGTCTGCAGCCCCCAGAGAAGCTGAACCCTGGACTCACTTTCTCTTGCTGCTGTAACAAATGTCTCCAAACAAACAAAACCTCATCCTGCATTTGGGAAGGGCAGAGACAGGCCCTTGGGCTAAGCCCCACTGTCTACACGGCTGCTCTTCAGGGGCCTCCAGGGTACAGTCCTTCCTGCTCCTCCAGCTCCCAGAGGCCACTTTTTGCTTGGCTCCTGGCCCCTCCCCCACCATCTCTCTGGTCCTGACCTCTGCTCCCACAGTCACACCCACTTCCTGACTGACCACCCTGCCCCCTCCTCCCTTATTAGGACCCTCTGGAGTCTTGCCAAGAGAACACACTGGTCAGAGCAAACACCCTCTTCCAACAACACAAGAGAAGACTCTACACGTGGACATCACCAGGTCAACACCAAATCAGACTGATTATATTCTTTGCAGCCAAAGATGGAGAAGCTCTATACAGTCAGCAAAAACAAGACCGGGAGCTGACTGTGGCTCAGATCATGAACTCCTTATTGCCAAATTTAGACTTAAATTGAAGAAAGTAGGGAAAACCACTAGACCATTCAGGCATGCCCTAAATCAAATTCCTTATGATTATACAGTGGAAGGGAGAAACAGATTCAAGCGACTAGATCTGATAGATAGAGTGCCTGCAGAACTATGGAACGAGGTTCATGACATTGTGCAGGAGCAAGTGATCAAGACTGTCCCCAGAAAAAGAAATGCCAAAAGGCAAAATGGTTGTCGGAAAAGGCCTTACACATAGCTGTGAAAAGAAGAGAAGCAAAAGGCAGAGGAGAAGAGGAAAGATATGCCCATATGAATGCAGAGCTCCAAAGAATAGCAAGGAGAGATAAGAAAGCCTTCCTCAGTGATCAACGCAAAGAAATAGAGGAAAACAATAGAATGGGAAAGAAGAGATGTCTTCAAGAAAATTAGAGATACCAAGGGAACATTTCATGGAAAGATGGGCTCGATAAAGGACAGAAATGGTCTGGACCTAACAGAAGATATTAAGAAGAGGTGGCAAGAATACACAGAGAACTATACAAAAAAGATCTTCACGGCCCAGATAATCACGATGGTGTGATCTCTCACGTAGAGCCAGACATCTTGGAATGTGAAGTCAAGTGGGCCTTAGAAAGCATCACTACGAACAAAGCTAGTGGAGGTGATGGCATTCCAGTTGAGCTGTTTCAAATCCTGAAAGATGATGCTGTGAAAGTGCTGCGCTCAATATGCCAGCAAATTTGGAAAACTCAGCAGTGGCCACAGGACAGGAAAAGGTCAGTTTTCATTCCTATTCCAAAGAAAGGCAATGCCAAAGAATGCTCAAACTATCACACAGTTGCACTCATCTCACACGCTAGTAAAGTAATGCTCAAAATTCTCCAAGCCAGGATTCAGCAATACGTGAATGGTGAAGTTCCAGATGTTCAAGCTGGTTTTAGAAAAGGCAGAGGAACCAGAGATCAGATTGCCAACATCCATTGGATCATCGAAAAGGCAATAGAGTTCCAGAAAAACATCTATTTCTGTTTTATTGACTATACTAAAGCCTTTGACTGTATGGATCACAACAAATTGTGGAAAATTCTTCAAGAGATGGGAATACCAGACCACCTGACCTGCCTCCTGAGAAATCTGAATGCAGGTCAAGAGGGAACAGTTAGAACTGGACATGGAACAACGGACTGGTTCCAAATCAGGAAAGGAGTACATCAAGGCTGTATGTTGTCACCCTGCTTGTTTAACTTATATGCAGAGTACATCATGAGAAACGTTGGGCTGGAGGAAGCACAAGCTGGAATCAAGATTGCCGGGAGAAATATCAATAACCTCAGATATGCAGATGACACCACCCTTATGGCAGAAAGCAAAGAAGATCTAAAGAGCCTCTTGATGAAAGTGAAAGAGGAGAGTGAAAAGTAGGCTTAAAACTCAATATTCAGAAAACTAAGATCATGGCATCTGGTCCCATCACTTCATGACAAATAGATGGGGAAACAGTGGAAACAGTGACAGACTTTATTTCCTTGGGCTCAAAAGTCACTGCAGATGGTGACTGCAGCCATGAAATTAAAAGATGCTTACTCCTTGGAAGCAAAGTTATGACCAACTGAGACAGCATATTAAAAAGCAGAGACATTACTTTGCTGACAGAGTTTTGTCTAGTCAAAGCTATGGCTTTTCCAGTAGCCATGTATGGATGTGAGGGTTGGACTATAAAGAAAGCTGAGCGCCAAAGAATTGATGCTTTTGAACTGTGGTGTTAGAGAAGACTCTTGAAACTTCTTTGAACTGCAAGGAGATCCAACCAGTCCATTCTAAAGGAAATCAGTCCTGAATATTCATTGGAAGGACTGACGCTGAAGCTGAAGCTCCAATCCTTTGGCCACCTGATGAGAAGAACTGACTCATTTGAAAAGACTCTGATGCTGGGAAAGATTGAAGGCAGGAGGAGAAGGGGACGACAGAGAATGAGTTGATTGGATGGCATCACCAACTTGATGGACATGAGTTTGAGTGAACTCCGGGAGTTGGTGATAGACAGGGATGCCTGGCATGCTGCAGCCCATAGGGTCACAACGAGTTGGATATGACTGAATGACTGAACAGAACTGATTACGTCGGGCCACCCAGCGACCCAGCATTACCTCACATCCCGACGTCCTCGGCTGATCACAAGGGCAGGTCCAGCTGCCACAGGACGCAGCGTGTTCACAGGTTCAGGGGTTCTGGAGGCCAACAGCTCTGGGCCTTCTTCTGTCCACCACATCCTTAATCTAGGTAGCTTTTTAATGATCTCTTTGAATTGCATCAGTTTCTATCACCCTTGAAGCTGATGCTTCACCTTCACCTGACCGTTAGTGAGTGAGTAAGTGAGTGAAGTCGCTCAGTCATGTCCAACTCTTTGCAACCCTGTGGACTGTAGCCCACCAGGCTCCTCTGTCCATGGGATTCTCCAGGCAAGAGTACTGGAGTGGGTTGCCCTTTCCTTCTCCAGGGGATCTTCCCGACCCAGGGATCGAACCCGGGTCTCCCACATTGGAGCAGACGCTTTAACCTCTGGGCCCCCAGGGGAGCCCCTGACCATTGACTGGGCTCCAGTTCCAGGATGCTGGGAGGCGCAGAGGGCAGCGGAAGGCGTCTTTCCCGCCTGCGCCATCCTGCCAGTTGTTGCTGAGCGCCTGGCACGGAAGACGCCAAGCTCAGGGTGACCAGGACCATGGAAGGCACAGGGTCGCAGGTGGGCAGGACAGCGAATGGCCTCCGGGAGGCCCTCTCACTGTGTCCAGTCCAGCCACGTGGACGGAGCCTCCTGGGGCGCATGTCCTTCCCCCAGAAGTCAGCCGGGAGCAGTAAAGTTTCCTGTGGGTTGTGTTTTCTTGCCAGTTTGTGGGAAAAAGCACAAACACAAACCCCAATGATCTGAATGAGTGTCACATGTTAATTTGGAATTTTCACTTCCTCATTGAACCAAAGCGAGAAAGTGAAAGTATAACAAGAGGTCAGAACCTACTTCTTAGGATTTCCCAAATTTCTAGAGGTCGTTGGATTTCCTGTGGAGACGGCAGGCTGTCAGCATGGAGTATACGGCCAACGACAGGGATCGTCACGGCATCTCAGCGCCCACGCGTGTGGTTCCCAGTCAAGTCTGGAGCGCCTGGGTCTCGTGACCCCCTCACCCTCATAAGCTGCGGAAACTGGTGATTGGTCCCCCATGCGCCTCAATTTTTCATCCATAAAGCCCTTAACCCAAGGCCAAGCACCAGCCCAGCCCAGCCCAGGGCAAGAGCTATTGTTACTCCAGGTAAAGTCTGGACCTTTCCAGGGGGCTAATCCCAGGACCCAGGGGGCTTTGATGCTGGAAGGAAGACTTGCTGAGAAGACTAGCCTGAAAGTGTGGTCCGCTCAGCACAGCTAAGGGACAGAGGGAACGGGGGCCCGTGAAGCAGCACAGGGGCCGGGGCTGCAGTGGGAGGGAAGCAGTTCCCATCAGCGCGTATCCTGGCCTCGCTCCAGGCTCCTCTTCCTCTCTTCAGGATCAGACTGGCACCAGAGAGTGCTCTTCCGCAGAGGCTAGGCCTGGGAGGGGAGAAGTTACAAAGTTACAAAGAGGCAGCTCCTCTGGGCCTCTCCACCCAGGACCGGAGTTCTGCCGATGAGTGGGGGCCGTCAGGGGCCAGGCAGTCACATGGACAGGGGCAGGAGGCCCAGCCTCATTTCCTTGTTGATGGGGTGGAAACTGTGTCCCCCACTTAGAATCGGAGAACCATGGCCTTGCCTCCAAATCCTCCTGGAAAGGTGTTTATTTAAATGCTGTCACTGGCCACCAGGAAGCTGTGTGGTGAGGGAGGCTCTGAGACCTCTGGGACTTGGTCTTGTTGGTGCTGGGACCTTGGGCTTCAACCTCCACATGTGAGAATAAGGATTAAATGACACGCACTCGGTGCAGGGCAGGGACCCTGGCTCTGGGTGGCTGTGTGAAGAGCAGGTTGGAGGCTCGATCCTGAAAGGGCGGCAGGGAGGCCCTGGCCCCGGGCGGGGCCCTCGCATCGCCCCGTGCGCTCGCTGAGCGCGGGACCGCGGGCAGGAAGCTGCTGCCGAGCAGCTGGCCCTCCTCTCGCTGACCCTGCCGCAGCTCCTGCCGCTTCCACTCCTGGTCCCAGCGCTGACAGCCACTGCCCTTCTGAAGCCGCTTCCCTCTGGCCACAAGCACCTGTCAACACACAGCTAGACTTCCGTGCAGTGTTCAGGGCCCGCTCCTGACTCTTCTGTTTTTGCATAGTGATACTTTACTCAGTGGGACTTCACAGCACAATAGTAAAAGGTGGTTTGTGATAACAGCCAAAGTTATTAATGATTAGTATGGTCAGATCATTTGAACCGTAATATTGCATGAAGAATTTCTCAAATTGCATCTCACTGCATCAGGTGCGAATAACCTGGGGGTAGGTGTTTGGTATACTGGAACTCAAGTCAGCACCCCATGAGAGTGGCCGATATCCCCACCTCACGTGTGGCCGGTGCCACAGCCATCCCGGGCTCACGAGCCCACCTGGCCGCTTCTCTGGGCTCCTGGTGTGGGCTCGACATCTGCCTGTTGCTCCAGCTGCAGGGGCAGCGAGACGCTTCCCGCCCCCTGCACGCGAGGACTTCTCAGAAAGAGCGACTGGGAGGCCAGAGCTGCTAGAGCAGGACTCCTCCTGTACCGACCAAAAGACAGAACTGCAGGCTAACTGCCATCCAGGCCCAGAGAGGACGGCAGCAGGGCAGATCTCGCTCGTTTCTCTGTCCACTGAATGTTTCCAAGTGCTCCTGTTGCTGACACTCCAGCGAAGGAGGCCCAGCCCCGCACCGCAGTGTCAGCTGACAGGAGCCACAGGCTGGGTGCTCTGGTGCCGCCAGGGCCCAGGGGCTCGTCTTCTGGGCTTTCCTGGGGTCAGCAAACCCTAGAGCAGCTGGGCTCAAGATCCATGGGAGGACCAGGCTGTGACTTTGAGCCTGCTCACAGCAGAACCCCAGAAATCACGGTGAAGCATTGCAGGGTGGGAGGCCCAGAGGCAGCCACACAGCTGACCCTCGCTGCCCACAGTGAGGTATCCGGAGCTCTGGGCCCCGGCGGGAGGGGCCGTGGAGCCCAAGGACTCTGACGCAAACTGAACTCAGACGCAATGAGCCGGGGCAGAGCCCTTCTTTCACCAGATGGCCTGTCTACACAGGCGACTTCATGTCTCAAAAACTTTAAGCTCCCGAGGACATGAGGGGCATGGAGCGAGGCCAGGAAGGGTGAGGCAGGACTGTTGGGAGAAACTCTCTGGGATCGTTACCCGGGGGCCAGCGTGAGGAGCTCCGCCCATGGCCTAGAACTGCAGCTGCTTTATGCTGCAAAGGTGGCTGTGTATCTTCCCTGCCTCCTGAACCAGGAGGGTGGGGGTGGGAGCAGGTAGGGAGCAACATGGCCCTGTGTACCCTTGCTGGCTGAATGCTGCTTACTTCACCCAAAGGAGGCTGCTCTCTGGGCTTCCCACTGGCCCTGGCGCCCTCAGCGGGAGCCCTCCGCCTACCTCCAACCATTTCCCAACCCGTCTCCCCACAACCCTGTTCCAGGTGCCAGCTGATGAGATTTACCCAGGCTCCATGAAGACCAGCAGAGGTGCCACGCCTGCTCCCTAACCCTCTGTGAAGCGCTTAGGGGAGGCCACCTCCTCGGCCACTCCCACCCCATTCTCCCAGCTGCACCAGAAACCCGGCTTCCACCGAGGGCTGGCCTTCAGCAGAGAGAGGGAGCTGGCTTCAGAAGCAGAAGGGGCCCAGTAGGCAAGGTGCTGATGGCAGCCCCAGAGGGGCCCCCTGGAGCATGGGTGGGACAAGAAGGCTGAAAAAAGCGATCAGCATCCATAGGGGGAGTCAGGGTCCATACCAGGGACCAGCGTCCATACCAAGGACCAGCACCCATATCAAGAATAAGCACCCGTACCAAGGACCAGTGTCCATGCCAAGGACCAGTGTCCAAGACAAGGACCAGCGTCCATGCTGCGTGCGTCTTCTCTGAGCCAAGACTGAATTGGTGGCCAGGCCAGCCAAGGACAAACTGTGCAGCGGCCAATTTCCACATGGGCAGAGGTAGGGCAGGGGTCCCTTTACCTCCCCCAGGTGGGAGGCTTGGGTGGAAAAATTCTTACAAAATTTCTAAACAAGGAAAAGAGACATATGATACATGTGAGCAGAGACAGTTCAGCACAGTAGGAAGGAAGACAAGGACCAGTGTCCGAGACAAGGATGAGCATCTATACCAAGGACCAGCACCCACACCAAGGACCAGCACCCACACCAAGGACCAGCACCCACACCAAGGACCAGCACCCACACCAAGGACAAGTGAACTTGTCCACATGCATGGACTTGCCCCACCTCTGTTACTGGAGCCAGCTGAGCCACAGCAGAGGCTGTGCACAGAGCCTTCAGGGTGGCGGGGTGCGGGCCCTCCATCTCGCCCGTGCAGCTGTGCTCATAAACGTGCACATTTCTCGAAACTCGTGCAACAGCGGGTCTACCATGAGTCTACCATATCACATATTGATTATACTGCAAATACGGTTGTTTAGAAAAATTAAGACAAAAGTACACCCACCTATGAAGAAAACGCAAGCCACACAGACTGCAGACTGTAAACACACTGGGAGGGTCTGCAGAAGGGATGTTCTCCCAGGACACCGGCCCTCACTGCTCGTGGTTGGCCTGCTAGGCCCTTCACTGAACCTGAGACTTTTCTGGGTCATGGGAAAAGGAAGGAACTATTCCACCCTTTAAAATGTCTATGAAACACCCAACATGCGGTGGGCCCTCCTTGTGGACAACAGGTGCCAGGTGCCACCACTGAACAGATAGCGTAGATTAATTCTGATCACTATTTTCACTAATCAAACTGGGGAATCAATTTCTTAATCATGATTCATTTTGTTGGTGAAGAACTGGTGGGATTATAAATCGGTTCAAATTTTCTGCTGGAAATTTATAGACGGTTAGAGTCTTCCAGTGTGAATTTCCTCTGGCAAATGAATTTCAAGTCTAAAAATTTATCATGATGAATAAATGACACAATCGCAAGCGTTTATGTACAAAGATGTTCACTGCAACGTCATTTAGACCGACAGCCATCAGATGTCCACCAATGGGGAGAGCAAGTGTATGCGAGCACAGCTGAGGAGGACAGTCTTCCTCCAACCTCCAGGCTCATCCCACTGAGGACAGAAGAGCACCTCGGAGCCCAGGAGGACAGGGGGACACCTCCCAGCCTGTCGGAAGGGAGCCACCCAAAGGTCACCTGGAACAGTAGGTAAATAAGAATAGCACCCTTGGCTTTGGAACGAGCAGGAAGGGAAAGGTGAGCACACAGGCTCCAAGCTCTGCTTGGTCAGTTTGTTAGTATCAGTGAGTTCGCCTGGGGACACACCAAATCCGTTCAAGGAAACGCAGCCAGGACTGACTCGCAAGGTATCTTCACCACAAGCCGTGGAGGACAGAGCCCACCTCCCTTCCTCAGTCACATGCAGGAGCCCTACCTTCCACAGCGTCCCCTTGGGGCTAGGAAGCAAGTTTATGCCATCAGACCAGCGTGAGAGTCAGCAGAAAGGCCTGAAAACCAGGACCAAGGGCAGCGCCTCCTCTGAGAACGCAGGAATGGCTGAGAGGGGCTGTTGCTGCATTCAGAGCGTTGGGGACCCCACCCCTCACTCCGCGTCTCCTAGTCAGATTGTCCCCCACAACCCAGTGCCCGTGACTCTGCCAAGCCAGGATCGTGCAGTTGGGACCCTTCCCTCTTGATGACCCAGACAGCAGCGCAAAGGCTCACCAGCCTCCTTCTCTCTTCCCTTTCTGTCAAGAGAAACAGAAAGGGACCTCACCTGCCTTTTTCGCCTTAACTGAAACTCCTCCTGAATTTTGGATGTTTTCCACTCATAAGTTTGCCCTTTTAAATATCGCACTGAACTTGACTTTTTATTCTCAAGTTGTTTCTACACTTCCAAGGAAGGGCTGAAAGCTGCAAGTCCCGGGCACCCACTCTAATTCTTGAAGTCGTGCTCAGGCTGTGTGTCCGTGAGTGGCGAACACAGAAGGTACTTCCTCCCACTTGAGATGCAGGGGCACAGCCCGAGGGGACCCTGGAAACGTCGCTGATGCTGCGAGAGCACGTCACAGGTCACTTCTGTACAAGGGGAGGTGCCTCGAGACTGGCCAGAGCCGTGCGCGGCACTCCTGCGCCCTAAATGCGGCAGAGACCCTCAGCCAGTTCCATCTCCGCAGGTGAATTCACATTCACGAAGCCTCCTGTCAAGTGTCCAAGACGAGCACAATTATCCCTTCTGATCCAGTCATGTTAAAATCCAAGTTAACTTAAAAATTACTAACTTTTTGCTAATATTGATGTGAGCACGTGAGGCAAAACCCAGCATGTACAGAGCGCAGACGCTGCCGGCAGGAGCTGATGGCAGAGAATTCAGACTGGACCTCGTAGCGTTCTAGGTCTTCATGCTTCTTCCCACTCGACATTCCCGGGGTTTTCAGAGGTCACATCACAAGGAAATGCAGTCACCCCAACAACCCGCTGCCAGACCAGCCAGTCTTCTGATCCCACACGAGCCCCGCGACAGTTGTGGGCACTCTCCTCTTACCCTGGCCCAGTTCCTGTCGGGACTGCCGCCACCCACACCTCGCTGCTTCTTCGTGCGTGTTAGAAAAGGAAGCCCGGAGTCTGCTGCCGTACTTTTTAAACACTGCGTCATGCTGGCGCCTTAGGGACCCCATTCTCGTTTCTTTTAAGACTGTAATCTCCAGAATGTGCAGAAGGCCAGGGCACCCCACTCCGGTGCTCTCGCCTGGAAAATCCCGTGGACGGGGGAGCCTGGTGGGCTGCAGTCCGTGGGGTCACTAAGAGTCGGACACGACTGAGCGACTTCACTTTCATTTTTCACTTTCATGCATTGGAGAAGGCAATGGCAACCCACTCCAGTGTTCTTGCCTGGAGAATCCCAGGGACGAGGGAGCCTGGTGGGCTGCCGTCTGTGGGGTCGCACAGAGTTGGGCACGACTGACGCGACTCAGCAGCAGCTCCAGAATATGGAATCAGAGAAGCCAGATGTGGGGCAGTGGATGTTTCCTTAAGAAACGAGAAAGATGAAAAAGGGAGAGTGTTGTTTTTCAAGTTTTATTAGCAAGAAAAGGCAAGCATGACATCAGCCTCACCTCCCAGGGTGATGCCAGCCAGATAGGTGTCTCCAAAATGGAATGTTTATTTGAGCAAATGGATATCACTCAAGGTTGTTCTGGGTGAAATGCTGATATTCTGCCTGGACACATACCATCTTTGGGAAGTTTGCCTCTGAGTCACTTCCAAACGACACACGCCTGACATTGCCGAGTGCACGCGGTGTCTACTCTTGCCACGAGAGGCGTGATGTCAGCAGGACACCTGTACGCCCCACGTCCGAGGCCCCAGCTCAGCCCAAGTTCCAGCCCTACTCTTCTTGATGTTTCTGTAGACACCCAGCTGCCCTTTAGGAAAAATACTTAACTTCCCTACACTTTTTCTGCAGAATTCATACCCTGAGAAATTACCAAATGCATATGGCTTTGTTTGCTGGATACCAAGCAAATATCCTCATAGCACATTTGTGTCTAGGTGACCATTTGTTTATATAAAACCAAAGAAATATAGTCTCCCCCTCAGATGGTCTCTACATCTGGCTTCATGCTGTGGCCCCAAAGTACCAGCGGCAGTACAAGGGATAAAACCTCTGTCCCGACCAGTCCTCACGACTCAGACACACTTCCCTCCCGTGTGCACACACACGACAGCGCTCGCTCGAGCTCCACGGTGGGTCTGGAGGCAGGGAGAGCCCTGGCTGGCCCCGGGACACGCGCCCCCCGCAGGCACTGCTCACACACCTCAGCTGCAGGCTGGCTGGAGGGCAGTGCTGGGCCAGCCCAGGGGCCTTGGCGGGCGGCCCGGTGGGTTTTTCGCTGCCCAGGGTGCTGCCAGCTCCAGGGCCTGCAGGTGGGAGGTGGCGGTGGAGGCTTGGGACAGGGGGGCGGGCAGTGCACAGCCACGTCCAGCCGCCAGAGTGGCCAGAGCCGCAAGCTGAATGGACCACGGGGGGGGGACAGTATAAAGGGAGGCAGAGAGACCCTCAGGAGCCGGGTCACACTGAGACGACAGGCCAAGGTAGGTCTGTGCAGATCATGCTAAAAGCAGCCGGAAGACATTAGCTGGTTTTAGCAGGAGCAATGTTCTTGGTTTGTGCTCTGGGAGCCTCCGGAGCCGCATGGAGAGCAGGGTCTTTGCAGAACTGCCCGAGGAAGAGCATCACTGCTCAGCAGCACAGACCGTCTCCAAGCCCGGCTGTGAGGGGAGAGCCTGGGTCTGGCCCGAAAGCCCTGAGCAAACCTGCTGCGTCTCTACCTGCTGGGTTCGATCATTCGGCCTCACAAGGCTTCTCGCCAGAGACAGAAAGGCCCCCTCAAGACCACTGTGCAGCGCACACACCTGTACGAGAGACAGCGTCGCACACACCACTGAGCGTGCCATCGCAGCGCTTCCCCCAGGGAGCGCCCCTGCCCGTGCACAGGCGAGTGCAGCCCCTCGCACACCCGCTCCGCTCCGCTGCTGCCCACTGCCGGGCTCCTCGTCTCACGGGCTCCCTGCCCGTTGCCAGCAACCTTTCTTATTGTCTTTAAGCAGATCCCAGACATAGTATTACTTCATCTGTAATATTTCAGAGTTTTCTCTAAAAGTTAAGTACCCTTCTCTGTTCAACGTAGCAGTAATGAGCTCTCACACCTAAAACATTTACAAGTGCTGTTTAATATCGTTAAAATGCCTAATCGGCATTTACATTCATCCAGGTGGCTTGTGAATTTTTTAAACTGTTCTTTAACCAAGTTGCTTCTAATCTGTGGGTTCCCCGGTCTTCCGCCTTTTGCTGAGTAGATCCTAGTGATGTCCTGACTGGGTCCTCAGCCCCTGAGCTTCGTAAGCTGGTAACTAGATCTGACCAAAGTCAAGCTCAGTTTTCTTGGCAAAAGACTTCCTCAATGGTGTTGAGAAAGACCTATACAAAAAAAGTCTTAATGACCTGGATAACCATGATGGTATGGTCACTCACCTAGAGCCTGACACCCTGGAGTTAGAAGCCAAGTAGGCCTTAGGAAGCATCACTATGAACAAAGCTAGTGTAAGTGATGGAATTCCAGCTGAGCTGTTTCAAATCCTAAAAGATGATGCTGTGAAAGTGCTGCACTCAATATGCCAGCAAATTTGGAAAACTCAGCAGTGGCTACAGGACTAGAAAAGGTCAGTTTTTATCCCAGTCCCAAAGGAAGGCAATGAAAAGAATGCTCAAATTACCACATAGTTGGGCTCATCTCACACGCTGGCAAAGTAATGTTCAAAATCCAAGCTAGGTTTCTACAGTACATGAACCAAGAACTTTCAGATGTACAAGCTGGGTTTAGAAAAGGCAGAGGAACCAGAGATCAAATTGCCAACATCCATTTGGTCATAAAGAAAGCAAGGGAATTAAAAAAAAAAAAAAACGTACTTCTGCTTCACTGACTACACTAAAGCCTTTGACCGTGTGGATCACAGCAGAATATGGAAATTCTTAAGGCGATGGGAACACCAGACCACCTGACCTGCCTCCTGAGAAGCCTGTGTGCAGGTCAAGAAGCAACAGTTAGAGCCAGACATGGAATGACGGACTGATTAAAATTGGGAAAGGAGTCCGTCAAGGCTGTACATTGTCACCCTGCTTGTTCAACTTTTATGCAGAGTCCATCATGAGAAACGCTGGGCCGGATGAAGCACAAGCTGGAATCGAGATTGCTGGGAGAAATATCAACAACCTCAAGTGTGGAGATGATGCCACCCTTACGGCGGAAAGTAAAGAGGAACTAAAGAGCCTCTTGATAAAGGTGCAAGAGGAGAGTGGAAAAGCTGGCTTAAAACTCAACATTCAAATAACTTCAGATCGTGGCATCTGGGCCCATCACTTCACGGCAAACAGAAGAGAGGGCAGCAGAAACAAGGCAGATTCTGTCTTCCTGGGCTCCCAAGTCAGTGCAGACGGTGACTGCAGGCACAAAATTCAGACACTTGCTCCTTGGAAGAAAAGCTATGGCAAACCCAGACAGTGTATTAAAAAGCAGAGACATCACTTTGCCAACAAAGGTCCTTATAGTCAAAGCTGTGGCTTTTCCAGTAGTCATGTACAGATGTGAACGCTGAACCATAAAGAATACTGAGCATTGAAGAATTGATGCTTTTGAACTATGGAGCTGGAGAAGAGTTTTGAGAGTCCCTTGACAGGAAGGAGATCAAACCAGTCGATCCTAAAGGAAATCAACCCTGAATATTCACTGGAAGAAAGGACTGATGCTAAAGCTGCAGCTCCAATACTTTGGTAACCTGATACAAAGAACCAACTCATTGGAGAGGATCCTGATGCTGGGCAAGACTGAGGGCAAGGGGAGAAGAAGGGGGTGGCAGAGGATGAAACGGTTGGATGGCATCACCGACTCAGGGGACGTGAACTTGAGCAAACTCTGGGAGACAGTGAAAGACAGGGAGGCCCGGCATGCCGCTGTTCCTGGGGCCACAGAGAATCGGACACAGCTGAGCGGCTGAGCAAGGGTGTTGTTGGCTGACTGCTCAACGACACAGAGCAGGCGTGTGGGTTTCACTCTCTTCTGGGCCTGTTTGGGGTTTGATCGCAGGTCGCACTATTTGCATCTCAGCCACTGACTGCTTTCAGGTTCACACACACACACGTGAGGAACCGGGGTTACTAAGAGCAGCTGGTTCCAGGGCCGAGCCAGGAGGGCTTATGAGCCTGAAGGTGAGACACACCCAGAGACGTGGGGTGACCGAGGAGCCAGCAGGAATGGGAACCACCCCACCCTGGGCAGCAATGGCCTGTGAGCCTCTGAATAAGAATAACAGCAGCGTCTACACTGCGGGTGGGAAGGCACCGCCCGTCACTGCAGAGGATGACCAAGTAGAAGGAGGGTGGATGCGCCAACCCCCGTCATGAGAACTCTGCGCTACGCTTGCAACGTTTCTGTAAGTCCATGTGAAAAGCTGAAGGCCAAAGCACGTGAGCCTCACCTTACTGGTCTCACCACAGCCCCAGAAGGTGGCGCGTGGAACGTGGGGTTGAGGTCTACAGGCGGGCCCCTGGGCAGGGGTCACCCATGCTCGGGTGCTCCTCCGAACTCGAGACCCAGGTCCAGCGCCAGCTTCACCCCTGCCGCAGGGACCCGCCTTCTCACCTCCTTGTCTCACTTGTCACTGCTCCTCCCTGCCTGGTTCCCAGCGGTCTCCTTGGAGGACGTGCCCCAAGGCTGATCCTGCTGGGCGTCGCTTGTGTGGCGGATCACAGCTGGTCTATAAACACCCATGTGTTTATATGGATGTTTTTCATCCATGTACCTAAATTTCCCCTTGCAAATGACATAAACCCTGAAAGCTGAGGGACCATCTGGTTAAATGTCAAATTAAAACGTCAGACTCAGAAGGGACCCCGGGAAGCACGTGCCCAGACAGCTGGCAGTTCGAAAGCTGCGTTGCTGAGTCTCCAGTTTGCTCTCAATCAGGTTACTTGTTTGCCCAGATAAGAGATGAATTTATTCCCTGGCTTTACTAGAAGGTGGGGAAGATGAAAGTGAGATTATTTTTAAGTACATGGAGGTTCTTTCATGGAATGGACTTCACAAGAATCCCAGAAAATTCCATATTCTTGAAAATAGATATGCATTTATTATCCAAGTCATGTCACTTATGAAGGGGAGAGGAAGTCAACGGGACTGAGTGTACCCGACTTTTTCACCAGGTCCTGTAGACTGTTGAAAGAAACCTCGGCGGCCTCACGTATTCCAGAATATGCTGCTACCCCTTCGAGGAAGCAGGGGGCAGTCTGAAGGCAGAGGAGGTTTAGAAGCCTAAGTCTTCCCTGGCCACACTCGGGCCTGATGCTGACATCTCTCCATGGATGAGGTCATTCTGCTGGAGTCCGTCCTTGAGCAGTTATTCCGCAACGACCAGCCAGAGCGATGGGGTGGATGGGGTTGTGTCTTAGATGCAGGAGCCCCAGCCAGGTGGCTTCTGGGCACTGTCTGGCCTGATGCAGCTTCCTGGTCTCCACCCTCTATGCACACGAGGGTGGGCTTGGAGACTGACCCTCCTCTGCAGAAAGAGTCCAGAAACAAATTCATCATGGTCACTGGGCAAAGGCAGCCTCTTCCCTCTGACTGTTCCCTCCAACCCCAGAAATGAACCACTCTTCCCCAACAGTAACTTGTCTTAGAGAGCTGACAACCTACACAGATCCTTCAGAACCAGCGAACTGCCCCAGCCCTGGGAGTCTGTTAACTCCCATCTCATTCTCAACAAGAAGCTGCGTTTGTGACAAACAATGATGGCACTCAGGTCTGGAGACAGATGCCCAGATCTGAACCGACTTTGCCCCTGACCAGCCCCGAGTAAGTCCACACCCCAAGCCTCTGTCTGTTTGGCTATCGAAGGAAGCCACGGCGGAGCTCTTGGGGGATCCGTGAGATAGTTCAGGAGGAGCAGGCACCTGGCAGGTAGCGGCCGACCCCTCAGGAAGACAGGGTACCTGTCCGTGCTGTTGTCTGTGCTGAGGCTGAATTCACTACAAATAAACCCACAAACGGATGGGAAAGTGGCATTCTAGGACCAAAAGCTTTTGCCACGGCAACACTGAAGTGCTTCTCAGGCATTTAATCCAAAATGAGGCTTGTTCCAGTCCTGATGGAAATAAGGCTCAGAGGAAGGTGACCAGCTTCAAGGTTCTCGGCTCTGCCCAGACAGGAGGCTCGGGGGCTCGGGCCCCGCTTTGCCCTGGAGTCCAGGGGCTGCCGATAGCAAGACTGTCCGCAGCAAGGCACCTGCCCCTTCTTCATCCTGATGGCAACTCCTGGAGGGCTCTTGGAGGGGCAAAGGAGTGAGGGAAGTTGCCCATCATCAGTCCAACGAAACTGCCCAAAGGGCAGAGGCCGCCTCTGTCCTCAGGGTCTCAGACGAGTGTGGGTGATCACAAGTCTGCTTGGAGGAGGGGTGAGTAAGCACACCTCTGGATGTTGTTCATAATATTTATTTTGGAAAAATATTTTAAAAAGGAATTTCTTCATTAACAAAACAGTAAAAAACTCAAATAACATTTGCACAATATTCCATAAATACATTTATATACAAAAAAATATAGTCACATTGACCCGAAGTGCCTTTGTACATATTTACCAAAAATTTAAATTATAAAAAATGAACATCACAAAATACTCAAGCTTTACAGATATCATGAAAAATATTTTTACAAGTCCAAAAAATAACGCACATTTTTTCCACCTAGAAAAACACATTTTAGTATCAAAAAGGACAATAAAGGCAGTGTTTGTGATTCTAATTCAAGAGAAGACTGGCTCATAAGAATCCAGAATATACACTTCAGGCAGTGCGTGCTTCTTACGTAGTGATCAAGTCCATTCATTTAAATATATATTTTTTAAAAGCGACCGTCCATAGTGCAATGGGAACGTCCTAGAGGCAGAGCAGCGGCTGCGGGAGCGCCCGCCGCCCCCGGCAGGAAGAGGACCTGGCTTCCAGCAGCAGTCAGGAGCACGTCCGCTCCTCCCAGCAGCATCGTCGGGGCCGACACCTCGGAAGTTCCTTGTTCTGCAGGAACGGAACTTGCCCCGTCACCTCCACGTCACACCTAGAGGACCCAGGAGACGGGGGAGGTTAGCGCGGCCGGAGGCCCAGTTCTGGCTCCCCAGCTGCAGGCGGGCCCCGCAAGCCCGCTCTGACCTCAGTTGCGATGACACACTCGTCCTGCTCCTCGGATATGACGTACACCGACTGGTACTTTGTGTCTTTTGAAGCAGAGTACACAGAGTCCGGCCTTTTTCTTTCAGACGCTTCTCCACTAGAGGAAAATTAAAGAGCCACAGTCAACACGTGGGCACCTTTGTGAACAGGAAAACGACCAGAGCTTGGAGGAGCACACCCAGCTGGGCCCCCGGCCCAGCCTGTCCTGTGCCCAGCCTGTCCTGCCCATCCCTCGGGTGTCGGGGCGCCCTCTCCAGCTGGTCCCCCTACCCAGCCTGTCCTGCCCATCCCCCAGGTGTTGGGGTGTCCTCCCCGGGAAGGCCCCCCTGCCCAGCCTGTCCAGCCCATCCCCCGGGTGTTGGGGTGTCCTCCGCGGGATGGCAACCCTGCCCAGCCTGTCCTGCCCATCCCCCGGGTGTTGGGGTGTCCTCCCCGGGAAGGCCCCCCTGCCCAGCCTGTCCTGCCCATCCCCTGGGTGTCAGGGTGTCCTCCCCGGGAAGGCCCCCCTGCCCAGCCTGTCCTGCCCATCCCCCGGGTGTCGGGGCGCCCTCCCCAGGAAGGCCCCCCTTCCCAGCCTGTCCTGCTCATCCCTCAGGTGTCGGGGCGCCCTCTCCAGCTGGTCCCCCTGCCCAGCCTGTCCTGCCCATCCCCCAGGTGTCGGGGTGCCCTCTCTAGCTGGCCCTGCCTGCCCAGCCTGTCCTGCCCATCCCTCGGGTGTCGGGGTGCCCTCTCCAGCTGGCCCCCCTGCCCAGCTTGTTCTGCCCATTCCTTGAGTGTCGGGGCACCTTCTCCAGCTGGCCCCCTGACCAGCTGGCCTCCCCATGTGCCCCCTCCAGGCCGAAGCACTCACCCTCTGAGTGTCGGGGCGCCCTTCTCCTCCCCCGCAGAGCCCTGGGGCTGGCACTTGGCATCGTGCTTGCCATGGGGCTCCGCAGTGGCTGAGGTGCCCTTGAGGCCCTGCAGCAGGTTGTAGCCCACGGCGGGGTCTCGAGCTGTGAGGCCATTTTTCTCCGCACTGGGCTCCACGTGGAAGTCTGCCTTCTTGTTGGTGTTCTTGATCTGCGTGGCTCCGATGACGCTGACGGAGACGTCCTTCTCGCGCCGGCGGCTGGCCAGGTTGTTCATGGTCTCCGTCTCCCCCCGGCAGGGGTCTACAGGGGGCCGGCGCTTCTGCAGCCTCAGCCGCACGCAGACCACCGTGGCGGCACAGCCCAGCAGCAGTGTGAGGACCAGCACCACGCCCGCCCCAACGGCCACCCAGGGGAACGGGCCGGCCTGGCCCTCCACGTACTGCTCCGTGAGGTCCACCACCACGGGGCCCGGGGGCGGCTCGGGGAGCAGGAACTGGCAGTTGGGGCCCCCGTAGCCCCGGGCACACTCGCACAGGTAGCGGAAGGCCCGTTCGTGGCAGGTGGCCCCGTTGTGGCAGGGCGCGTGCTCGCACCTGCTGATGGGGGCACTGCAGTTCCTGCCCGTGTACCCGGGGGGGCAGGTGCAGGAGTACTCGTTCACGCCGTCCCGGCAGGTGCCCCCGTGGGCACACGGGGAGGAGGCACAGTCGTCCACGTTGTCGTCACAGTGCCTCCCAGAGAAGCCAGCCTGGCAGCGGCAGACGTAAGCGTCGCCGAGGTCCACGCACTGCGCACCTGGGGCACAGACAGGGCGGCAGCTCATCACCGGGGGCATCCTGGAGCATCTGCTGCCCCTGCCACCAGGCCGCACACCAGAGCAGAGGCGGGGGACCAGACAGAGGCCAGCACTGAGGCAGCCCGCGGCACATGCCAGCCCACGGCAGGGGTGGGCAAGGGGCGGGGTTCTGGTCCAAACCCACAAATTATGTAGAAAATACAGGCTGACACCTCCCGACATGCGCCGAGCAAAGCGCTTCGCCTGCGCTGCTGAATTCCTCCTCACAGCAAGCCAGCGGAGGACCCAGTTCACAGATGAGGAAACCGAGGCTTAAAAGGGTGGTGCACTTGCCGCGGTTTCAGTTAGTGAAGAGCAAGAATTGAGACAGAAAGAAAGAGAAAAGAAGAAAGGCGGGGAGGGGCTAGGCATGGGTCTTTGTCTTTCCAGAGCCAAGTCTGACGACCCTGCCTAGTCCCCTCTAAAGATGAAGCGTCCAGTGCGTGTTGTTCAATGGCTGGAAACAAGCCGGAGAGAGAGCTCGGCCCCAGCACTGCCTGTGGGGCACACGGAGAGCAGAGCGAGACGGTCCCTCTCTTGCCCACGGTCACGTCCAGTGCAGAAGCGCCTGAGATGGTCCAGGCTGTCTGGGCCCAGCTTCCCCACCCATGAGTTTCCGTGGGGCATCCCTCCCACTCGTGGAGATCACGCAGCCTCACTAGCCGGCTCTGCCTGGAGACCAAGCGGAGTTGGGCTGGCCCCCAAACATGCAGCGGCTGGGCTGTCGTGAGGGCGGGCCCATGGACACTGGGGTCTCGAGCACCTGAGGAGCAGCAGGACTGCCATCGAGTCACTGCATCTCCGCCCGAGCAGGTCCTGCAGGGAAGGAACACTCCTGCCTGCCTTTCCAGCCCCCTGGGTGTTTCCAGACTCAAGGGTAAGACTTCTGTGAAGTTTCTCATCGTTCAGACAAAAGGGCTTCTGAGACTCAAGGCAGCTCACAGTGATGAACTCAGCTTGAAACTAAACCCACACGCTTCTCATCAATGTGGACCCCTGGACAAAGTCTCAGGTGGGTCAGGCAGCCCCCTTACCATTGGAACAAGGCGAGGAACTGCAGGAATCCATCTTCTTCTCACAGTTAAAGCCAGAAAAGCCCCCAGGACAGCGGCAGGTGTACCCGCCCTCGGGGTTGTCGGAGCACCGGCCCCCATTGAAGCAGGGGCCGTCGGCACACACCATGGCACTCAGCTCGCAGACCCTGCCGTAGAAGCCAGGCGGGCAGGTGCAGGAGTAGCTGTTCTCAAGGTCCTGAGTGACGGAGAAGACGAGGAAAGCTTTCCTAGTCGCTCCCAAGAACCCTCCCAGTCTGCCTCAGACCAGGGCTCCCGGCCGACGGGACGGCCCGCGGCGGCTGGACTCACCGTGCAGCTCCCGCCGTTCCTGCAAGGCCCGCCGCGGCACTCGTCCACCTCCGTCTCGCAGCCGGCCCCCGTGTAC